>NW_012267221.1:17800248-17970675 GCF_000151885.1 Dipodomys ordii
TGGGAAGGGGAAACAAAGGAGGAGGCTACAATGCTTGATAAGAAATGTACTCATTATCTTGCCCATGTAATTGTAACACCTCTGTACAGTATTTTCACAATAAAAAATAAATAAAAATTTTAAAGAAAATCCTCCAATTTGTAGGAAATTCTACTTCTCACAGACTCATTCAATTGGTATGAAAATGTCATGAATTTCTGGTGAATTTAAATAAGAATCCCTTAAATCCTTCAGAGTATATTAATAAAAACAATTGTTTAACAGACAAAGACATAACAACTAATAAAATCAGGAAAATTTGTTATTTAGAAATCAAAAAATTAGGAGACACTCCATAAACAAATTGCTTATTTTGTGCAAAGTATGCCATTCTAGTAAGATTGATCCAGAATTTATTGTAGTGGAATTTGAAAAGTCAGAAGCTGGCTATGGTAAAATCCTGCTGGCCAGGCATGATTTAGATGAGGAACCATTTTACTCAACCTGGGAAGACTGGCTGTTATTAAACAAGAGCTCCAATACAACTCTATCTGCCACTGGTCCTAGGGGGTTCCATAAATATTGTATCCATACAGGAGACTTCTTTCTTAAGTAATTTATAAAGTTATTTGTATTGTAAAGATAATTATGATCCATTTGGAGTTGATTCTGTTGCAGGGTGATATATGGGGTCTAGCTTTAGTTTTCTACAGGTGTTTAACCAATTTTGCCAGAACCAGTTACTGAAGAGGCTGTTTTTCTTCCATTCTACTTTTTTAGCTCCATGTGGAAGATTAGGTGGTTATACGTCTGGGGGTTCATTTCTGGGTCTTCAGCCCTGTTCCATTGGTCCTCAGGTCTGTTCTTGTGCCAGTACCAAGAGCTGTTTTGATTACTATGGGCTTTGTAGCAGTTTGAAGTCTGGTATTGATATTCTTCCAGCACTGTTCTTTCTGCTAAGGTTTGTTTTAGCTATTTGGGGTCTTTCGTTGTTCCACATGAATTTTGGCATTGCTTCTTCTATTTCATTGAAAAATGAGTTTGGGATATTGATAGGTATCACATTCAATTTGTAGATAGCCTTTGGAATTATTGCCATTTTTATGATGTTAATCTTCCCAATTCAGGAGCATGGGAGGTTTTTCTACTTTGTTAGTTCTGCTTTAATTTCCTTTTTCAGGATTTTAAAGTTTTTCATCATAAAGGTCCTTCACTTCTTTAGTTAACTCCAAGCTATGTTTATTGGAGCATTATTCACCATAGCTAAGATATGGAACCAACCCAGATGCCCCTCAGTAGAATGGATCAAGAAAATGTGATATCTCTCTCTCTCTCTCTCTCTCTCTCTCTCTATCTCTATCTATCTATCTATCTATCTATCTATCTATCTATCTATCTATCTATCTATCTATCTATCTATAATGGAATTCTATGCCTCCATCAGAAAGGAGACACCACCTCATTTGTTAGGAAATGGAACAACTTGGAAAAATTATACTAAGTGAAGTAAGCCAGACTCAAAGAAACATAGGTCCCATGGTTTCCCTTATCTGCAATAACTAGTATATGTCTAGGGAACGTATAAGAGTTCAAAAGCTATGTGCATATGACCCTATAACCTGAGACTAAGTGAAATGAAGCCCAAGATAGAGACACAAGAGGTTTTGTTGCTCTTCTTTTTAATGTACTTATAATGTACTATGTAATTTTGTTTCTTTGTATGTTCTTCCCCCAGGGTACAATCCCTGTTGTCCCTGTATTTGATTCCAGTGTCTTGCATCTTGTATCTTGCATATACATTTTTTTCTAATTTGGGGAGGGGAGGGGAAATAAGAAAATGCTGAAAAAAGGATACAGGATGACCCAGTGTTAACAATGAGATGTACAAGACAGTATGTTGAAAACAAACTTTACAACTTTGAGGGGTGGGGCAGAAGGAAGGGTGGGAGAGGGGAGGGAGGAGTTGGAGAGGTAGGAAGGAAAGGGTTGGTAGGGGAAAAATAAAGGAGGAATGTAACAATGCTCCATAGGAAATGGACGCATTATCTTGCTCAGGTAACTGTAACCCCTCTGTACAGTATCTTTACAATAGAAAATATATATTAAAAAGAAGAACACAGAAATTTAAAAGGGAACACCCTTCTCTCTCATTATAAAATGATCAAAATTTAATAGATAATTTCCATGTGGTACATAAAACAAATCTCTATAATAAATCAGATTAATTACCTGGGTTTCCTTCATATCAAGTAACTTTTGGTAATAGAAACCAGACTTTTTTAAAGCCATAAGTCTTGAACAGTAGCATGTACTTAATAGTATTTTAAAAGCAATTGACAAGACATTGGATATCCTCATATATTTTCATATCTTCTGAACATTCAGTTCCAAATGTAACCATAGATGAGCCCTGGGTTATTTATCCAGTAGATGTGTGGTTTCAGTCCAACCTGGAAAACTGAAGAGTTTTCAGTGAAAAGCAGATTTTGGAGTGAATGTTTGATTGGGCACTACTGTATAATCAAATTTTAGAGTAATCAAAACTAACTTCTACTGAGTCTTGCCCACATAATATTAGGTAAACTATCAAATGGACTTTTCTAAGAGTTTTGCCTCAGTCAGTATTTCCATGCTCCCTTGGCAGGAGAAATGTTTAACTTAGTGCCTCACACTAGCTGGTCCTATGTACTACCACTTGAACCTTTGGTTTGCGTTAGATTATTTCCCAGAGAGTGTCTCAGTTTTGCTTGGGCTGGCCTAGGTCTGCAATCCTGTCTCCCAGGTATATTATCATCTCACACAAGCATACATCACCATGACTTGTTTGTGAAGAGAAGGGTCAAACTAAATTTATGCCCAGGTTGTCCTCTAACTATGATCATCTGGATCTCTATCATCAAAGTAGCTGGGATTATAGACATGTATTAACATGCTCAGTCTCAGTTTATTTATTTTTAAAATGAAGATAACAATAATTATCTCTATGACACGAGTAAGGTCTATTTAGAGGAATGCATGCTAGGCAGCTTACACAGAGAGACCTTCCTGTTCTGAAGTGTTAGGCCTTCCTGAAATCAATCCACTTTCTTATTCTAGAAATTTCATTTGAAAACCTCAAATGACATGTGACTCCAAATAATTTCTAAGAAAAGTTGTTTCACAATTAAAGTAATGTGATGAGACAATTTCACATGTTTTAATTAAGGATACTATGATAAATCAGAGAAAAGGTAAAGTCTAGAGTCCAAACCTTCTCTCTTCTCTGTCTCTGCATCTCTCTGTCTCTCTTCTTCTCTTTCACTGTCTTTTTTTCTCTTTTTCTCTCCTGATCACACAAACCACCTTCCACTAAATCTGCCTTTTTTAGGTTTAATAAATATGCATTTTTTCTGATACTTAGGGCAGAATCTGAGAAGATATAGTTCAATGTCACCCTGATATCAGTAAATTCTTGCCACACAGCAATGCAGATACAGTATTCAAATATGAATAGGTAATTAGTTCACCAAATGCTTTTGTAGGTGGCTGTGTTGTTGGAGGTAGAAAACACCATCCAGATGAATTCATGAAAGAAAGACCACAATAAGTTAAATGGCAAAGGACCATAGACTACATTCCTCACTCTCCTGGCACCTTTCTGGCAGCAGCCTCAGGCCCAAACTTGACAACACCCAGAGGATGTTAAGTAAACTTTCTTCTGGAAATTAGCACATTTCACATTTTGAATATATTATGAATGCTTCTTTCATTTAATTTCATGTACAACACTGAAACCAAAAGGATTTTGCATATGAGATGAGCTTTCGAATCTTAATAAAGTGAAAGCTAGTACTGATAAAAGTGTATTTATCTACATTTATGACTAAGAGTTTGGTCCACCTAACCTGTTAACTTTTAGAGGAATGTTATGGTTAGGGAGCCCTGTGTGGCTGTAGATTGAGTCAATCTGTGTCATTAACATAATGAGTACAAGAAATAGGACATTGTTCAGGTATAATGAAGAAGAAGAGTGAGAGAAGTTAGATGGAGAAGTTGGAGAAGAAGTTTGAAAAAATCTGGGTGTTAATGATATTCCACATTAATTAATATTTAACAATCACTCTCTTTGCATACATCAATTATTTAATAAGAACAATATCACTTTGAAGCAGGTGTTAATATAACCAATATAATTATGTAAATTAGGTTATGGAGGCACAAAGAGTTTAAGCAATTTGCTCAAGGGTAACATTTTGAAATCCATAGGATCTGAATCCAGGCAGGACAACTTGAAAGATTTTAACTGTGGATAAAAGTGTGGCTAAGTGGAAGGCTAAATAATTTGATTTTTTCAGGCAATGGCATAATAATAGGCAATTATAAAGGCATACTTACTACAGGATAAGCAGACTACTAAGCGATTTACATGAATTATCTAATTCATTCATCACATACAGAATATTAGGAGCAAAGTAATGGAATTTAACAAAACATGGAAGCCAAATTATGAGAAAGTGTCTAGAAGGTTGTATATTGGATGTTAAAGGAGAAATAATAATCTAGGAAATGGTCATTAGGACTGAAAACTAAAGTGCTGAAAATTGGGGAAGAGAAGAATGTAATAGTAAATAATGAAATGTTAATTAAACATAGCAAGGAATCGTTATCACTGGAAAGGCAAAGTGAGAAGCTATTGACAAATCTTAGATCTAGAATTGGTAACTGAGAGCATGGCTGTGCCATTAGGAGAAAGCAGGGAAAATAGAGTAAGTGCGAAGAAGAAAGATATTCTATTGGGTCAAACTTAAGAAGCTCATAAGCCCTTCAGTAGGATTCATTTATGTCTTAAGAAATGCTGGAAAATAGCTGGGAGAACTTGCATGAGTAAGGAGGTATTCATGAAGAAGGTAGCTGTAAGATTGGAGAGTTAGCCAACATAGAAGGAATAGATACAAAGACATGAGATTAGAAAGAGAGAAGAGAGAAAGAGAAAGAAAGAGAAAGAGATTCCAATGCTAAATGATGGCATCCAGCTCTTCATGTTCTTGTTTTCTCTCCTTTCGGCTTCTCCATACCCTCAATTTCCTGCTAGTGTCTTGGTGCGTTATAAACGCACAATACGGAATGAAGGATGTAATAAAAGGATGAAGAAATAAATGAATTAGCGATTCACAATAGAATTTATAGTTTTGAAGCTGCTAAGATATTTACATGCATTACCTAATTAGTGGCTGGGCACAGTGGCTGACCCCTGCCATCCCAGCTACTCAGGGTGAAGACTGGGAGGGTTTCTGTTCAAGGACAACGTTTTCAAAAAATAAAATCTCGAGACATCATCTCAATCAACAAGCTGTGCTTGGTGGTTTAGATCTCTAATCCAAGCTATGTGTAAGAAATAGATAGGAAAATTATGACTTGAGGATGCTCCCGGGGGAAAAAATGAGACCTTATCCAAAAAATAACTGAAACAATGAAAGGGTAGATTGTGATTCAAGTGGGATATGCCTTCCTAGCAAGCAGAAAATGCTGAGTTCACATCATAATAGAGCTTTGGGGGCAGAGGGAGAAAAACAAAAAAGAAGGGAAATTAAAAATAGAGAAAATTATTTAGCTTTTTTAGCATAATCATTTACCTTATAAATCACTGGGCTATGTAGATCCTAATTAGAGATAGGTTTTATTTTGTAAGCCATGTGTAATTTTATTTCTTATAAATGTAACCTTATAAATTGAATTTTCACATATAAATAGATTTTCACATAATAGTATTGTGTATATTAGCTTCACTTGCTTAGAAGTTAGTTTTCTTTTTGGGAGAAAGCAAATTTTGTCTTGGACTAGTTGCATATTAGAACAACTCTCAAGGTAAGTCAAAATAAATAATTCCTTCTGTGAGTGTATGTCTTTTCTTACTGGAATTGAAGAAGTATAAAAGGTACATGTACATTATACCTTGGTATACAATATGTATATTAAACTATATATGAAGCCATACAGGTGACACACACAAATATGGTATCAAGAAACATGTATGTAAAATTATTATATATATAAATTCTACCTACATTTGTATATAAGTGATTTGATATTGATGTCATGTTATACACCATATACATATCTTTTATTTTTTTACCTATGATTTGGCATTATATGGTGCTGCATCTTAGATGTGTGCTCTTCCAGGTAAGATCTCATGATACCAACACTTAGGAGACTGAGGCAGCAAGGTGAAGACTTTGAGACCAGTCTGAGCTCCTGAACCACATACAAAGAACCTGTCTTAAAACAAAAACAAACAAACCAACAAACAAAAAGCTTCATCCTTATGATTGACATATGATAATACCATATGCTCCAGTAGAGTCTTGGGCTTACATTTAATGTATAAACCAGCAAGGTGGCTTTCAGCATCTCATGCGAAATATTTTGTTTCTTCTTAGACTGCAAGTGTAGACTGCAAGTGTGATCTCATGAGTTCCCAAAGCCTCTACAAACTTGCTTTGTTGTGAGCGAAACAAACTCTGCCAAGATAGGCATTATTCTGCCATATTTCTACACAGAGATTTTACTTTGTTTTAATGACACATTGCTTGTGCAAATCAGGAAATTCTATGTGGGCTTGTTTTAATCCGCTTGTTTTTTGAGACAGGATTTGTCACTATGTAACCCAGCTGATCTCAAACAACCTTCCTTCTTCAGCTTCCCAAATGTTGAGCTTGCTGGCCTGAGTCATCAGGACTGACAGGGAGTGAGAATGTTAGAGAATATCATAGGGTGAAATCAGCTTTTTGATAGCTAAATTGAGATGAGAAGTGAAGTTTATTTTTCCCTGACTTAACAATTGCTTTGTTACCTTGTGACACATATTAAATGCTATTTTCCAATTATACATAATCATGTTATCACAGGGAAAAGAACATTGTACTTAGATTAAGAAGAGAGCTTTCTTTCTCTCCTTTTCCACTATAATTCCTACCTGCAGTTGGCACATGAATTAGAACAGGCTGGTGTGATGACAGCTCACTTTCATCTTGTGTGCCCAGTCAAGTGCATGATGAGCTTGGACATCCTTTCCCACACACATAAGCAAATGTAACAACATTTGTGATAAATTTATAACTTCTACTATGTTATCAAAACATTTAAAAGTTGGAAACCATATTTGACCTTAGATTCGAGCACTTTTTATGCAATTCACACTGTTCCTTCTTGGAAGCTTATCTGAGTCCTCCTTTTGCTGTTGGTGGTGCTGGATTTTCTATGACTGGCTGCTTTTATGCACACAGATACAAAGTAAAGCAGAAAATGACCAGGCATCCCTGCTCCTTTTGTGCTGTTGTTCTTGAAGGTTTTAATATAAGAATTGGAGGGCTGGGAAGGTGGCTCAGTGGTAGAGTGCTTGCCTTGCATGCATGAGGCCCTGGGTTTGATTCCTCAGTACCACATGAGCACAAAAAAGGCTGGAAATGGTGCGGTGGCTCAAATGGTAGGGTGCTAGCCTTGAGCGGAAGAGCTGAGGGACAACGTCCAGGCTCATTGGTCAGCCCTTATGACCTTCAAAAAAAAAAGAATTGGAGAAACTTAAACTGTCATTTGTTGGACCAATAAATTGTTTCTCATTGTTACACTTGGAGTTGATGGATAATTTTTCTTTCTTTCTAGTTACAAAATAATAAGAGTAGATACCATGGGCATCTAATCTTACCTCATGGAGAAAAGAGAGTCAAAAACAATGAAACTGGTGGGATGAGATGTCACATACTGGTATGACACTTCTACAGAGCTTTATTTTCTAATTTTCTCTATTATACTTTGAGCATCTTTGGACTTGTCTCAGTCCACTTTCTTGTTTTAGTCTAGATTGAGGAGGAGTTTTTGTTGTTTGCAAGCTATTAGCCTGTGTAAGTTGTGCCATCATAGCAAATAAGCACACAGTTTAAATGAATTCTGTATTAAGAAAACATGGAGTCTTTCATACAATGAGGGAAGACAAAAGAAGTCATAATTTAAATATATACACATCTATTCTAGACAAATCTCTCTTCCAGTTGCCAAGCATATACATCCATGAGAGAGAACGTTGATAGCAGAATTATTCAATCTTAGATTCACCAATATCAGACACACGTTCTGGACATTGTCTGTTACAAACAAAGTGATTTAAAACAGGACATCACTTTGCCCACCTCACATCAACCTTGTGATAGTAGTAGTCCATATATAGTGTTTCATGAAGAACTTGCTTGAAAATGCAAGGCACACTCAATAACCATCAGTGTTCATTGTTAGAATAAGACTAGTGAGTTGTTGTTCAGGTCTGGTATTTTGGGAAGCATCAACAGTGTGGTGGAGGACAGGGTTTCTGTCACCTCTATAAACCTTCAACACCATGTTATTTCAGCTGTCACTTTCTCTTTCTTCATGATGTATAGTTTAAAAATGACTTTAAAAGTGAATAATAATCAGAGCATTCTCTGGATTAGCTGACTTTACCAAGGACATAGAAAATTTTGGTTAATTACAGGCCATGGGAAGCTGTTAATATGTAGTTAAACATTGACAGTAAAACACACTATAGACTGATTTGGTTAGAGTAGCTTTGTAATTAAAAAAATCAATCAATATACAATATGATAGGGGAAATGTGGCCTTTGTGCATATGATGATGCTAAAAACAGTGACTTTAAAGTGCCCAACAATGTACTTATTCATGATATTCACTTCCTGACTCACCCTACCCCCAAGATTGATTACCTCTGAAAGCTTCCCTGATGTAAGATTTTGTATGCTTACCAGAGGGAGGGCGATGCTAATGTCTTGATTAGCTGCAGGGTTGATCAATTCTCCACAGTTTATAAGAGGAGAGAATACAAGAGTATACTCAGAAGATACTTTGGAAGATCAGTTGCAAGGGAAAGCAACTGTGACTTATTTAGAGTTTCAGTCTTTCTTTTTTCCTTTGACCCAGAGTCTTACCATGTATCTCTGGCTGGGCTTGAATATGTAAGATTTCAGCCTCACCCTCCCAAGTGCTGTGATTACAGGCATACACCATCATCTTCAGTTCTCTGCAGAAGTTTAGATATAACTAGGTAAATCCTTTAGGGTTATTTTTTATTTCTTGATATATTTCAGTAAAGAAGAATGATATCCCCTCTTCCAAGTAAATCAGAGAAAACAAGGTTATACATGCTCAGGTTCCAGCTAATAATTTTCATTATTCCTTCTATGCTTTTCAGCACAGTGCTCCCTTCTCAGCAAATGCTGAAAACTTAATTTGGATTTGTGTAAGGATGTGGCTGATTGTTTTTGTTTTTCCTTTCAGAATGGAGCATATTTTCAAGTAAATACTGAATATTATCTTCTCAGCAGGACCACATCTTATGGTTTGAAATCTTAAAACTAATTTTTTTTACATTGAACAATTAGTCACCAAAATTTGAAGGATCCAAATGTTTTAATTATCTGTAGGATGGCCTGCAGAATGGACTTGTTTATCCACAGATGGCTCTGATATGGAGCTTAAACACTTATTTTTGCTCTTAAAACCAGAAAAGGCCTTTCAAATTTATTGGAGCTATTTGTTAAAGGACATATAATTTGCTGGGTACTGGTGGCTCACGCCTGTAATCTTAGCTACTCAGGAGGCTGAGATCTGAGGATCGCGGTTCAAAGCCAGCCCTGGCAGGAAAGTCCCCAAGACTCTTTAAAAAAATTTCTCCCTCAGTTTTCTTTAAATACAAGTGAAACAAATGTTTTTTCTTTTGAAAAATAACATTAAAAGGTAAGATATACTTTCCTAACAGTCAATCCAAATGGCCTATACTAATTGTACATACTTCAATACATGTATATGTTGTGCAAAGTTTAGATCAGGAAAAATGACATATCCATCACCCAACAATAGCATTTCTTTCTGCTACAAGCATTTATGCTCCTCTTTTCTGTTTTCAGATATGAAACTAATTGTCATCTTCTTCTTCCCTCCCCTGCCATTCTTATGCACTAGTAGTTACTATTCTATTTTCCACTTCTATGTTGTCAGCCTTTGTAGCTTCCACATACGTGAGAACATGCCATATTTATCTTTCTGTGCATGGTTTACATATTTAAAATATAATGACCTCCACTTCCACCCATGTCTCTACAAATGGCAAGATATATTTCCTTCCTTCCTTCCTTCCTTCCTTCCTTCCTTCCTTCCTTCCTTCCTTCCTTCCTTCCTTCCTTCATTCCTAATCCTTTCTTTCTCCCTATCCTTCTCGCTTTGTGAGACTCTGAGACTCTTATCTCTAACTGACCACCAGAAAACCAGAAGTCATGCAGTGGCTCAAAGTGGTAGTGTACTAGCCTTGAGCTGAAGAGCTCAGGGACAGGGCTCAGACTCAGAGTTCAAGCCCCACGACTGACAAAAATAAATAAATAAAAAAAAATGATTTAACTTAAATTAGGTAACTAACCAAAACCTGAGAGACCACTATGCTTTTCATTTAATTTGTACCCTTTATTTAAACATTAATCCTTGAATATAGATTTTGTCATAATTACATAAGTAACATCAAACACAAGGAAATTCATTTAACAGTTGTTTGTAATTGTGTTTCCTAAAATAAGAATGTTTTGGATGGTAACAAACCTGCACAGTGGGAATCATTTTGCACTGACATATGTGGAATATCATGTGAAAATTATTGCCAGTGGGACAAAATCCTACAGGTTCTACAAAACACAACATAATTGGGGCTGGGAACGTGGCTCAGTGGATAGAGTGCTTGCCTTGCATGCATGAGGCCCTGGGTTCGATTCCTCAGCACCACATAAGCAGAAAAAGCTGGAAGTGGTGCAGTGGCTCAAGTGGTAGAGAACTAGCCTTGAGCTGAAGAGCTGAGGGACAGTGCCCAGGCCCAGAGTTCAGGCACCATGACTGGCAAAAAAAAAACCCCACAACATAATTGCCACAATTGTACAGCAAAGTTATGGTGAGCATACATGTAACAAATCCATATACTTTGAAATGTTATACAGTATCTTACTTGTTTTAAAATATTTTTTTGGAATTTAGAAGAGTCATGGCTGGGTGGTAAAAACTGAAGAAGAGAGATCAGGAAGTGATTTTGTAATATTAGCTCTGTTTGGCAAAATAATTATTGTTATGTTACCATTCATCAGAATAGGAAGGATATCAGAAGTATAACTCAAAAGTACTGTAAATTTCTACATTTTAGCAAAATTCCATTTCTATCAAAGAAGGAATGAAGCGTTTAGAGTTTTGTTAATTTAAAATTTGTTTTTAATGTTTAGTTTAAATTTCTGTAAAGGAATTTCCCACATCAGCAATTTAAGATCCACCCAACTAGTAAATGAGCCACTGTTTTTCGTTTGCTTGTTTCAAACCTAGCTGATTCCCACATAGCCACTAGAGGACAGCAAAGCACACAGCAAAGCACACACATTAATAACTATTTTCATGTACAAGAGCGAAGATAGAAAATGGCATGCAATCTGATTCAGCTTGAGTAAATGTATGTATGATGACATTTCTTTTGTACAGAATGTTTAAGATTAAATGGGGAAGGTCTTAGAACCTCAAGAGACCTGATCATTCTACTTATTCACCACAAACTGAGAATCTGCCATGATCGTGTTTTATACTCCCTGAATACACTAAGGCAAAGGCCACTTGGGTTTTTCTTTCAATAAATATATAACCTATTTAAATAGTCTAAGATTTATGTTGCAAGGATTTATGTTGCTTAGCAAGCATAAACATTCCTGAGTTCAATTTTCAGTACTTCAAAAAAGTCTGAAATTTAAATTGAGTAGATGAAGGAAGGTATGAACAAAACACAAAAAAGAGTTTGTTTGCTTACATACAAGGTGTGGCTATGTAGCCCAGACTGGCTTCACATTCAAGATCGTCCTGTTTTTACCTTTGGGATTACAAATGTGAACTATTAAGTAAAGCAAGAGTAGTGAACTGAATGATATGTCTTTTGACTTTTATTTCTTCTCCTTCTTTTCTTCTTTTTTCCTTCTGCTCCTGCTTCTCCTCCTTCCCCCCTCCTCCTCCTCTTCCTCCTACCCCTCCTTTTCTTTGTCCTTCTCCTCTTGTTTTTTTTTTTCCTTTATTTGTGAAGGACATCCCTTCTCTTACTTGATGCCCTTTGACTTCATCTTTTCTCACAGAGACTAAGCAATCTAAAGTCTGTCATTCTGCCTTTCCATCAATGTTAAATTGAAACAATCTCAAAACACTCTAGAGTTATTTGGGAAAATACATGAGTTTGCTCCCTATGAATGAGAGGTTTGATAAATAAAGCATGATGAACAGATTCATCAGTAAAAAAAAAAAAAAGTAACAACAAAAAAGAGGCTCATTACCTGAAGCAAATTTAATAGTTGAAATAAGAAATGAAAGAAAAAAAAAACCCAACCTTAACAGTCACAAGAGAGGAATATATTTTCTTCTGCCATCGATATAGATGCAGGCATTATGTTACTGAAATTAAGAATCAAAAAACATATTTAAAAATGTTCCCTTTTATTTGCTTATTCGTCAAGCCACTGGGGGTAACAAAATTTATGGTTATGAGATAATTACATTATAAATGGAAACCTTCTCTTAAACATTTTATCGGGTGGATGTTTCTTCTGCTTACTAGGAAATTTTGAGAAGCCTCAAACTCAAGATGTTTTTCTCCCCAATAACAGCTTTTATTAACCTCCCAATGTTTGGCTCAGAGCGTTGTGATTATACTCCTGCTGATACCAGCCACCCATTGGAAATAACAGTAATAGACAGGTTCAAACAGTGAAAGGCTGATGACTAGGAACATTTGTACCTAGAATCATGACTGTTTAAGGATTAAGTGCGAGAATCCTGATGAACTCTCTTCTATTGGTGAAGTTACTCAACCAAATAAATACCTAGTAAATTTCTATATTCTTAACAATGCATTAAATATTTGTGGTTCCAAGAGAAACATTAGCCACCTTTCTTCAGAAAACTTTCAATGGAAAGGAGACTCTCACAAACCTAAAACATGCTTTAAATGCTACCTGGCAGTGACTCCTGTCAGATAGGAAGTGTGATTTAGACATTAAACGATTCTGCTTGATGTCTAAGTGAGTAAAGAAAATTGTGCAGGCATAGATTCATGCAGGATGATGTTCTACCTTGCTGCCTTTTATAATTTACATATCCCAAGTTACTAAAATAAAAATACTCATTACTCTATACACATTCTGGCATTCTGATGAGTGGGCCCTTCTACTTTGCACATTTTGGACATAAGGCAGTTAGGATGTTGGGAGATTAAGTGATTACTATAGGATCCAAAGCAATAGAAGTTAAGGATAGCATTTGAATACACTTTTTCCCCCAATAAACAGTTGTGGGATGCATTTAGCTTTCAGTAATAACACTAGTGATTACTTAATTATGGCCCACTAAAAATAAATGTGTTATTTTCTATTTATATCAAAATCTTTCATATCATGGCTAAAATATTGGGGATAATTCAGAGTATAACCAAGGGAGACTAGACTGTGTATTAGCCTCAGTGAAATGATGTAGCTACCAAACTTGAAACCCATTGATTCGAAGCAAGGATTTTCACCAAGGCTAAAACTGTATCAATTCTTTCAGCTTCCACTCTGTGAATCTCAATGCTTTTAGGGCACACATAACAATGTAACATTAATTTTTAGTAGACAACTCAATAGTTCATCTGCCAAAGGGAAGGGGTAACTTGTCAACACTTGTCATATTTAGGCTGCCCAACTGGGAGAGTTGATCTATCTGCAAGCTATTAGGAGATGCTGGGGTTATTGTAAAAAGCCATTGATCTGGATTAATTACAACATTTGGATCTTGTTTCTAGATGATACCAATAGGAATATGGTTCTTGAGAGTGATCATTTCTTTTCTTTTTTGTTTCTTTTGCCAGTCATGGGGCTTGAACTCTGGGCTTGAGCGCTGTCCCTCAGCTCTTCAGCTCAAGGTGAGAATTCTACCACTTAATCTACAACACCACTTCCAATTTTCTGGTGGTTTATTGGAGATAAGAGTTTCACAGACTTTCCTGCCCAGGCTGGTTCTGAACTGCGATCCTCAGATCTCAGCCTCCTAATTAGCTAGGATTACAGGCGTGAGCCACCAGTGCCTGGCTGATCATTGCTTTTCTAATTATTTAACTTAATACTGTAATGCTAAATTAAATGCTCCCAGAGAATGAGAGAGAGAATGGGAGAATGGGAGTTGCAACTATTGGGACATTAATAGTTAGCCTAACCTATTAATTCATAATCTGGAGGGAATATTAGAGAAGAAAACTGTCCACTCAGAAGGGGATGAAGGGCACTTTCTGCCTTAGTGTAGGATAGCAATGAGGCTATTTTTGTAGAACGGTACCTGAATGGATTCCTTAGCAAGTGGAGTCTTCACACTTCAGAATCACCCAGGCTGTAGGAAGCAGGCAGAAGTTTGGCTGTCCACATGCTGATGTCCTTATTCAACAATTGCATGGGCTTTGAGAGGTGTGGCCTTTCTTGTTGATATGGTTTCAGCCTTTCCTTCAAATGCTTAAAAACATATTTTATTGTAAGAAAACTTGACATGGTCTATACTCTTAGCCAATTTTATATGTATAAGTAATTCTTGCTTATAAGAACATGATTGCATAGCAGATATCTAGACCTTACTCAAATGGTTGAACTCAAACTTTATGGTTATTTGTCAATAATTGCCATTCACTCTTCACACAGACAGTGACATCCATCATCCTTTTCTGATTCTATGAAGCTAGACATTTGGATCCATCATAAAAGTAGAATTAAGGTAACATTGTCCTTTGGGGTTGGAATTTTTAATTAGGATGCTGTCTCTAAAGACTATTTGTCATTTCATCTAGTGAGGAAAATTTAGGCTGCTTCTACATCTTGCTGTTATGAATACTGCTGAAATGAACATATGTGTACTAATAACTCCTGAGAGTCTAATGTTATTTTGTTAGGCTAAATACGCAGCTAGTAAGCTTGATGTGTCATATGATAGATTTTTCATTGTTTTTAGTGATCTCCACAGTTGTTTTCTATTATAGCTGATGTCTTTACATTTCCATCATCAGTGTGGATAAATTTTGGGATCTTGAAACCATCATCAACACATGTTTTATTTAGTCTTGTCATATCTTGAGAAGGTGCAAGTGATTTTATTTGCATTCCTCTGAGAATAGGGAGCACTCAGCATTTTTCCATATATCTAATGGTTAGTCAGATGTATTTGGCGGGTGGGAGGGGGAGCTGAAATGTTAGATCCTTAGAAAGTTTTATCAGGTTATTTGTTTATTGCTATTAAATTCTAGGAGTGTTAGCTGGTGCTGGTGGCTCATGCCTGTAATCCTAGCTACTCAGGAGGCTGAGATCTGAGGATTGTAGTTCAAAGCCAGCCTGGGCAGGAGAATCTGTGAAATTATTATCTTTAGTTAACCCCCAGAAAATGAGAATTAGAGCTGTGGCTCAAAGTAGGCCTGAGTTCAAGCCCCATGACAGACAAAAAATTTGTAAGAGACATATAAAGTTTTTAAATTAACCACTTATCAGATATACAATGTACAAATATTTTCTCCCATTCTATAGAGCTTGAATTTTTTTCTGTTGTATAAAAGCTTTGTAATTTAATGAAGTGTCTATTGTCTATTTGATTCTGCTGTCCTTGCTTTTTTTTGTTCCATAATGGTTAAATTATCTTCATGAACTATATCATGAATGAAGATGACACACTATATTTTTTCTAGGATTTTTATAGATTCAGGCTTTTACTTAAGTCTTTAATTTATTTCATGTATTTTAAGGTGGTTTTTGGTGAATAGTATAAAATGAGAGCCAGTTAATTCTTTTATAAGAGAATAATCACTTTTCCACCAACTCTAGTTGAAGAGATTATTTTCTTAGGGTATTGTAACACACTGGCAGAAGAATAGTTTGTTGTATATATATGATTTGTTCTAGATTTTCTATTCTGAACTTTTTTTTATCTGTGACTGTCTTTTAACATCAATACCATATTGTTTTGATAAGTATAGGTCTGTGATGCATTTTAGAATCAGTGAAGCATGAAGTCTCCAGCTTTATTCTCCCTCTCATTATTGGCTACTAAGGAACTTCATGGTTCCAAAATGAATTGTTAAATTGTCTTTTATGCCTCTATATAAGAAGTCTAGGAAATCTGAACATGCATATTTCTTTGAGTAGTATATGATTGTGTGTGTTTGTGTTTAAGTGCATGTGTGCCAGTACTGGGACTTGAAATAAGGTTCTTAAGATCTAGCATAGATTTTGCCCTCACGGTTGGCACTCTACAACTTCAGCAATACGTCTTATTTTGGCTTTTAGCTGGAAATAAGAGTCTCAAGTTTTGGCTGTCATAAAACCTTGGTCCTCAGATCTCAGATAGAATTATTGAAATGAGACAATTGTATCTGTTTAGTATTTATATTTTAACATTACTAATTCTTACAGAACTTGAGGCTTGGAGAACTTTTATTTGTATCTTATTTAATTTCATTCATTAATATTTAGTTTTAGTAGTTTCTCTTCTTCAATTTAGTTTTAATTATTTTATCCTCTTTTGCTACTATAAAATAAATTTCTCCTCTTCCTCTGTATGTGTGTGTGTGTGTGTGTGTGTTTGTGCGAGAGAGAGAGAGAGAGAGAGAGAGAGAGAGAGAGAGAGAGATTTGATTCTTTTTATCCTTTGATTCTTTTCTGTTTTTCTTTTGGATAACTCTCAAAAGTAGTTATATGTTTGTGTAATTATCTAAGGACTTTTCTAAAAATAACCAACTTAAGTTGATAATAATCCTTAACCTTTTCTTGACTCATTTAGTAATAGACAATGAAAGCATTTCTCCCATCTTCACAGACTAGCCAGTGATAAGTGATGTTGGCTTTCTCTTTCTGTCTCCAGGGGGAAACAAACAAGTATCATTTTTGTACATCCATCCTGTACTGAGCTTGAGATGAGAAAGAGCAGTAATTATGTATAATAATCCAAATTACATCTGCATTTCCTCACATATAGCTTGGCTGTGTCAGATATACTAGAACTCTAAAACTTCCTAAGCAGATGTTACTCCTTTGGGTAAAGCCAGAGAAATTAGGATATGGATTATATTGACTTTTTCATCCTCAATAATGGAGAAATGACATTTTTTAAAACTATAAATATTATACTTGATTTTACCTGCCTCAGAAGAACTCCAAGACAGGCCAGACAAAAGCTGGTCCTGTGGTGGAACTCTCACAAATTTGGCATAGTGGACACATAGACCATGTCTTTTTTTTTTTTTTGTCGGTCTTGGGGCTTGAACTCAGGGCTTGGGTGCTATCCCTCAGCTCTTTAGCTCAAGGTGAACACTCTACCAATTGAGCCAGAGTACCACTTCCAGTTTTCTAGTGGTTTATTGGAGATAAGAGTCTCACGGACTTTGCTGCCTGGGCTGGCTTTGAACTGTGATCCTCAGATCTCAACCTCCTGAGTAGCTAGGATTACAGGTGTGAGCCACTGGTGCCTGGTGACCATGTCCTTTTATAGAGAATTTAGCCTGTTAATAGAATGCTGTTTCAAGAATCAGAATTGTGGAGAGATGCTCTTAAGTTCTCTATTACCTTAAGTGAATCTAGTCTGCTGTTCAGTTGAGCTACTCATTTTCGTGTTTCTCAACAAAGAAACATGTACGTGAATAGTTGCCAAAATTGCTGTGTCTATAAGTGAAGGACCGCTTATTTTGGTATCATCTACCATTTGGGAATCACTTCTTACACGTCTCTTAGTGATTTATATAAGCACAAAAACCCTAAAATGTGTGTGTGTTTGTCTGTGTGTGTGTGTGTGTGTGTGTGTGTGTGTGGCCATATGGGAGATAAGGAATACTAGACCAACATAACTAAAATAAAATGGAACTATTGTAAGCTTGCCTCTTATTGGAAGGTTGACTGGACTTCTTGATGAATGTTTTCCTAAACAGAGTCTTATCTTGTGGAAACTCATCTCTTCTGCTCTTCACATAAAAAGGCAGGAGATAGAGGGTACTAAGAATTCCCTTGTGTTTCACAAATACGTGCTAACCTAGACCATATAAAGCTTTCTATATATATTTTTTATATTAATTTAATTTAATTTTTTGTTAGTCATGGGGCTTGAACTCTGGGCCTGGGTGCTTCCCTCAGCTCTTCAGCTCAAGGCTAGTATTCTACCTCTTAAGTCACAGGGTCAGTTCTGGTTTTCTAGTGGTTTATTGGAGATAAGAGTCTCACAGACTTTCTTTCCCAGGCTGGCTTTGAACCTCGATCCTCAGATCTCAGCCTCCTGAGTAGCTAAGATTACAGGCGTGAGCCACAGGTGCCCGGCTATATCTTTTATTTTTTTCTGTACCCAAACTCCATCATGTGACTCACAAAATAAGGGTTGAACAAACACTGAAGTCACAGCCTGGAAGGAACCCTTATGATCTGGCTAGCTCATATTCACCTAATTACACAAGGCTTTACCCATTAACTTGTGCTTCACTTGTGTTATAGAAGTTCTAAATCTAAATGTCTTGTCTTACATTAAAAAATTCCATCTTGGCTACTTTCACCTGGTCTGTGGCTGTAGATCAGGACATTCAACTGCCACAGATGTCATGGAATATAAATATGTACAATAGTAATATGACCTTGAGCATGTAAGGACAGTTGTTGCAGAATACAAATTATTGGAGGACCCTATTTCTGCTCTCTTTATTAGTAATTAACTAATTAGCAGCACTCACTAAATCCAGAGAGATATTATTCTTACAGCTACAGGTCATTGTGATTGGATGATCAAGATCTAAATCAGCAAAGGGCAATAATTGACTAGGGTAAAATCCTGGAGAAATCAAATGTAAATGTACAGATGTTTACATGTGACATCATACTGTATTGCAAATCAGAGAAGGTCACATATGCACTGGTATATAAAAGTTTTCATAAGGGTCACTGGTATAGATAAGCCCTATATACAGAGTTGGCTTCATCTCCATTGATTCCAATATATATACTTGTATGAACACACACATGAGTACTCCAGAATAAAAATAGACATTTTCCATAAAGCACACTATTAGCATAAGTTTAACTTGTCAAAAATTATAGGACATTAGTGAAAAGCCTTCAGGCACAAAAGAACACTTTTATTATGGAGGGCTAAGAGATTTCTCCTAAAATGTGTCTAAAGCCTAGGCCTGAAGAAAATACCTTTCCTGGAATATTCTTGATTTATATGCCTAGGCCTGTGCTGTGAAAACTTTTATGCCCTGAAGGAAACTCCTAGTATTATGAGAAGTGAGAAAAGAATGCCTACTAGCTTGTTTTATACAAGGAGTCTTACAAGATAATTGTCATATGGATTGCACTGAAATCAATATCCACATCTCTGATAAGTGTAGCCCTTTCAGCTTCTCTGTCAAGATGTTGGGCTTGCCGTCCAGAATTGGATGTGTCAAATGAAAAGCAGAGAGCTATTTCAGAGTCTGCTAATAAAATTACCGAGCTCTCACAGCCTCCCAGACTTCTGGTAAATAACATGAATTCTATTATCAGTATTTGCCAGATAAGCTATGAAGAGTGGATCTAAATCCAGAAACTGAGCAAGAATGTAGCTTTCCCTACTGCAGTGTCTAGAAGAGATTTGGAAGTAGACTTTTTCAACAGAATCCCTGCTGTGGCTGTGAACAGTAGTTTTGCTGAACTCTGATGGTTAAACATTGTACATCTCTTATACTATTCTTTCCCAAGGGCTGCCTGTTTTGAGAAAACATGACCTACCTCCTAAACTGGTCACTTGGCCATTCTTTACCATCCATTGAGGTTGACACAACAATTTCAGTGACTGACTTCATAGCTCTTCTGGGTTAAGATGATAAAGCTTTTGATAGATGGCAAGATGACATTTGGTGTTCAACATTTGGGATCAGGAGATTGAACTGAGTGAATCCAAATGTGACTCTGCATGTTGTCCTCACCAGAAAAGTAAGTGGTCATTTTGAAATGTGATTTTTAAAAAAAGTTACCTTACAATACTCAAAGAAATCCAATGTGGCTATTACCAGATTTAGTCATACTTGGTTACATAGGGCAAAGTAAGATTGCTGTCTTACCTGTAACAAACTCACTTAGGTAATGTCCCTACCAGCTTGCTATTTGATACACGTAGCCCCTCACCTCAATTATGAATTTAGAGTTCATAGCAGATGATTGATGTTAAATGATTAGCACATCATATTGGTATTAGATTTTTGGTTCATAAAATCAATGGGGGTAGGGCCAATGAACCTCTGATTTCTAATCAGGTAGCTTAAAAATACTTACAACCCACATACACCCTGTCTCAGAGTCTCATGTCCAGCGCTTTCACATTTCTGGGGTTGATGTAGAATGTAGCAGGCCAATGGAGAATGCAAATTCTTTCTGTCAGTGTGGCCTGTATAAGTTCCTCCAAAAGACTTCTGTTTTAAAGTGACTGAGAAGATTTTCAATGGCTGAAATAAGTAGCCAAATGACCTTTTCCCTGGTCACTTTTGAGTGTGTATAGCTTGGGTGTTCACATGACATGACTCTCAGCTATGTCTTTGGAACATGTACAGTAAATATTTGATTTTGAAAGGCATAACTTATTTAAGTCTGCACTCTAGGTGGGTCAAATGTTTGTTATAAGTGCTCCTTGACTTAATGTGGTCATTTTCTGATAAACCTATTATAAGTTGAAAGTTTCATAAATCAAAATTGCATTTAATATACCTAGTCTATCAAGAATCATAGCTTAGGCACTGAGTGTACTTATGAGTATGAGATATTTACACACTTGATCACATGGCTGACTAGGAGCTAGGGCTCATGCTGCTGTTCAACACTGGAGAGTGTATCACAGCACTTACTTATGACTATCATGGGAAATTCTGGGTCTTATTACTTTTATAGAATATATAGAAGATATATTGCTTTTATAGAAGCTTAATGTTGCAAAATCATAAGTAGAGAACCACTAACACTTTCAATTTAGGAACACATGTATTAAGACCTCCAAATTCTGAATGTTCTACTCACTAACACAAGGACAGACATCCCAACAAAGATAATTTTACAGCTTCTGTCCAAAGCAGCACCTGTGTTCATCCTAGTATCTAGGGCTGTCCCAACCCTTTTCACTGTCCACAGCCACAGAATTGATCCCCCCTCCCTGAATTCTTGGAAAGCTGAGGAGAATATTGGAGTTCCAGATGCAAATGACAAAGTAGAGCACTCAGAATTTGGGCTGCAAACAGAAGGATAGTATTCCAACAAAGATAAATGTACAGCTTCTATCAGAAGCAGTTCCTGTATTTACTCTAGCATCCAGGGCTGTCCCTTCCTTTTAACTGTCCATAGCCTCAGAATTGATTTTTTTCCCTTTGACTTCTTGGAAAGTATAGGTGCTAAGTATGCAAATGACAAAGCAGAGAACTCACAATCTGGGGCCCTTAATTCCGAGTGCTCTGCTCATTAACAACAGAACAGATAACAGGGATAAATATACAGGTTCTGTCAGAAGCAGTTCCTGTGTTCATCTTAGCATCTAGGGCTGTCCCCTCCCCTCTCATTGTCCACAGCCACAGAACTGATTCCCCTCCTCCACCTACCCTGATTTCTTGGAAACCTGTGTGGTGTATTGGAGCTTAGCATGCAAAAGACAAAGTAGAATACTCAGGATTGAGAGGCCTGAAATAAACTTTTTAAGGTCCCAAATTCTGAGTGCTCTACTCATTAATACAAGTACAGACATCCCAGCAAAGATAATTATATAGGTTCTGTCAGAAGCTGCTCCTGTGTTTACCTAGCATCTAGGGCTGACCCCTCCCCTCTTGCTGTCCACAGCCACAGAATTGAATTTTGAACCCCCAAGTTCTTGGAAAGCCGAGGAGGATATTGAAGCTCAGGGTGTAAATGACACATTAGAACACTAAGACCCCCAAATCCTGACTGCTCTATTCATTAATACAAGGACAGACATCCCAACAAAGATAAATATATAGCTTCTATCAGAAACAGCTCCTGTGTTCATCTAGCATCTAGGGCTGTCCTCTCTTCCCTTGCTGTCCACAGTCACAGAAGGGATTTTTCCCTCCTGACTTCTTAGAAAGATGAGGAATGTATTGGATTTCAAGATGCAAATGACAAAGTAAAACACAAGAATCTGTGGGCCTTAAAACAAATGACAAAAATAAAAGCATTTGATTAACTGGAGAATTTTTGTTGGCAATCCTTGGTTTACTGGAATCATGGGGTTATTAATTTGTTTTCAGTTGATATTAGCAAAGAATTTAAGAGGTAAACAGGATGGTGGAAAACACTGAATAGATGGTTTTAAAAGTTAATAAATTAATAAATGTTAAAATGAGTAAATGTTTAATGAAATGAAATGTTAAGAAATGAAAATTTAAAAAGTGTAGGTAGAAAAAAAAAGTGTAGATAGATGTTCTTGCTTCATTCTTTGCCATTTTGCCTGTGATCAACCAGATACCTATTCTATTCTTAAGATGATGACACTTTCAAGCACAGAACATTTAAAAATAGAAATTAAATACCAAATTTGGAGATGCTAAGAACTGATCATCAACTTTCCATGATGTTAAGTAGTCACCTATGTAATTAGTACATTGAATTGCTTTTTATACACTTTTAAAAAGACACAATAAATATTGCTTGCTAATTGTTTGCATTTGGGAGTGAAATAACTTTTATACTGATTTGTTTGTAACCATAAAGAGGAGAACCTCAAGACTCATCTTACACAAAGGAACAAGTATACAATCCCCTGGCTTACAGCATATAAATAGTTTTATGCAGTTCAATTTTTTATAGTTATATATCAATTGAAGGAGAACTTGCTCTGTAAAAACCCTATAAGCAATGAACTGTTTATTTATGAATGAGGCTCTAGGGAATGATCTCATAAGAAACGTATCTTTGCTTTTGTAGAAAACCCCAGGGAATAGTGCTCATAAAGTATTATTCTGCCATGGGCAAAGAAATGACAACCAATTCAAGTTCATCAAAGAATTGAAAAGGAAATGCTTTATTACTGATTTTTTTCTTCCTCTGCCTCCTGCTTTTTTCCAACCTATATAAATCCATCATTTTATGGTATAAACAGATTGATAGTTATTATCCCTCCCCCATTCTTTGTTCTCACATGCCTACTCTCAAGTTTTTAGATTTCTATCCAACTAAGTAAAACTCACTACAGATCCAAAGGTTTTATAAATTACAAATTAGACTTTTTAGGTCATGCAGTCTTTGGCACATGTTTTATGAACACTTATTTTGGTGATTAGTTTAGGCTTAACTAATGATATGATATTTAATATGGCTACAAGAACACATGGAGATCAGTATAAGATGTTGTTGTAAGATAAATCATCTCAGAAGCTGTATTTTAAAATATAGAATATTGGAGTCTTTATTATACAATTAAACAGTTGTTACAAAGGCCTGCAACATGCAAATACATGTAATAAAACAAGAAAACATGCTAAAGAGGAAAGAAATAACAAAAACAATACCAACAAGCTAATTCATCTCCAATGGAGAGCTGAATTGGGATGCCATGATGACTGGAGACGAGCCAGGACATAGGACAGGATCACAGAGACACACGAGGCATGGTCTCCTGGTAGCCAGGCTGATCCAGGCCTAAATAGGTCCGCGCTGGGTGCAGAACCTCAGGAAATTCCCAGTCCTAGGCACTGGACTGATACATTCAGTAACCTATCAGCCAAGTGTCTGCCACAGGTGTACGGGCCCACCCATTACCTGGGAGGCAGGTGAAGGGTGCAGAGGGGAGTCTTTTCTCCAGCATGAAGACAAGGTTCCCTACCCTCCAGTCCAACATGTAAAGAATATGGCGCCAGCCAGACCTGGCCTCCTTACTTCAATGTCAGATGTTAAAGCACTTGAGGTCAAGTCTCTTATAAATTAAAGTAGGTTCAGGGTTATCCCGGTAAGACAGTCAAGTCCACTTGTTTTCAGAGAGGGGGACAGAATTAGAATTACAAGGTGATAGCATTGAGTTTATTTCCAAGCATATCTTAGAGAGAATCTAATACATACCCTCCCTGGATGGGGATCCAGGGATCTGGAAATTCTGTCCTGTTGCTTTAATGATGATATGGTGCAGAGATATATTCTGCACTTTAATTCCTACAGGTTTCCTGTCTTCCTTCTCTAGCCACGTTCCTTAATGTCCCATCTCAGGACTTCAGGTTCATAAGCAGGATGGTGATAGGGGCAGGTAGCTTCATCTGGCTTTTGTGTTTGTTTTTGTTGTTGTTTTTGTTGTTAAAGTCCAAGAAAGGGTTTGACAATAACTTAGAAAAATAGAGAATTATGATGGCTGGAAGCAACCTTGGAAAGCAGATAATACATTTTTACAAGCTATTTTTAGAAGAATTGTAGTAGGTGCTTCTAACACCAACAGAATAGTGTCAAGTGAAAGATATCAACATGGTGATTACTAACTCTAAGAAAAGTAAATGTGCATCTCCTTTCTCACAAGAGTGTATGGCTTCTGCACTTTCAGAGAAATGATTGAGGAGTATGAGTACACTGAATGGAACAACCAAGCATCAAACACCCAACATGTCATTGCAATGGTGTCTCAGAAAGTGGGTGATTGGATCAAGAAAATGTGGTATATATACATAATGGAATTCTATGCCTCCATCAGAAAGAATGACATTGCCCCATTTGTTAGGAAGAAAGACTTGGAAAAGATTATATTAAGTGAAGTAAGCCAGGCCCAAAGAAACATAGGTCCCATGGTTTCCCTTATTTGCAATAACTAGTATATGTCTGAGTCAAGTAGAAAAGGTCAGATAAGTTGATGTTAGGGAAATGAACCCCAAGATAAGTATTCCAATTTTTTTTTGTTTTTTGTTTTCCTTTCATGCAATTGTTTCTAACATATTTATAAGATGATTTCTTTGTTGCTTTGTATGTCCCTCCCCCATGGTATAACCTATACTTTCACTGTATTTGATGTTGGTATAATTTGTGGAGGGGAAGGGAAAAAAAACAAATCATTTAATTAGGGATACAGGTGGACCCATTGCAACAATGAGATGTACAAGTCGTTAAGTCCAAAAACAAACTTTACAACTTTGGTGGGAGGTGGGGGAGGATTGGGTGAGGAGAGGTGGGGAGGATGGGAAGGAATGGGAAGGGGAAACAAAGAGGAGACAACAATGCTTGAAAAGGAATGTACTCATTATCTTGCCCATGCAATTGTAACTCCTTTGTATGGTATTCTCACAATTAAAAAATAGTGGGTGAGTTAAAGAAATAGTGGTATCTTCATTAAATGACCTCAGGAAGTGTCACATTGCATCCTAGAATTATATTTCCAATGTAATTTTCTTTTACTTTCATCAGTACAGAGTAGATTTTTGTAGATAATCTGAGAGCTCTTATTTTTTAAGTAAATACACAATCTGATTTTAAGATTTCTATTCCTCTCACATCTAACTAGTATTGAACCATTTGCAGAAGTAGACAGTAATGATCAAAAAAGGCAGGAAAGTTACAACTGAAAAGAAATTCCAGCAAGTCATCAAGACGATTTACTCTCATCAGAAGGGGGTCCCTACAGGCAAATCCTTTTATTGAATTCTATAATTGAGGGATTTCCTGTGGTGTGTGGAATTTCCTACCCACATTGAGTTTTTCCTTGCAAAAACTCAAAAGAAAGGATCAGTACTCTGCCTGCTGCTTCTCAAATTTACTGTAGTGAATTGCAATGATAGGATTTTGCTAGATATACTGAACCATGAAGGACAATATATTTGGCTCAGGTCAAAGAGTTGCATATTTTATGTCCCTGTGTTTATAACTTTACAGCCAAAGGACTGGACTACAAGTTCATTGGTATTTTGTGTTTATAACAAAATATTCTTGGAAAGCTTAGGAGTGTATTGGAGCTCAGGATGCAAATGACAAATTAGAGCACTTGGAATCTGTGTATTTTTTGTTTTTGTACGTTTTTTATTGTAAAAATGCTGTACAGAAGGGTTACAGTTACATGAGCAAGGTAATGAGTACATATCCTATTGAGCATTGATACCTCCTTCTTTTTCCCCCTACCATTCCTTCCCTCCCACCTCCACAACTACCCCCTTCCCCCAGACAAAGTTGTAAAGTTCCTTTTCAACACACTTTTTTGTACATCTCATTGTTACAATAGGTCAACCTGTGTCTATTTTGTTTTTTGTTCTACAGGAAATTACAAAGCCAAATCTGACAGTTTTCTCAGAAGGAACTTTCTAATGCTCTCCTTTTTGCCTCCCTTCCCATTATGTCTCCTTTCTATTGGGGCTTCCCACATAAATTTATTTTCCTTCTTCACTATATGGTTTTCAGAGACTTCTTGAGCGACTTTTATATAGATAGATAGAAAGATAGATAGATAGATACAGATATAGAGAGAAAGACTATATATATATTACCAATATTACTAGTACACACACACACACACACACACACACACACACACACACATTCTGGGCTTTCTTGAAGATGTGAAAGTGAAGGAGAAGGGAAGAAAACAGAATGGTAGCCTGCTTTGTTTTACTCCCACTATCCCTTTCCTTCCCCACCTCCCCCATTCCTCACCTGCACCCAAAGTTGTAGAGTTCATTTCCAACATAGTGTCTTGTGGGTACCATTGCTGCAATGGGTCATCCCGTGTCCTGTTTCAGCATTTTGTTATTCCCCTCTACCTCCCCAAATTAGATAACTGCACATACAAGATGAAAGGTACCAAAATCAAATACAGTGACAACAGGGATATACCATAGGAGGAAGAACACACAAAAGAAACAAAAAAAAAATCACACAGTACATTAAAAACAGCAATGACAAAGAAAAAAAACTCTTGTGTCCATATCTTGGGGTTCATTTTATTTAGCATCATCTTATAGTCCTATGTACAAAGCTTTTGAGCTTTTCTGCTCATCTGCTAAGATTGTCCTAGACATATACAAATTATGATTGTCCTAGACATATACAAATTATTGCAAATAAGGGAAACCATGAGACCTATATTTTTGGGGGGACTGGCTTACTTTACTTAATATGATTTTTTCCAGGTCTTTCCATTTCCTACCAAATGGGGTAGTGTCATTCTTTCTGATGGAAGCATATAATTCCATTGTATATATACATATGAGTTTCTTGATCCATTCATCTACTGAAGGGCATCTGGGTTTGTTCCATATTTTAGCTACGGTGAATAACACTGCAATAAACATAGTTGTGCTGGTAGCTTTAGTATGACTTTGTTTGTGATCATTGGGGTAAATGCCCAGAAATGGGATTGCTATGTCATAGAGGAGCTCTATGTGGAGTCTTTTGAGGAACCTCCATACTGCTTTCCAGAGTGGTTGAACAAGTTTTTTAATTTATAAAATCACAGCAACATTGCCATACACAACCATTCCAAGGCTTGTGGGATTTACCTGTACTTTGTTTATAGATAAAGAGATAATTGGGATTTGGGTCAGTCAGGAACCCATAGGAAAAGGCAAACAGTGACTAACCACCATTAACTTGAGATAGAATATTTTGCTAAAGAACACAATATATGACTGGATTAGGTAGCAGTTAAGGTGCTAGATGGTAGGAGAATATAAAGTTTACTTATATGCTTCAAAGGCTTAATGATATTAGAGTATCATAGATCCCCTTTATTCTGATCCCAGACATCCTTTCAGTCATGATTCAGGCTTTCATGAAGCTTTCCTATCAAGGGCTATCAAATTGACTGCAGAATTTCAATTGCATAATGTCTCTCATAGTTGAAGGTTAAAGCTTCCATATTACGTTAAAAAAAATCTCAAATGCATATGCAGGCACTGACATCCTCTGGAGTTTTCTAGAAGAACAATCCCTACATGTTAAAATGAGCATCTAGTGGCTTTCAGCTCAGCAAAATAATCCTCCTTCTTCATGAAGAATGTTCACATTCTGACTTTAAACTCAGACTTCTTGAATTTAGTTAATATAAATCTGTTTTGAGAGATAGAATCAGATCACAAATACAAATAACTGCTGTATTAATCATTGAGGTTAACTGACTTTGGACTGACACAATTACTATCTGTTTTTTCAGCAAGTCACCAGCTTTACTTGGGATGACTTGCTTCTAATATTTAGAAATCCTGGTCAGAACTATGTGGAATAATCTTGTCAACCTACCACGTATTTTTCTTACTACTGAATTTTCTTATGCCTAATATTCAAATATTGAAAAATGTTCCGAGTGATGTTTAATCCGAAAATTCTGAAGAGAAGAAGGGGAGGATAACACACTCATAAAATGTAATGCCTATTCTTAAAATTTAAGAAAATTGAGAGTAAAAGTATGCCTGGGAGAGATGTAGAAAAATGATGAAAGAAGTAACATCAATCAAGATGCATTGGATTTGTTGAATGCAAACTCTTTAGTACAACTACTTAATGACAAAAAATAAGAAATAAAATACCCAAATCTGATTAAAAGGTGAAAATATTTTGTAATGGTGATATAAAATATATTTTTCATTTTTCAAAGTCAGCCCAAGCAGGAAAGTACCTGAGGCTCTTAACTCCAATGAACCACCAGGAAACCAGAAGTCACACTGCAGTAGAGTGCTAGCCTTGAGCAAAAAAAAGCTAAGGGACAGTGCCCTGGTCCTCAGTTTAAGTTCCACAACTGACAAAAAGAAAAAAGAAGACAAAGGTATGTTTCATTAAAATGTTGTATCAAAAATAGTTTAAGAATTGCCAAATAACAATTAAGATTTTCCTTTTTTTAATACTCTTATATGGAATAATGAAAAGTTCATACTATATAGGATGCTTTCATCTCATCATATGTTTAAAAAAGAATTATTCAAAGAATTTTTAAAATTATTGTAAAGAATGTCCTACAATTCTGGGAGTTGAGAAACCTTGTGGAATTCTACTGAGAGTGGAGACCCAAAGGAGAGGTGTGTAGGTAGGCTCTCTCTCTTGCCCTGGATACAGATCATTTGCAATGTGTAGATTTCAGAAATTGTGGCAGCCAGCAAGAGTGCTTTCCATTTTTCCTTCTTTTTCGATATTCTATCACATCTCTCTTCACATGCAGCCTGAACTAGCCTTCAGATATCTAGCAGACTTCTATCTTATTACCATTATACTTAGTCAGTCTTCCAACCCTAATTATAACTGAGAAAACTGACATTAGAATACTACTTTGATTTGAGAGAAAAGATTCATGCTAAGAGGGTGTGTCAATGGACAAAATGAAGTAAGTTGAAATGGCATTATATTTCACCTTGAATTGAAAAGAAGACATTTTTGAGCACTATTTACAGGAAAGCATTGTTTTGTTTTGGTCAAAGTTTACTGATTCTAGGACTAAAGATCAAACATATTTATGCTTATACAGTGCTAGATATGGTACAAGAGTTCTTTGATTTCTCAATATTTTTATTCAATTAATAGCTAATTATTATCTAATAAAAGTCCTGTGGTGATCAATTTATAAATGAGTACTACATTATACTACATATCAAAAAATCATATCGATAATTATATATATTAAATAAATATTTCTCATAACCATGCAAGTTTGATCCATCCATTCACTCATCTACTAATTCATCAGAAATTACCTACTGTTTGCTACACATGCAAAGATATAGTGACAAGACACAGAAAGAACATCTACTAACCACATTGTAGCTTATAGAACAGAGACAGAGACAACCGAGGTTCAGAGAACATGCACATTGTCTCCTAATAGAGATATCATGGGAGACTTCCAGAAAATGTGAATTCAGTATTGCACAAGGAGGAAAGTTTCCTTCCAAATCCTCAAGCAAATTGGTAAGTCTAAAGTTCTTGGTTTATGAGGAAAGAGGGTAATTGGTAAAGGATACTGGGGCCAAGTAGAGATGACTTTTCATTCACAGATATTTGGGCTCTGTCTATAATAGCATGTCATTGGGATCTTAAGCTGAAAAGCTGAGTAATTCTTATTTTAGAAATCGTGCTTTGGTTTTCCATTATAGATAATTGAATGCAGGAACGTAAATAATTTCAGGACAAAATGATAAAGTCTCAGGCAGTAGATGTGGTAGGGGGAGAAGAGATGGAAATTTCCAGGTGGTGAAATCAACAAGACACAGGTTAAAGAGTGAATGAATGTAAGGGATGAGAAAGCACAGTGAGCCCAGAATTATTCTCAGGCTCGTAGCATTGTTGTAAAATGCTACAGTAACTAAAATGAGAAAAAATAAATGCTTCCAAAAATTCTGGGATACATGAATATGTGATTCATTTTCACATGATAACTTATATAGACATAACATCTTGTTTTGAATCATCCTCGTTATTTATTTCCATACACAATTTCTATTTGTGTTGTTCTAGCCATTGAAGGTGAAAACAATACAAGCAGCTAAACTTCTTTGTATATTATCTACTCAGATAAAGACAGTTGATGATGATAAAGCTATAGTCAGGAAAATTGGATACCACCTTATAGCAGAAAACACCCCCCCCATTAAGCTATGAATCTTAACTTACAAAGGTTTCACTTTCTAAATATATGCAGACTTGAAGATGAATGACTCCATTTCAACATTAATCAATTTCAAGCATAAGAGGAAAATAGATTTACACAAACCTTGAAGATAACATTGGGAGAGCAGTTTAAAGTAAAACAGTTTCCACTGAAGTTATCACAGCATGTTTAAAATGCAGTGGGATGAGTCACTTGCTTTTTGTTCCAGTTTGTTCATTGGTGCCAACAAGGTCAGAGAAACTACTAGAGGATATGATGAACTTTTATAGCCATACCTTTGATTGCACCTGCTAGAAGTGCAAAAGGACTGGTAGCTGCTTTATGAAATGATTATATTTGTCCACAGAGTGGCATCATCTTTACCTGTCAGTTGGGTAGTGTTTCTCTCAAACAAATGAAGGAAGAATGACAGATACAATCTTCAGGCTTTTGTGGGCTGATGGTCCAGGTCCTTAAAGATTGTCAGTTAATATATATCCATAGGCTAGGTGCTAGTGGCACAAGCCTGTAATCTTAGCTTCTGAGGAGCCTGAGATCTGAGGATCACGGTTCACAAGCAGCGTAGACAGCAAAGTCTGATAAACTACCAAAAAATCTAGAGGCATAGCTGTGTGTGGCTCAAGTGGTAGAGCACTAGGCTCCAGTGACAGAAGCTGAGACATTGCCCCGGCTCTGAGTTCAAGCCCCAGTAGTGACACAAATTTAAAAAAAAAAAAAAAAACCTACCCAAACCAAAAAATGTCTATCCATATCCAGTGAAAAGACCTACATCTTTGTGGATTGCTTGGTAGTATACACTCTTATTCTGTAGACAGTATGCCCCTTTTGGTGTCTTTCATTCATTTTGTTTCATCCGTCAAGACAAAAATTAAATATTTTATGTTAAATTTCCTCTTTGGTATTTTCTGACTGAAGCCCATTCCTTCAACTGTTCCTCAGTCTTTATTTTTTTTCTTTTCCCAGACTAACTCCCAGACAAGGGTGGGAAAATTCAGCAAGAGCATGGACTCAAGCTGAGATGGCTACAATCATAGGAGTTTTGCAGGTTGCCATTGTGTCCCTGACCTTTCACTGTTTTGTATAACACTTTCTTGATAGTAGAGAGGTACAATCCTCTGACTTTACACTGTAAAGGTTATAACATGGCAGATCACATCGCTCATTCGACTGTAAATAGTTAAGACATTTAGTTTTCTGTACCTTGCTTGGGATTTCTGACATTGAAATTCTCATAAGGTCTATAAAGATCTCCTAGCCAACCCTCTTAAAGCTAAGTAACATGCTTTCAAAAGAAAAAAAAATCTTATACAAATCTGATCTGAGAAATAAGGCAAAAAGAAATTTAAAGGCTCAAACTGCATTGCAAGTTCAAAAGTCTCATGTGTTTGAGTAATGTTTTTCACGACTGTTGAATAAAGAGAAATAAAAAATTTCATATTAGGTAATTTTGTGGAATAATATCTAATGCATAGTTCAGAATGAGATATTCAACTATTATGAATTTCTCATCAAGAACAATGGATTTCCTGATTTTGCCTTCATTAATGAGGACAAAATTATCTGTCTTTCTTGGAATTAATGAATAAACTTTTATTCTTGCTGAAGGTCATTAAGGTTCGGAAGTTGAATTTTCTTCTGTCTTTTGCTGTGGAATGAATTTGAATAGTTGCAAAAGAGAATGAAGCAAACATTCAGTGCTATGAACAAGTGAAAGGAAAATATGCAAATTAAGATTAATTTTATTGTTCAATAAAATGTAATGGGAAAAACAACGCCAAAGCAGCCAAACTCAATTTGCTGCAAATGTCTAAATATTCTAAATCATCATTGCACTGAATTTGGTCCTCTTTAAGAGGAAAGTTGACTGTGTCAAGAAGCTACAAAACCTTTCTTTTCCAAGTCATCATTCTACCTAACCCCTAGGTTTGTTTAAAAAGAAAAAACTAAGCTGAATGACAATAAACATTTGTAAAAGTTACCAAAGGAAATAATTATTTATTTTCTCTTAGTCTTATATTATCCAAACTTTCATGATGTTTGATCAAACTTTGCCTTATTCAAATTTCTTTATGTAACAAAATTCTTATTTTAACACATTTATTTTTAGAAGTTTGTAAAGAGTAGGAGCTGCTTTGTAATCTCATTCTTACAGTGTTTTAGTCACAAAGTTTGAAGCTCTGCTCTCCATAAAATAAGAGACCAGGCTATATAAATGATATTTTGTTTTTTACTGTTAGTTTTTTTCTGATCAGTTTTCTTTTTTAAAATCTAAGTGCCAAAGAAACAAAATTTCCTATTTGCTTCTACAATTGGTTTAGAATATATGAAAATACATCTATTACAAATAAAGTGTTTTATATCCTCTTTCATCTAGGCAGTCTTTGATTTTCGAGACAATGTCAGATGGCATTTTGAAGATGAGATAGAGCTCTGAATGCTTTGATTCCTTCAAAGAAGGCATAGTTTGTAACAGACACCATGTAAAGTTCTACTTTGGTTAAACTTTGCAGAAGAATGATGGGAACTCAACTTTACACTAGATTCACACAAGATTTCACTGGAAGCCAATGGATGAGTGAATGTAAACATTGTTCGTAAATAAATTGACATGACAATTAACATTTTAAAACAAGTTTATACATAGATTTTATCCTTCAACAAAAGTTTTTCAAGCATATAATTGGTGTATGTGTGAATGTTTTAAAAACTACAATTTGATATTAATAACTTCTTTTATTTTGCTCTTTGTGTTGTCATTATACAATATTGGAATCTTGTTTGTAACATTTTTTAATGTGTTGTAAAATCAAAGGAAACGAGATGTGTTCCTTCTATATTCTTTTTATCTCTCAAAGACAAGTTATCAAAAAATGTTTTTTTTCTTCAATCTTACTTTGCCACATTAACATTGTGCTTCATAAAACCTAATACTTTCTTTAATTAAAAAAAATATTTGTCAGAAAAGCAGTAGACCTGTTTAAACAATTTGTTTTTTCCCTTCCCCTCCCCAAATTATACCAACATCAAATACAGTGAAAACAGATTGACCCATTGCAACAATGAGATGTATAAGATGCTATGTCAATAAATGAACTTCAGCTGGGCACCGGTGGCTCATGCCTATAATCCTAGCTACTCAGGAGGCTGAGATCTGAGGAACTCGGTTCAAGGCCAGCCTGGGCAGGAAAGACCCTGACACCACTTTCTCCAATAAACCACCAGAAAACCCGGAAGTGGTGCTATAGCTAAAGTGGTAGAGTGCTAGCCTTGAGCTAATGAGCTGAGAGACAGCGCCTAGGCCCAGAGTTCAGGCCCCAAAACTGAAAAAAACAAAAACAACAAAAAAACAACTTTACATTTTAGGCAGGGGGGAGGGGAGGCGGAGAGGAATGGGGGGGTGTAGCCGAGGAGGTGGGAGGGAAGGGATGGTAGGTGAAAACCAGAGGAGGTAGCAATTCTGGATAAGAAATGTACTCAATACCTTGCTCATGTAACTGTAACCCCTTTGTACAATATTTTCACAATGGAAAGAACTTAATTAAAAAATTTAGGAAGAATGTGTTTAGTTTTCAAAAAGCCTTTTGAGTTTGTAAAAATTCAGCCAAATTCAGTGTTTGATAGAAAGAATAAGAAAAATATGTAATGTATTTTTCTGTCCTTAATTAACATGAGATGTGTACTTTCTATTGCTTCATTATGGGGCGGGAGATTTCAAAATAATTAAAATTATTATTTTTAATTTTTGAAAATAAAAAAGAAAAACAGTAAGCAAAATAATATCAAACCTTTAGAATCATAAAATCACAGATTGCAACATGATTTGAATCTTCTTTGTCAATAACTAAGAAATTGTTTTTAAAACATCATTAAGAGTTTCTGAAACACAGGAAATGGTAATAGAGCTTAAAAAATTTTTAAAATAAAAACATCCTTATATTTGGACATCCTGTACCCACATGTCTTTAATTTAGATGGTTAAGAAAATAGCTGATACTTTCCTAGAGTAGAGTTTTAAATTATTTAGATACAGTTCCTGCTAAAATGTGGAAGTTTAATCACTACATGCCTCTTTTAGTGTTCATGGTATACTATGTACATGGTGGCTCTGTTCCAAAGAAAACAGAATCAAGAAAGAAACATGTAATTTTTCAGTACCTTCCCTGCAGAATACCTTATACTAACCATATGATCATGGTCAATGATCTTACTGACAAGTCACATTTATAACACATGGTGTGGAGGAGTATAATGAAAAGAATGTTTCATCTCTGAGCTATTTTTCTTCCAGATCAACAGTACCAACCTAACCATGAAGAAAATATTACATAAATCCTAGTTGAGTAACATTTTGTTAAGTAATTGACCACTATTCCTTAAATGAACAGTACCATTTAAGATACACAAGAATGAATTCCTTACCTTACATAATAACAACATCATGACTAAATTAAAGCTACTGTGTTCCAACTAAAGTTTAGTTAATGGAAATGTGCCGGGGTCCATTTAGTGTCTTCTTGCTACAAATATACCATGCTACTGTAAGGTATTAGCAATAAAGGAATCCTGGTAAGTGGGTTAACATCATGTGTTGTACTCCATGTTATATTTGCATTTTTTAAATAAAATCTAAAATATATGTAAAATTGAATGTTTATTTTCAAAAGGGAATATTGCTTATTTGTTTGTTTATGTGTCCCAGTCCTGGGGCTTGAACTCAGGGTCTGGGAGCTGTCTCTGAGCCTCTTTGTGCTGAGGACTAGCTCTCTACCACTGGATCTATACCACCACTTCTGGCCTTTACTGAGAAGTTCATTAAAGATGAGAGTTTCATAGATTTCTTTCCTGGCCTTCCTTCTCAGCCTCTTGAATAGCTATGATTACAGTCATGAGCCACCAGTGTCTGGCTGAAGCTTAACTTTTTGACACATTTGATAAATATTCCAACTTCCTTTACATAATTGAATAATAAAATATATTAAGTATTGGGAATAATAAAATATATTAAGTATTGGGATGGCTATTTAATTCAATTGGATTGAAGTATCCAGGAGACCAGTAAAGCACATGGTACGGCTTTACTGATGGTATGGCTGTGAGACTATTGTCCAGGTCAGAACTGGGGGAAGAAACAATCTAAATGTGAGCAGCACCCTGCCCCTTCCCATAGTCTGAGAGTTTGGATGGAACGAAATAGGAAAAGGGGAAAACACAAGGTAGTGCGGATGTTCCCTCTGGGCTTCCTGGCCATCATCATGAGATGAAAATCTTGGGCTTTTTCTCTCTGCTTTTATGGATTGATGCCATGAGACAAAATAGATATTTCCTTTCAGAAGCTGTTTCTCACAACTGTATTGCCATAGCAATTATGAATTAACCAATAAAAATACTGTTTTCTTTTTTTTGCCATTATGTTTGCATTAATCATTTAATGCTCTGGATGTTTGAAGAAATACATAGAAAGAGACACAGAAAGTCTGAATGATCAACTCCTATTTATGGTTCACACTGAAAAGCTGAAAATGCCTTTGTTGAGTATGCTAGGAAGCTTTAGCTTTTTCACATTTTATAAACATAGCCATTTCACAACAAGATAAAAAGACATGAGAATTAAAGTTTTGAAAGAAAAAATAATCCCATTTAAATAGCATAAAAAGTCCAGCTGACTCCATTCTTTTCAAACTGGATGTTAGAAAGATTTAGAACAAGAAGGAAAATACTTTGCAGAAAGGCGAATATAAGCTGCTGAGTTTGCGACATTAACATCATCCAGTGCTGAATATGGGATGGGCAAACAGCATTAACAGAACAGACAACATAATAATTGCATATGCAGAAATTATTTTTAAGTAATATATATTTTCCTTAAATTTGGAAAGAAAGGCTTTGCAAGCAAAATTTTCTTAGCTATTTACAAATCCAATCAACACATATAATAAATTTCCTCTTTATATAAATTTATTATTCTCAGCTGCATTAGTTAGGAAATGGAAAGACTTGGAAAAAATTATATTAAGTGAAATAAGCCAGGCCCAAAGAAACATAGGTCCCATGGTTTCTCTTATTTTCAATAACTAGTATATGTCTGAGACAAGCAGAAAAGGTCAGATAAGTTGATGTTAGGTGAAATGAGCCCTAAGATAACTATTCCAATGTTTTTGCTTTCATGCGATTGTTTCTAACATATTTGTAAGATGATTTCTTTGTTGCTTTGTATGTCCCTGCCCCATGGTATAACCCCTGCTTTCACTCTGTTTAATGTTGGTATAATTTGTGGAGGGGAAGGGAAAAAACAAATCTTTTAAATAGGGATAATTTTTTTCCAAGTTTTTCCATTTCCTAACAAATGGGACAATGTCATTCTTTCTGATGGAGGCCTAGAATTCCATTGTGTATATATACCACATTTTCTTGATCCATTCATCTACTGTGGGGCATCTGGGCTGGTTCCATATCTTAGCAATGGTAAATAATGCTCCAATAAACATAGTTGTGCTGGTAGCTTTAGTGTGGTCTTGCTTGTAAACATTTGGGTAAAGCCCAAAAGTGGGATTGCTGGGTCATAGGGGAGCTCTATGTGAAGTCTTTTGAGGAACCTCCATACTGCTTTCCAAAGTGGTTGAACAAGTTTACATTCTCACCAACAATGAAGTAAGGTTCCCTTCTGTCCACATCCCCTCCAGCATCTGTTGTTGTTAGAGTTCTTGATTTTTGCCATTCTAACTGGAGTGAGGTGGTATCTCAATGTTGTTTTGATTTGCATTTCTTTTATGGCTAGGGAGGTTGAGCATTTCTTCATGTGTCTATTGGCCATCCTTCTTTCTTCTTCAGAGAAGTTTCTCTTTAAGTCTTTAGCCCACTTATTTATTGGGCAGTTCTTTCTTTGAGGTTTTGTTGTTGGGGGATTTAATTTTTTGAGTTCCAAGTATATTTTAGATATGAGACCCTTGTCTGTTGTATGGCTAGTGAAGATCTTCTGCCAGTCTGTGGACCTTCTATTGATCTTGCTAGCTATGTCCTTTGCCATGCAGAAGCTCTGCAGCTTCATGCAATCCCATTTGTCCAACCTTTCTTTGATTTGTTGTGTTTCCGGGTCTCTATTCAGAAAATTTCGGCCTGAGCCAAGGAAACCTCATTGCAACAATGAGATGTACAAGTCATTACGTCCAATAAGAAATGTGCTCATTATCTTGCCCATGTAATTGTAACCCCTCTGTACTGTATTTTCACAATAAAAAAAAGAAAGAAAAAAAAAGATTTACAATAACTACCCGATAAGGCTGACATTGGTTCCAACATTTTCACTGATCATACATAATCCTTCAGCTGCAGCATATTTCACTTTGAACTTGGCTCACACTTTTTTTATATAAATTCATCTTGTTACTGGAGTCATTGTGTTTTACTTCACTGGAGACGAGAGTGCGTTTCTTGTTTTCTCAAATTTCAGGGTTGTTTTCAGGATTAATTTTGTGATTGTTGTAATTTAAAAACAAAAACAGCAACAACTAATAGTTGCATTTTCCATCACAGCTCAAAAATACTTCTGTAATAACATCTCTGTAATATATTACTACAAGGAAATGAGAGTACAAAGCAAGCAAACTCAAAAATCAAAATGAATTAGAGATAAAATAGCATTTAAAAGTTATTGTTAAACTAGGTACCAGTGGCTCACACTAGTAATCCTAGTTACTCAGAAGGCTGAGATCTGAGGATCATGGTTTGAAGACAGTCTGGGTAGGAAAGTCCATGTTATCTCCAATGAGCCACCAAAGAAACAGAAGACCTGTAAAGGCTAGAGCATTAGCCTTGAGCAAGAAAGCTCAGTGAAGGCATCCAGTTGCTGAATTCAAAACACAGGACCAGCACATACACAAAAACAAAGAGCCTCAAACCAACAAGATTATTATTAACCAACAAGAAATGGAAATTCAACCTCAGTTCAATTCTTGAAGTAATAATTAGCATGAAATGAAGTAGTGAACAAATATTGAAATATAATAACAAAACTCAGATTATAAAAATATTTCAAAATAGACATCTAGATTATGAAAGAAGCAAGCATAATTTGTATAGTGACAAATGTATTAATTACAATGGCGAAGAAACATAATATTAAAGACAATAAATTTGAATTAAATGGTATAACAAAAATGAACTTATATTTAACTTTTTATGAGATAGTAGCATTGAGTTGGGCTTACAGTATGAATCAATCATCAGGAAAAGAATAATCCCACAAAAAGAACATAGTTTTTAAAGTATTTTGTTGCAGTAAATTCTAGCAGATGCTGCAGAAATAATAGATGTTATTTGATGGTATTTGTTTATTATCCAAGTAAAAATCAAATCTATCAGTGTTTGATTTTGCCTGTAAGAATGAACAGCAGTAAATCATCCAAGGTACATTTGCTCAGGACTTTCAAGGTGCTGCATTGTTCAACTTGTAAAAATATTATGTGGAGAAATAAGATGAAACACATTTCAAAGGCAACACTCAAAATGTGTTGAGGAGTTATAGAAAGCAACTCAAGGTCATCTTTGTGCCTATGCAAAGAGGAACATTCTTGGCAAAGAAAAACAAAAAAGGAGAGTTTTAAATTATTCATAAAATTGAATACATTACAAAACCTATTCCCAGAGAAGAGTATATGCACATCTATTTTCTAACTAAAACTGTTGATCTTGGCTCCCTAGAAAATATGGTAGAGTGCCTTCATTTCAAAGAGATACTAAAGAGAATTGTTTAAAGTAGAAGTAATTATTTAAGAACACGATGAACACTATACTAGCTTGCCACCTGCAATCCTCCATATATTCTTGCACTTCTGAAGATAAGTTTATTTTGTATGCTGCTTTTAATTACTGAGGGGAAAATAAAAGAAACTGTGCCAATGACAGATGCCTAATCTTAACTACCTTACTTTAAATATAAATTAGATTTAAGTGAAGCAAGGTTATGGTTATTTACAATCTGCAACACTGAAACCAGATCACAGTATATGGGTAGTTTATTCCTAAAATTTCTGTGTTTTAGATATTAGTATTGGATAAGACAACAAAGTAAGGCAAACACAAGTTTATCATACTGTGCTTTCCTAATTTAGTGGACTTTTTTGTTATTAAGGGTAGGTCATCTCACTTTTGATTTTCTGGCAGCAATAGTAATATTCAGAATTTGATAATAGCAACATCAGGTACAAGGCTAGTTTGTGTGATTCTGGCACTTTCTCTTAAATTTATGTTTGCAGATAACTTTATATCTCCTGTAATTTAACAGAATGAAAATGGAGTGTTTTTATATATGGAAAAGCAGAGTAGATTAATGCTGCTGGAGAATGGAAGGGAGGGGAACTGTGAATATTCCAAAAAGGGACTGTGGAGCCGATTCCCAAATCTAGCTGTTGACTTAGGAGCTTTCTAATCTGAGGTAAGAAAATTAAGCTCACTAAACTTCTGTTTTCACCTCTGAAATACGGCACACACAATAATTTTAGCAAAAACTATCCTACTCCATAGGGTAGGTATAAAGTAAGATATGTATAAATGTGGCTAATTCTCGGTATTTTGAGCACAATAATTATGTGAGGATGGTAGACTTCAAAGAGCCTCAGAAAGGTCAGTTTATTAGTATTTGTGTATTTAACTTTACCAGAGAGACCCAGTACCTTGGCATATGACATCATATTTGTAGAATTTAATACAAGTGTTTTGAAAATATACTAATTTGAAATCTAAAAGAAAAAACTAAAAAAATTCTTTTAAGAATAGAAGCCCTTAGAAATTGATAATCTATAAAAACCAGCAAAGATAGACAGTAAGATACATAAGATAGCATTATCTAATATATGTACTAAATCTAACATATATGACCAAATAAAGTCATTTAATATTTTAGGTCATTTTGACCAAAAAGGTTCACAAGAGTCAAGAATCATATCCAAAGTCACATAACTAAGTTAGATAACAATTTCAGAGTAACACATGTTATTTTGAACCTTTGCTTTTCACTTCCTTGTTCTTTGAAAATGAAAAACTACTAAACTTGACTACACATTTCCCTAAGCATTTATTTATACATTGCTGTTCTGAAAATGTGAAGTATCAAACAGTACCCAGAACTCTGCTTTAAAATGTAACTTCTAGATACTTCATAAGAGAAGAACTTTAGTTGAATGAAAACTTTATCGACAGAAAAAAGTAGAAGGTCTATAATGAAGTGCCTGGAAATGTGCTGGGCTCTAATGTCATTTATCATGCATGATGTGAAGATGGCTTGGCTGCACATTTATCATCCCAGGCATCCGGCTTTCATAGCACTGGAAAGGGACCTGCTTTCCTTCACAGTTACTTCTGGTGCTGTTATTAATAAACCACATGTTGGCTTCTCAAATTTCCTTTCCAGTTACCAAAGCAGGATTCCTTGTCAAAGTGTGTTATGGATGAGGGTGAAAGCCATAATAGCAAACAAGTGAAATAAATGGGTTAATATACATAATCACCTAGGCATTTTATCATTTGTCAAAAGATTAAATTACTATTTTTGTGTTTGCCCCATGATATTGTGTCTAACTGTAGAGTTCAGGAAACAACAAGCTATATTTTTGCTGAGTGCCTGTTACTTCACTATGGTAGTAAGCTAAGGCTTAATATGTTTTCCAATAGTCATGTTTTAGATATGCTGATTAGTTACAACTAATAATTTATTATCAGAAAATAGGCGAAATGAACCCCAAGATAAGTATTCAAATGTTTTTGCTTTCATGCAATTGTTTCTAACATATTTATAGGATGATTTCTTCATTGCTTTGGATAACCCTCCCCCAAGGTATAGCCCCTGCTTTCACTGTATTTGATGTTGGTATACTTCGTGGAGGGGAAGGGAAAAAACAAATCTTTTAAGTAGGGATACAGGTGGACCCATTGCAACTTTGGCTGGGGGGAGGAAGTGGAGGGGGGAAGGAGGGGACGGGAAGGGATAGGAAGGGGAAACAAAGGAGGAGGCAACAATGCTTGATAAGAAATGTATTCATTACCTTGCCCATGTAATTGTGACCGCTCTGTATGGTATTTTCACAATCGAAAAAAAAAAAAAAACCTGGCTACAAACCTACCTTTAGACTATCTTCTAAGTTTGTCCTATTCAAAAGGTCTTTAGTCTACCACTAAGACACATTCTGTTTTTAAATGAGCAATATTGAATTTGTCATAATGTGAAATAATGCAGTCTACTTTTGCTAACTGTAAGAGGACTTATTAACTGTTGTTATTAACTTATTTTCTGAAATGTATTGAAATTGCCAGTAAATCCACTTATATATGAACTAGGTGATGATAAATTTTAATGAATGTTGCTTTAAAATAATATGTCTTTCAACATTAAGTTTTTAACTACATGACATTTTGTGGCATTATGTATGTTATCTATTTGTTTTTAAGTGAAAATGGAGTCATAAAATGGTATTTATGTTTGGGAATCATAGCTATGTTTGAAATGCAAATAAAATAATTAAAAATACTATTGAATAATTGTTTATTTCCAAATAACCATGAAATTTCCTGAGAATATTTTGAAGATGATTTCATATTGTATAAAAACTCCACCGTTTTGGAAAGATGTATTATAATTTTAAATGCTGTCATCAAGATCTAGAGAAAGCTGTACTAAATTGTTTGACAAACACAAGAAAGCTCTTATGTTTGAAAAACATGTCAAAGATTGTAATTTTATTTTTTCCTCATTGAGGTATGTTTTGATGTATTTTGAAAGCTCCATGATTACAGAAAAACAAAGCTGAGTTATTAAAATGGTGTTTACAAACATCATTCTCTGGACTTCAGAGTATGAGATTGACATATTATACATGATAATTCAGCACAGCTCTGCTTCCCATAAATTAAAATTTGAAATTTGAAATGAAACTGAAGATAGTGGGTATTTCAGACATCATGAATTGTGTAAGGATAGGCACAATTTTGGGGATGGAGCAGGTTTATTGAAATGAATAGACCTGAAAGAAGATTTATAATTATGGACTCCAAGAACCCTTGATTGTTTTGAACAAGTCTCTCTACACCTTATTTTCTGAATGTATTAATCAGAGCTTATCTGTAGATATAAAATTTTGACAAATAAAATACAAATTGTCAGGAAACAAAGAGAATTATTATTCAAAAATTTTTCATATTTTAATATTATCATTTATCTTTACAGAGCTATCAATTTATCAATAAAAGAAAGCAGAAATAAATAATAAATATATTCCAAATACATACCAATGATTTTTCTTTCTTGATAATAGATTTTTCTTGGCCTTAGCTCCTCTTAGACTTTTTTTCTATTAGTCTTTTAAAAATTTCCTCCTATCCTGTTTTTCATCAAGCAAATACAATATTGGAGACCACAAAGCAATCATTATTTAAAATAGTATTACATTGAATATAGTCAGAGATATATAAGATATGAGTAAAATGTTAGAGCTGTGTAAGAATTTCTCAAAGCAGCAAACTTGTGAAGACTAAAGATGAGCTTTCTATATAATGATCTGAATTTAGTCTTCTTTTAAATTTCCACCAAAAAATTTATGAGAATTGAAGATATAACATAGAATATAAAAATTATTAATATAGGAATGTAATTCCTATCAATTGCAATTCAAATTCTAATAATCTGCCCTAGAAAATACGGGTTTCCATGAGAAAGGGTAAGATTCAAAATGTTTATTTCAGACTGTTGAAAACTAGTGAAATATTAAAAACAACATACATGTCCACCATCAGATATAAATCAATAAAACATGACATATATACACTAAAGAATTAAATAAAATTTACATGAGTAAACATTTCTAAATAAATCAGTGTGAGAAACATTTCTAATCTTATGGTGTAGGAAAATGGAGTTGAAGAAAATCATTATCTTTTGTATAAACTTTAAAAAGTACACCCAATTGGGCATTTTCTTTTAGGGAACTTTGTGTGTGTGTGTGTGTGTGTGTGTGTATACAGACATGAATACAAATATATATAAACAAAGACTGGAAGAATAAATCTTATAATATCAGAAATTTCAAAACTTGTTCCACTTTGACTAGAATTAAAGAATTAAAGTGTGTTTTACTTCTGTTGTTAATAGTGATTTCAGGAGGTAATAGATTCCATAGCTATTGTACAAGCTTATTAGATATTATATATGGCTGCATGCTTGCTGCATAAGAATCAGAAATTACTGAATTATAGAAAATAGAAGCTGATTTTCCCACTTGAAAGACATTGGTTACCCAAGCTACTATGGTAACACTGTGACACAATCAGGCATTAGTCTACCAAATCTTCTCTGTCATTCTATGAATTTTTACTTATGCTCCAAAACAACAAGTGGAATCTAGCCATTTTGGCGATATTGTAACCCAACAGTGGAAGATAGGATTCTTATGATACATTTTTATCCTTTCAGGTGTGTATAAAAACCTATGTTTCTATTTTATAACTACATTAAATTTTATGGTATAATCAGTTCTAAGCCTTGATAGGTCATGTGCCATTCTAGCTTATTACAGTAATACTTAAGGAAGAAATTAGCATTGATTTCCATTCTTAAGGTAGAGCTACATGTGTATGTCCATGCATACTCACACATATATCTATCCACTGAAACAAAACAAGGGATGCCAAAGCGAACAGTAGTTAAATTGATTGGGGGATATAAGTGGTTGTTTCACTTGCATACTTTTTTCATGTAAAGAATTATCATCTACAAAACAAAGCTTTAAATGTAGTGCCTCCCAGAAATTACTAGTACAACCTCATCTGCAGTATTTCATCTATAAAATGTACATAATAAGGCCTCCTGCCGATTTTAGAAGGGAAGTGCTTAAGCAGTAGCAGAGGCTTGCAGTAGGAAGCTGTCAGGGTACTGCTGGTACCAAAGAGATGAATGAACACCACAAGGAGTGCTAACGATGCTTGAGGACCATCTTCCTCAGTGTGCCCCTATGCCTGTGTAGTTGCTTTACATTCTCATGAAGACAATGTGCAGGAGGACATTAGTAGAACTGGGGAATAGATATTGAAATTTTATGTTATATTTACAACAGACAAGATTTCACTCCCCCTGTTTAACCAGCCTTAGACCATGTAGAAGAGGGGGATAATATTTAAATTTTTTCCATTTTCTCTTTTTTCAGGGAACTTAACAAATACATGCCCTTGAGTAGCTAATGAGAATTGTGGAAGAACCACTGGGAAGACAGTGTGTCTCTGGAGCCATGTCATTTGGTATGTATAACAAAAATATCTATACAATGAGGTATTTCTCCTCTTTATTTTTTCCTCTTATACTCAGATGCTCAAGAGGAAAATTTCCATTGAGAGGCTGGATTATTTATTGTGAATGATTTTAAATACTGTTTTTCTTTTGTAAAATTGAATTTTCTTGTCAAGGTGATATTGAGAGGGGTTACAGTTACATACATAACGTAGTGAGTACAATTCTTGCTGAAACACTGTGACCCATTTCCTCCTTCCCTCCCAGTGTACCCCCAGTTGTAAAGTTCATTTTCAATATGTTGACTTGTGAGTATCTCTGTTGCATTGGTTTGCCCTTTGTCCTTTGTCTCACTATTTTGTTGTTCCCCCTCCTTCCCTAATTCAGATAAACATATTTACAATGCCCAGGGTACCAAAATCAAATACTGTGACAACAAGGGATAAAACCATAGGGGAAAAAAGAAAGAATACAAGAAAAAAGAAATAACTCCATATAATACACTAAAACAACAACAACAAAGAAAAACCTCTTGTTTCCATATCTTAGAGTTCATTTTTCTTAGACAAAATAAGCATATAGCTCCCCTGTGACCCAGCATTTCCACTTCTGGGCATTTACCCAAATGATCACAAACAAGGCCATACTAAAACTACCAGCACAACCATGTTCATTACGGTATTATTTACCATAGCTAAGATATGGAACAAACCCAGATGCCCCTCAGTAGATGCATGGATCAAAAAAAAATGTGGCGTATATATACATAATGAAATTCTATGCTTCCATTCTATGCAGCCATCATGCCACTTCTGATTTTTGAGTAGTTAATTGGAGATGAGTCTCCTGGGGATTTTTCTACTTGAGCTGGCTTCAAACAAGATCCTCAGATCTCAGCCTCTTGAGTAGCTAGGATTACAGGCATGAGCCACTGGCACCCAGGTGGTTTTCAATGCAGTGATTTCATGCAATTATGATAAATTTTAGAATTGTAAGTTGGTTCAGGCCTCATTACCTTGTAAATATTTCTAATTTTGATCAATGACATATTCCTCTAGTGAATACTCTCTTATTTTTAACCAATTCTACTCTCTTTATTTATTTATTATTTTATTGTGAAAATACTGTATAGAGGGGTTACAATTACATGGGCAAGATAATGAGTACATTTATTATCAAGCATTGTAGCCTCCTCCTTTGTTTCCCCTTCCCATCCCTTCCCATCCTCCCCCCTGTCTCCCCCACACACAATCCTCCCTGCCCTCCGCCCCCCACCAAAGTTGTAAAGTTCGTTTTTGACATAACGACTTGTACATCTCATTGTTGCAATGGGGATACAGGTGGACCAATTCTACTCTTTACAGCCAAAGCAATTTATTGATCCAATGCAGCATAATTTGGTTTCTTTCCACAGTTATCTTTCTCAATCATTTGAGAGGATATTTAAATGTGTTTGAGATGGCGATGTTAACATTCTATTCTTAATGCAGAACTATTGGGCATTTCCTTCTGCCTTACAATATAGGCTACCATGTTAGTAGTTAATTCCATTTCTGAATAAAATAATATATTTTACTGATACATATACACAGTACTATGCTCAAGCTGTTAAATATTATTTAATCAAATCAATAAATCAGGATAATTGCCAAGTAAAAATATTACATCTCATTACATAGCTAATTGAGTAGGAAGCATCTTCAAAATGGTAAATAAAGGGGAGAACATCTATATATTTTAAACTAAAATTTTTAAATAACCAATTGAAAAATTATTAATATTATACTGGTTTTGGAATAAGAACCATGAAAATTAAAATAAAATAAGTTCAGTGAAATATTGATTAACAGTACTTAGTGAAGTCCTCATGAATGTATACAAAGTAATTATGCTTATTGAGACAATACAATAGGAATAGAAGATAAATTCTAAACCTCCAAATAATGTTTATGTAAAATGAAATAACACAAAGACACATCCATCAAGTCTCCAGTATGAATATATGAAAATAATATGAATATATGAATATATGAAAATAATCTGGGTTATTGGTGCAAGCTCTATTATCCAAAACAATTTCTAGCTAATGAAATATTGAAATGAAAATTATGTTTAATGCAATTATTTTAATGAAAACAATATAAAAGAGCAAATTCTAAAATGAGTATGTACCACCAAAATTTGCTTTCAGTGTATTATATTTTCTGTAATAAAATAACTTCTATGTAATTTTGTGATTTTAAGGCTTCTAGTAAAAGACATTCAGAATAAATAGCTGGTATGATATGCTCCTCACACTACTTTGCAGAAGTTAATGTGTTAAAAGATATTAAATTAGAAAGTAGAAAGCTTTAGAGAGTAATAACCATATTTCAAAAATTTGAAAAATATCTGCAAATTTAAATAGCGGTATTTCCTTGAGAGCCACTTACTGTGTTGAAACTTTCACAGTGAAGTTCACTTTGTAATATTTCACCAAATTTATTAGGTCATAGAACTCATGATAACATTTTCTTTAGCAATTGCAAAACATAATTTGTGAAGCCCCTTTTACAGCCACGTGACTTATCTTACCAATTTGACTCTTACATCATCAAAAAGCTCTGAATCAAGAAAAAAAGTAGACTGCAGAGTACCTGGAATAAATAAAAAGGATCCAGGATGACCCATTGCAACAATGATACGCACAAGACACTATGTTGGAAATAAAGTTTACAACTTCGGGCGGGGTGGGAGAGAGGAGTGGGTGAAATGGGAGAGGGAAAGGATAGTAGGAGAAAAACAAAGGGTAGCAACGCTCAACAAGAAATGTACTCATTACCTTACTCACGTAACTGTAACCCCTCTGTACAGCATTTTTACGGTGAAATAAAATTTTAAAAAAGAAAGAAAAAGGATCAATTTACTACATAATTTTAAAGCTTGAAAACAGGATACCAAAATGTTTTATATGGTAACAATAGTGTAACATGATATAATAATAACTATGATAATGATATGTACATGGTATTCCATGCCTAATACTGAGATCATACGTATTAAAACTGAACTTCAAAGCTGGTTTTTAAATGAATATTGTAATTATTTTTACTTTTGAGTGAATTAGACTAAGGCACAGATAAGTTCAGTGGTTTGCCTAAGTACACACAGTACATGATAAAAATTAATTTTTCTTTGCAGGTATGCTATCTTCAAAGTCCATGGTACTGTACTCCTACATACTCACAGAATATCAAAGCTCTGGGATAGTTTCAGGGAAACCCACAATTTGACAATATATGACCTACTGGTCACTAGAAATGATGGTTAACTATTGTAGAAGATATGTTCAGTGTTGTTTAGTAAATATTCTTATCAACTCATAAATTTATAGATTAAGAGTGGTGTTCAATGAACAGAACAATTTTGATGCTTTCCTTTGAGAGTATCTTTTATGCTTCTTCAGCTGATCCCAACACTGAACTAAATCAAAGTCCAAATTTTATAATTAAGATTCCAAAAATGTTTTAAAACGTTAAAACATGACTTTGGTGGCTTAATTAAATGCAATAAAGGGAAAAGGCAAAAATAGTGAGTGAAATTATACCTACCTTATACAGCAGGATGTGTTGGCGACATTGAAAGGTATCCCTAATACCTTTAGGCAGAGGGCATGAGATGCAAGGCATCATTCTCCAGATCTGATTCAAAGAGTGACAGAGCTCTAAAAGAATCTCAATTTATACCTGTCATATAATCTCCCTACTCCTTTACCTGAAATCTATTGAATCACCTGAGATGAGTGTCTTTTGTAGTGGTACTTGACTTTTTGTAATGATAAATACAGTATATTGATCTAGTCATTTAAATTTTCTTTTTTTCTTATTTTTGAGGAATATTGCAAGTATATCTAGAGATTAATACCACCCAACTTTTACACTTTCCAAAATATGAGGACAAGATATTGAGTGTTTTTCTTCATTGTACAAAAATTGTAGGAAACCTTGTCCCAAACCCCCAAAATAACCCTAAGTATAGCCTACGAACGTAAGATAGAAAGTAAGATAGGTGACCACAGTTTCTTGGCCACTTTGTTGTAGAAATCATCTTCTGCAATTTGAATTCATTTGGGACCAATTGTGAATGTACAATTTTCTTCCCCTCCAGATCTACTGAAACAATTGTGATCAGGATGGAACACAAGTCTCAGTTGTAGCCTGTTCAGTGTGTGAGCAAGCTCAACATTTTATGCATCAACTTCAATCAGACATTGGTAGAGGATTACTCCTATAGGGTGTATAATTTCTAGTTATTTGGATGCCCAGCCAAAGTACAATATAGTGTTCAAAGAAGCTAACAAGCACAAAAATCCAGCTATTCTCATAGAAGTAAACAACTATTATTTATATTGTGGGTTTTTTTGCAATTATGTGATATTGGAAGATTTTCAACTAGATTTTATTTGGTTTCTAGTTTTGTCCAATGCAGAGCATGATGGTGAAAAGGATTTTGCCAGATGCATGGTCCTCAAGATAGGCAAGGGAGAAAGCTCCTGAGTTTTCTCTTTTGTATGCATTTAACTGGTAAAGAGAGTGGTACATGTAGTCATAGAGCAGTTTTGGTTTTAGATCAAAGGGCAATTCCAAGAAGTAGTTAACCAGATGTCAGATCAGGCACACAAAAGAATAGATACCCAGTCTTTGGATAAGATCACTCTGTAATGTCAAGCCTTTCAGGTCTGGCATCTGTGTTCAAACACAGGCTAGTACAAACACAAATCAGCAATCTTTCACTGGCATCAGGCTTTCTCCACATATACCAACAAATCATATTTTCTTACCCAGTGCAAGCTGTCCTGGGACTATATGTTCTACAGATTTGATCACAACATTTTGGGGTGCTTTAAATTTTTTTTAGCTATGCATATGTTATACCAGTTCAATCTACAAGTAACACAAAGGACATATCAATAGAGTATTCCTTAATATCTCCATTCTGCTCACCTCTGTAATTTGAATCACTAATATTTTCCTTTATGCACTTTTGGCAATTAGGATGACTAATTTATACACCATTGAACTTACTGAATTTCTCTTCATCTATCTTGGGAACGTTTATTAATTTCATAACTAAAAATTTTTTCATCTATTTCCTGTAACTTTACTTATATGTAATGAATAATTCTTGATCTATTTATTTTGACAAGAAATCAAAAATACCAAATGTGGTTATAAAATTATCCTAATACTATTCATTAAAATTTGTGGGTTTTGTTGTGAATTTTAATTATACTCTTTATCATATTCTAAGTTTCTCAATGTGTTTTTGTCTTGCTTTTGAATTTTGCAATATGTTCAAATAGTCGACATAATGTCATTAAGTTTTAAAAATTTTAAATTGCTATTGCTTTAAATTTATTAAAATGTCCTAGGAGTCAATCCACTGGTTTTAAAGTGTGTATTTGAAAATGAAAAATAAATACCTTTCTTAAATCATCTCTAATTAAATAAGACTTAAGAATACACTTTCAGTACACTTTCAGTGAAGTAAGGCCAAATGACAAGCACTCTGGAAGGTAAGATTTCTTTTTAACTAGGAAAATGGAATTTTGTCAATATCTCATGCACAAAAATGTTCTAGTCATTTCCCAATACATGATGTATTTTTGTTCTAGTATAGTTCCTCATATAAAAGAAGATGGGTTAACATCTCAAAAATAGAAGTGAATATTATTGTCTTAAGGGCCTGGATTTATACAACTTCATCTGGATTCATTTATCTTTTGTAGCTCATAATTTACTATGATAAATATTATATTAATGTAATGAAAAGTAAAAATGAAATACAAAAGATTTTACAAATTTTAAGTAGTCAAAGCGGAGAAACACTTTGGTTGTAAATGTGGCTGATGGGTTCATTATGGGTCTGAAAATCTTGATTTCCTGTTTTTTTTCTCATAATACTGCAAAGATCCTCGGATCTCAGGAAATGAACCCTATTTTAGCTTGATGGGCCAAATCATGATTAATCTAAGCCTATTAAAGTCACTTCTTTATGTCTCTAGCATTTATTAGCTTCTATGATGATTATGAAGCAAATAGAGGTCCTTCTAGCCAAAGGAGAAAATAACATTGCTGGTGCCCCACACTTTTCTTTTTAGATACTGAATTTAGGCATAACCCTGAAGTTGTGATCGTTAATTTGACGTTCAGTCTGAGGAAAAATAAATATCACACAGGTTACATTATTGATCTACTGAATCTATCACTACTTTCTATAACTCATGGGAAATAATCATTAGGAAAGAAAATTACTCCAATGGAATGCAGTTATGTTTTTATAATTTCTGATTTGATATGTTTCCTTATTTACACACATAATGCTGACAGTTCTACTGTAAAAATAGCTCAAGTAGTTGATTGTATAGTCTATAACAATTTACTGTCAACCTTTTTGTGTATTCTTTCAGAGAAGATCGACAGGAGAACTAAGGAAGATCGACAGAAGAACAAAGAGAAGATCGACAGAAGAACAAAGAGAAGATCGACAGAAGAACAAAGATGGCCCTGTTGTTGACAATACTGCATTTAGACTCTGTTGGGCAGCCTCCAACTAAGGTGGTTCCCCAGGTTGCCTTCTGCCCTTGTTTGGTCCCTTCTGGGGAATATGGCCTGGATCCTCCAAGTTGTTCGCAGTGAATATAATACAGCAGAAGTAATGGGTTGTCATCTGTGAAATCAGACTGCAAGTCCCTGTGGGATTCATTTTGGGCAATCTCTCCTGCTCTCCTTCCCAGTCTCTGTCTTACGCTGTGCTGACCTCTGCAATACATACCCTGGTCCCATCATCAGCAAGGATCTGATGCCTTCCAATCCTTCCGTAGTTGAAGCAGAAATCAAACTCTCCTCTCAAAGGAGCTTTAAAATGATCGTAATTATACACCTTGATGGCAGCCAGAGATTTTCTGCTTTATATGCAAATGTAGGAATATCATGAAAAATGTGGGAGCACCACTGTTCATTAATGGCATCCTTCACCACTTAGCTTTCCTTTATCTTTTAGCATGTGATGGTTATTCATTAGCACTCAGGGGTACTCTTTTGTCCTAATTCCTTTCATCTTCATTGTCTGTTAAATCGTTGCTTGAATTAAACACAATTGGAATTAATGTAAAATATTTTCTTCCTTTCAGTATGGTCTTTCAATAGTTGGTGATGATTATACTGCATTCCCTCACCTTTCAAGAATGTTTTCTTTCTTTCCCCCACAGAGAGATCCACATTGAGAGCTAACAAAGCTAATGGGGAATAATAAAATTATGTGTGAATGATTTCAATTTCATAGCAAAATGATAAAATTATTATGAAATGTTTATATTTCCTTCCCTATCTCAGAACAGAAATGCGCTTGCATTTAGCTATTATTTTTAAGCCACAAGACTTCACCCTTCATGTTGTCCTTACTTGGGACTTTGTCAACCACATTTCTTCTTTGACAACTGGCTTCACCCCAGATTCTGCCAATTAATTAATCGATCAATCAATAAAAATAAATAGAAACCAGAGCAAGTGTAGAAGCTCAGAGGTATGTGGGGTGTGTGAATGTGGGAGATATTTGTTAGCTGCCCTCTTGGCAGACGCATTGGTTCCCAGCTCTTGGTACCAGCCCTAGGGGTGAAGTTGGCGTTAAACGGACAATATTCCTATCTCAGAGTCTGAACACAGCTGCATGTGGCAATTGGTTTAATACCTACAAATGTTAACATTGTTTTTGTAGTGTCTTCTCAGAGTTCTTCATTTTGTCTCTGGGTCCTTCCTTGAAAATGCTAGCTCTGCTGAACACTTCTCTTCTGGCTGGTGTTTGACAAGTAGTATTAGATATTTTCTGCAGTTATTATACCTTAACTATTTTTTTGTCAGTTGTGGGGTCTGAATTCTGGGCCTGGGCACTGTCCTCCAGCTCTTCAGCTCTACAGCTGAAGAGTGCTCTACCACTTGAGCCTCAACCCCACTTCTGGCTTTTTCTGCTTATGTGGTGCTGAGGAATGGAACTGAGGGCCTCATGCATGCAAGGCAAGCACTCTACCACTGAGCCACCTTCCCAGCCCCCTTAACTATTTTTAAAAATGTATCTTTGATTATCAGCCATCAGTTGAAATAATTTCATACACACATATACAGCTTTGTTTCCTATTTTTTTTCTTTCTGGACTGTTGCTACCATATCATATAATAGCAAAAAGTTGTAAAACCATAATGTCATGTAAGGTTAAAAGGTGAGTCCTATTAAAGTCATCCTATATATTACTTTTTTGAAATGCATTTTGAATATTGTCAGTACTGATCTTCCACACAAATTTTCATGATGATATCTTTTTCTAGGGGAAGTTACTAAATGTATCAAAGACATGAGATGGTCATGGACCATTTCTTCTAGTCTATCCTTTTTCAGAGTAAACATTTACCCTTTAGTACTGGCCTCTTCACCAGGGTTTATATTTGCTTTACATATTTTGCTCCCTTCATTGAGAGTTCTTTTACTAGACATGTAATTTTTACCTAAATACCACACAGACCCTTGAAGAGCAATAAATCTTATTTCTTTTTTTTGTGTCTTTTGGAGTACTTAGTTTCATTTTAATACAACTTTAATTGACAAATAGAACTTGATACATTTGTATGTAATGTACTGCTTTTATTATGAACAATGATTTATTTTAAAGATATCAGGGAAAAGGAAATATAACAGGGCAGAAAGAGAAAATATTAAATATTGTTAATTTGAAATTATAAAATAACAGTAATCTACTTATTTTTAATACAATCTGTTGTTGCACATTTTAATTATGAAATTTAGTATTTCATAACTATTAACTTTAAATTTATAAATATTTTATTAATAGTTTATATATTTAAAGTTACTTTAAAAGAAATAAATGCTTATTTGCTTTATATTTTTACTATTTTACAATATCATAGATAAAAACTGTACAAATTCACCATAGACAATGCACATTACCTGACATTCATCATCATTTCTGGTGAGAACACAATAGTTACACTTTTAGCAACATTTTAAAATGCAATAGCTTATTATCAAGTTCAGTCACCAGGTTGCACAAATGGGTCCACCTGTATCCCTATTTAAACAATTTGTTTTTTGCCTTCCCCTCCACAAATTATACCAACATCAAATACAGTGAAAACAGGGGTTATACCATCAGGGAGGGACATATAAACAACAAAGAAATATATTATAAATATGTTAGAAACAATAGCAAGAAAGAAAAACCATTAGAGTCCTTATCTTGGGGTTCATTTCGCCTAACATCAACTTATTTGACCATTTCTGCTTGACTCAGACATATACTAGTTATTGCAATAAGGAAAACCATGGGACCTATATTTCTTTGGGCCTGGCTTACTTCACTTAATATAATTTTTTATAGTTGAGTTTCACATGCATTTTAGATACATATTAGATATGACACCTCCTCAGGTTGGCAAATATTTCCTTCTTTTCTGCAGTTTTCCTTTTCAGTCTTCTGTTTTGTTAGTTGAGCAGAAGCTTCTTATTTTCATGGAATGTCTTTTGTGTCTTTTTGATATAGCTACCTGTGTTTCAGGGCCTTACCAGGCAGACACTTGCTGAGACTAAGTTGTGGTGATTTCCCCTTATTTTCTTCTATCAGTACTACAGTTTCAGTCTTGCACTTAAGTCTTTTATTTTACTTTGTTTTTGAGTGATTTTGGTTTGGATTGTGAGGGAAGAGCTAAATTCCAACCTTGTGCACCTGAATATCCAGTTATTCTATTTACTGTTGAGATCGTCCTTTTCCCATTTTGTGTTCTTGGCATCTTTGTTGAAATGATATGGATGTATTTTGGAGCTGTATCCTAGATCACTGTTTTGATGCCAGTATCAAGTGATTTTCGATTAGTCTAATGACATTGTGGTACCTTTTCAATTTATATAGTGATTTGTTATTTTGTGTTTCAGATTTCTTTGACTATTTGAACTCTTTTATGGTTTTGTGGTTTTGAGGATTTTTTTTTTCTGTTTCTGTGAAAAATATCATAGAAATTCTGATAAAGACTATACTGAATTTTTAGATACCCTTTGGGTAATATCAGCATTTAAATAACATTAATACTTATAATCAATAATTATGGCCTATTTTTCCATTGTTAGTTCTTATTTCTTTCATCACAGTCTAAATTTCACGGTATTGATCTTTAAACTGAATTTACTTATAAGAATTTTAGATTATATTATTTTGTAGCTATTTTAAATGGTATATTTCCTTGATTTTTCAGTTAATTGCTATTATGAAGAAAGGCTGAGCTTTGTATGTGTGCCAGTACTGTAGTTTAAACTCAGGGCCTGAGTGCTAGCCTTCAGCTTTTCTTTACTCAGTTCTCATACTCTACCAGTTTAGTCACAAGTCTACTTTCCACTTTTTGCTAGTTAATTGGAGATGAGTGTTTCCTGGACTTCCTAAGTGGACTGATGTTGTGATTCTCAGATCTCATACTCCTGATGTATGTTCATTTATTGAATTTCATCAGTTCTGACAGGATTAAGGAGGACTTTTTTGAATTTACTATAAGATAACTTTTTTCTCTAAATATTCAGTCTTTTGCAATTTGTTAGACTGTAATTAAAACTTAAGCTCCATTAGAGGTTCTCAGGAGTGAGAATATCTAATATCTGTAAAGGTAATGCATTTACATCATCACATTTACCCTGAAAAAAGGTTGTGGACTTTTAAAACCCATAAAATATAAATATTATACAAATCTAATAATTTTCTAGAGAATATAGGTTCTACTTAATTTCTTATCACAACAATCTAGCCATTGGATAGTTCTTGTTCACATTCCAGTGATGGAACAGTTGTGAAGTGGATGAATCGTTAACTTTGTGATTTTAGCCAATGATTAATATCTCTGTCAAGATTTCCTCATCTGAAAAAATAAAATTAACAACACTTTCTTTGCAGAAGAGATTAGAGATAAAAAAAGAAACAATACAAATCAATTTCAGAAAAAAAACTTGTAAGGTGTTTATCATCTACAGGAACATTGTTATGATGTGCTTTCCTACTATACAATTTCAAGCAATGTAGCTGATACTTAAAAATAATTTATTTCAGCTCTCTGTGTGCTCAATTTCCCAAACATTTTTTGTAAGCCCAAGTTGCAGTCCATTGTTTACTTAAAAGAAATCTATTAACCAAATCTATTTAAAATAGAAATGCATCAAATGCATATTAATATAAATGCTTTTTAGAATCTTTTATTCTTTTCTCAAATTAATTCTATAGACATACAATTTTATGATATGCTAAATGTTAGCTTTTGTTTGAGACTGCAGTTTCCTTATTAAACATTTGCATGCAATCTTGTGAGAGAATTGAAAATAGAAAACAATGTAGCATACATAAAAGGATTTAGATGGTTTTGATATCAACTTGCTAGCAACACAGAACATGTGTTAGTAAGCGTGGGATGTTTTTAATACCAAAATGATTGAAATTCTACTTAGACTGGTCTGAGTTAACTGGAAAAGATCTATATCTTTCCAAAGGTTTTTTTTTTAACCCTTTAAGGATTTTTTTAAGGCACCAATTATAACTCCTGTAACAAAGTAAAGGTGCTTCAATACAACAGAAGTAGATCCCTCTCACAAATTTGTCTACTTGTTTAGCTCTACAAATCTGTTCATTCAGGTACCAAGGCATTTGCATCTTAATTGTCCTGTCATTTTTCCTCAGATGGAAGCTGAATTCTGTCTCTCTGATGTTATGTTTAGCTTATAGAAAAGAAAACAAGAAGCAAGTTCAGGACAAATAACTTGTAATGATGAACACACATGTCATACTTTTTCTCCATTACATAAATAATTACAGCTGCAAGGGATTTCTATTCTATTGTAGTCAGAGAAGAAGCCCAACATCACAAAATTCTCAAAAATTTAAAGATTTATTTTGACATATTTGTCATCTTACCAGCATATGGTTTTATACTAAGGAATGATATTAATGCATGCAAATTCATGAATGTTATATCCTTCAGTATGTGTGTTCCTATTTATCTTTATTGGTCTTCTGGTCCAAAACCTATACTTTAGTATTACAATGCAAAGAATCTTTTAGTTTTCTTTTTATAAATCTAGAACTCCATTAGTGATTGTGCTGTAACTTTTTCCCTTAAGGTTTCCAACAAGTAGTTTATGGAAACATGAAGTTAGCTGTAATTATATCTGCAGTAGCCAACTCTGGAAACTAAACAAATGTGTGTGAAAACTGGTGACTTTTTATATGTTGAGCAGATTTTGAAATTGTTTGATAAAGAAAATACTCTTAGAAATAAACCATTGTCTAATCACTTGCTTTTAAATAAATCTGATTTTGATTCCCTGATTATAACTGTAATAAATTTATCTGAAGAGGTCAACTATCTTAATTCCCAACTGAGAAAATTTTACTTAATGGAAAAAAATTTGTGAGAATTTCAATTGTTTTCCTTGGAGATAGTGTATGATCGGCACTCTTTATCTTATTTCCACTTAAACAATTTTATGGTTTTAATATGAAAGCTTTGTTTTTATAATTTTCCTTCCTGAGCAAGTGTCTCATGAAATCAGTCTCTATCTAAATTATTCCAAATTATTTATTATTAAATTCCAACACATTTCCACTACTTTCACTGGCATTAGATGCTCATTCATACTTATTAACATGTAGTAAAATAGTAGTACTTTATATACCTGATATATATTTTATTGTATAAAATATATTAGAATTTTCTTTTCTTTCCTTATTTTTTTAAATTGTGAAAATACCGTACAGAGGGGTTACAATTACATGGGCAAGATAATGAGCACATTTCTTATCAGGCATTGTTACCTCCTCCTGTGTTTCCCCTTCCCATCCCTTCCCATCTCCCACCTTCCCTCCCCATCTCGCCCCCCTCCCCACCGACCTGGCCAAAGTTGTAAAGTTCGTTTTTTCCACATAACGACTTGTACATCTCATTGTTGCAATGGGTCCACCTGTATCCCTATTTAAACGATTTGTTTTTTCTCTTTTCCTCCACAAATTATACCAACATCAAATACAGTGAAAGCAGGGGTTATACCGTGGGGGAGGGACATACAAAGCAACAAAGAAATCACCTTATAAATATGTTAGAAACAATCGCAAAAAAGAAAAAAAAAACTTTTGAATACTTATCTTGAGGTTCATTTCAACTAACATCAACTTATCTGACCTTTTCTGCTTGTCTCATAGAATGCTAGTATCAACATTTTATTTTAAAGATTTTTGGCTGTGGCTTGAATTCTTATTATTACCATGCATGTTAATGTTCCTTTTACAATGAATATTTTTGCAGATTGCTTAATTAAATAATGAAAGCCCAAATGCATTTCTTTCAAAGGACTGCTTAACAATCATGTTTACAATTGTTTTTTAGTATAGTTACTGAAAAGAATCCTTTCAGAAAGTACATAACATGAGCTATCCAGCCCTTCTAATCATGAGCTAATAGTGTACTTATTAAGATGTATTTCTGTTCTGTTTACTCTGCTTGTACTAGTGGGAGTCAGTCATACTATGATGCAACATAAAATTTTTAAAGAAACAGACTATAAATACAAATTTTATTTTTTAAAGCTTAATATAAATGCCAATTCAATGTTTGCTAAGGGAAGGTAACATTAACTTTTATTTCAGAAAACATAATATTGATTTTGGTCAGTATTAAATGAATTTTTTTTGCTTTTGCACCTAATGCAGAGACTGGTAATATGAAAATAAGTTCTTACACTGTCCACTTTACATTCCTATGTCAATTTCCCTGTTTTAATGTATAACTGCTTTCACCATAATTTTTGTCTTCTATGATGTTCATTTAAGATAAAACTATTATGCTGCTCATTGGCGGCTCATGCTTATGATGTTAGCCTCTGAGGAAGGAAAATCTTGAGAATCTTGATTTTAGGCCAGCTCAGAGAAAAGGTTTGTGAGACTCCCTATCAAACAATAGCTTGGCACAGTGTTTTATGCCTATGTACCCCAGCTGTAGTGAAGTGGTAAATAGAATTGTGATCCTGCACAAAAAGTAAAACACTCTAAAAAATAACCAGAGTCAAAGGGCTGGAGAGATATCTCTAGCAATAAATTACTTTCCCAGAAAGTGTGAAACTGAGTTCCAACTCAAGTACTGACCAAAAATTAACCAAAGGAAACAGATTTTATTATAACTAAAGGGACAAGGTGACTTTGTCTTTAATGATCTATTAATTTTTGGTAGCACATTTGTGTCTACCCTAACAACATATGGTTATACATTTATAACTTATTTAAGGGTCTTACATTTATGTGTGTTGTATCCCCATTTCAAGGTAACAACATATGTTCATGAGTTTCTTGCATTTGCGAGTGGTATTTAACATATAAAAGCATTTTGCAGTGTTTGATCAGGATTTGTCAGAATGTCAAAAAGCTTAAAAAGTTATAAATATAATTTTTGAGGCAACTATACTCACCTACTACATTTTCCCATATTTCTATTAAATATTCCAGCCATCTGGAACCCTAGCTGCTATTCAAGAATTCACTTGAGTAAAAATCCCACAATTTACTTGGTTAATAATCCATTAAGTGCCTTATTGCTAAAGAAAATAATATTTTTACCAGTTAACTTTTTACAGAACTAAATAGTATAAAAAAATTTATCTGTTAGCCACCTCACTCCCATATGTAATAGAAAACGATTGAACTGTCTGCACAATTGTGTTCACATATTTCTCTCTTTATTGTTGTCACTAATAGGGCTTGAACTTTGGGCCTGGGCACTGTCCCTGAGCTCTTCAGCTCAAAGCTAGTACTCTACCACTTGAACCACAGTGCCACTTCCAGCTTTTTCTGTGTATGTGGTACTGAGGAATCGAACCCTATGTTTCAAGCATGATAAGCAAACACCCTACCATTAGGCCACATTCCCAATCCCCATTAATATATTTCTTATCAGAAATAAGCATACTCAGTAAATATAGCATGCCATGATAAGCATTAAGCAAAGGCAAAGTATTATGCACAACTAGTAAGAAATGGAAAGATTTGGAAAAAAAATCATATTAAGTGAAGTAAGGCAGGCCCACAGAAACATAGGTCCTATGGTTTTCCTTATTTGCAATAACTAGTATAAGTCTAGGAAAAGCAGAAGAGGTCAAAAGCTATGTACACATAAACATACAAGCTGATACTAAGGGAAATGAACACCAAGATAGGGATGCAAGAGGTTTTATTTTTGTTGCTGTTCTTTTTAATGTACTTATAATGTACTACGTGATTGTTTTTGTTTCTTTAGTATGTTCTTCCCCAATGGCATAACCCTTGTTTTCACTGTATTTTATTCCAGTGCCCTGCACCTTGTATATACATTTTTCTCATTTGAGGAGGGAAAGGGAAATAACAAAATGCTGAAATAAGGATACAGCCTGACCCATTGTAACAATGAGATGTACAAGACATTGTCAAAAACAAACTTTACAACTTCTGGTGGGGGGGTAGGGAGGCATTGGAGAGATGGGGAGGGAAGGGATTGTAGGGGAAAAACAAAGGAGGGGGTAAAAATGATTGATAGGAAATGTACTTATTACCTTACTCATATAACTGTAACCCCTCTGTACAGTATCTTTACAATACAAATATACCTTAAAAAACTAATAATGAAAATCAACATTCAATGAACTTAAGGACATTACTCTGTCAAGATATCTAAATGAGCCAAAGTCATAAAATTGATGCTTTACAATAAAATATATAAAGTTATGATAAGTTTGAGTTTAAGTGTTAGGTGAATTATTAAAAAAAGAAATATTTTAGGCAGGTTTAAATATCCTTAGCTTTGCTTATTAAAATGCTATTAAAATGCTACTTTCTCATTCAAAAAAAATGGGAGGGATGTATAAAATGGAGACTACAGAGAAGTGACCCATGACTTTCTGAGATGTGAATAGAAGTGTCCCTTTATTCACAAACCATGTGTTTCTGTTTATCTTAGAAGATTATCTTGAAAGTATTTGAATTTGACTCCTCTGGATACACAATTTTTTAATGTCACATTTCTGAGTAGAATTTTCTTATTTTAAAAGTCAATCATACATCAAAGGGATCAAGTTCTAGTCACGAACCCTGGATGTGAAAAACAAGGTTCTAATTCTTACTGTAACTATGTTACTAAGGGTATGCTTCAGCCAGCCCCACCCATCTTGTACTGTGGCTGTGCCAATAGCTTTCTATATGGTAGACCTTAGTGCACACATCATTCAGGTATTGTATAGTTCTTTGCTCTGTAAATTGTAACATGTAGTGACCTCTAGAAGCAAGAAAATATTAACAGAGAACTAAAGCACTTTGGCCATAGAAGAAATTCACTCATTAACAGAGTACTCGACACCATTTTCATACATACCCTCTTGAATTTGACAACTTGAAGATGTTTCAAGGGGAAGTCATCAGCAAAGTTGTCCTTTAGAAACACAATAGCTCTGACTGTCTTACAATTATTATCATATGGCCTAAAGTGTGTATTTCAGTAGAGCAAGAATAACTCCATGCACTGTAACTTTGGTGTGCCTTTGATAATTATTACTGGCTATGTCAATTGTTCTGTTCTTTTATTGCTGGCTATGTCAATTGTTCTGTTCTTTAGGGACTGAATGCAGGTGCTGTGATTCATGAATATAATTAATATTCTCATTATCAGACATTGCAAATCACCCATAATATAATCTGGCATACCATATCTACATATAAGATGCTAATCAGACTATAAGCTTTTGGAAAACTTCAATGTCTAGTTTAGGGATTTCTGTTAAGTAAATTCATTCTTACAGTGTGTTCCAGAATATAAGTATACTTTTCTTAACCTATTTTTGTTTTATATACTATTAATGTGAAATATATCCTAGACGTTGTGAAGGTCAAATAAAACTTTAACCTAGAGTTATCAGTGTTTATAAATGTTATCCCACTTCCAAGGCAGCTTTGCTGACCTGTTTTGTTTTGTTTGTTATTCATATAAGACCACAGCAGTGAACAGACATTTTTCCCATTTTATCAATTAAGTTACCAATGCTCAAAAAAGAATAAATTAGTCAAACACAATCAACTACAGAATGGCAGAATAGCCAGGTCGTGATTCCTAACTCAACATTCTTTCTGTCACAAAGGTTTACTTTAGAAAAATGCTCTACTATACACAAATGGTAGAGGTTAGAAATAATAATATTTGAGCAAATAAAAGAAATTGGAATTTTTTGTTTTGGTGTTATTTTGGAATTCACATATAACACATAAACTGTATAACAAAGAGCCAGTAGTATGTGTATTGATGTCATGACCATAATTATGTATGTATCTTGTTGCTGTGCACCATATTCTTGAATGCTTGTAACTTCAAAGAATATCTTTAAAACATCATTTCTGTTTTCTCCTTTTCTCTCATGAATCCCGTCCGACACTTCTGTGTAAAAAGCAGGTGGTATGAAGGAGGTTTATACTATGATATAAAATGAAAAGCAATTAGAAGAGTAATTAAAAATGGAAGTTGACAACATGACTCAATGTATAAATTATACATATTTCAGGAAAACTTTATTTTGGTATTTAAAAAAATTATGAAATGAGGGAACCTGAGACTGTTGTTCTCACTAAATCCCTCATTATCCCTGCTTTATAAGCTGTGTCCTGAGACAGAGCCAAGAAAGAAAATGCAAAGTATGTGTGTGTATGTGTGTGTATTTTAGGAAAAGAGCTACTACTACAAGGAAATGAGACAAAAGTCTTCTGGAATTAGAAACATTGAATCCTTAATTTGTAAAGAAATGACATCTGTGAGATACTTTCATTTCCTTAATTTAAGTATGTAGAGTCCAAAGTATTTTTAACTATATTTTAATTGTGTCAAGTTGTAAATGACAATTTCAGTTCTGCAGGCAATGTTCCTCTGCTCTCACTGATTACTCTTCCCTCTTCCTGAATCTCTTTTCTCTTCTCTCATAACCCTCTTCTCTTTTTCATTCTTCTCTTTCATCATCATTTTTAACCTCTAGGTTCTACAGATAAGGAAAAAAAGATGTAATATTTGTTTTTCTGAGTCTGGTATATTTCTCTTAGCATGATTATGTACAGTTCCAAAAATCTTCCTTCAAATAACATACTTTCATTTTTTAATGGCTGAATAAAACTTCACTTTATATATATCCTACTCTGTTATTTATTCTTCTGCTAATAGGCACATACACTAATTCTATAATTTGGGTGTTGTGAATGTGAATGTTTGGGTATCTCTGTTACAGGCTGACTTTAATTCCTTTTGGTATACACCCTGGAGTGGTATAGCTGATTACACAGTACCTCTAACTTAGTTCTGAAAGCAATTCCATATGGTTTTCGTAGTGCCTAGACTAATTTACATCCTCAGCAGCAGCATATAATGGTTTTCTTTTCCCTACATGTTCAGCAGTACTTATTTCATCTAGAAATAATTATAAAAGACATCTCAAGAAAAAGATGTAATCTCAATATATTGTTGTTGTTATTGTTTTTGTTGTATTTTTCCTACTACCAAGATTTGAACAAAGGGCATCTCAGTTAATGAGTTTACTTGCATTGCTGGAAGTTCTAGCACTTGAGTCAACCTCCAGCTCAGCCTTTTGCTGTTACTTTTGAGATGAGTCTCTCAGATTTTTCTGCTTGGGATGGTTTTGAGATGTAAGCATCTGGATCATAGCCTCTTGAATACCAAGGATTAAAATTGAACACAGCTCTCACTGTAGTTTTGATGTAATCTTGATGGTTAAAGACATTGAAAACTATTATGTATTTACTGATCATTTGTACTACTTTTTCTGAAAATAGTTTTGCTTGTTTGTCCATTTATTGATTAGACTATTTGTTACTGAGATGCTCAATTTTTAAAATTAAATCATATTCTAGATATTAATTTATTAATTTCATTCATAACCAAAGGACAAATGACACATTCCATGAACACTAAAACTAAAACAATTTATCATCACCAAGACAACATTACAGAAGATACTTAAAGATATTCTACACAAAGGATCAACATGAATATGAAACAGTTGCTACCAGGTGAGCAGATAAATACAGGAAGATTAGAAGATATACAACACCAAAATTAGTTAATTTTTAAATAAAAAGTTGCCAAGGTTTAGAACATGTTGTACATTGTAACTAAAAATAATTTTTTCTTACAAAGTAAGTGGAAGCTCAAAAATATAATTTGTAGAAGTAGAAAATAGAACATCAGAAAGAGAAGAAGGAAGGAATAAAGCAATGAAAAGAAGCAAGAAAATTGATGTTTTGGTATCATGTGGCTTTTAAAAGTAGACAACATTCCAATGTATTATGCTAAGCAACCTAGTTCAATATGAGCAAGCCACATGAAAGTTAATAGGGAGAAAGAAAATAGACATCTCATCCCCAACCCCCGAATAAAAAAACAGAACAATAATTGGAATCAATGAAACAAAGACAAATCGTAGATACCCTTACTCAGGGGGAAAAGACCCAAATAAATAAAATGAAAATTGTACAGGAGGGGAACATGTACAGGATAAGGAGGGAGGTGATGATATCTGAGAGGAAGAAGCATGAAAACAGGCTTCTTGGAGGAATTGAGGGTAGGAGGAAGGGCCAGGGGATACACAGGACTTAAAAAGAACATGATGTTTCTCAGAACTGGTCTGCTTTAAAGAGAGCTGAGTTGACATGGATGTAATCAGTCAGGGCTCAAGAGGTAAGTTTTGCTCAGTTCTGGACAGCAGTCGGATGAAAGAAAATCAGCCCATCAGTCTCTGCCCCTGCTTATGTGAAACCCAGCTTAGATCACATCAATTGTTCCCTTGTGACCTGGGGAGAGGTCTCTGCATTTGGTTGCTGTACTTGACTCCTATCCTTGTATGTGCGGTGCAGGGTTGGAGGATGGAAGTCTGTGCTTCACTTAGTTCTACAAGCTTCGGTTGGGAGCAGAACTCTGAAATTGAAGACCTTCAATCACTATCACTGTTTAGGAGGAGATCACTGGCATTCTTTTTTTGTTGCTTTTTCTCCTCTTTCTGTGATACACGTTTTGATGTTTCTTGATTGCTGCTAGGCTCTGATTGTTTGCCTTTGCCTGGGTTTTCCAATTAGAGCTATAATATTGTCCTGTTTCTTATCGCCATCTTGGATCCCTCTCTATGTTCTTTTCTTATGAATGATCCATGAGTCAGTACAAAGGGCTGCCTGAAGCCCTAGACCCATGCTGTCAATTAACCAACAACTTTCCAAAAAAGAAAAATAGAAAGAATTTACTAAACAAATCTTATGTGCTCTGGATAAATTACATAAACAGAAAGAATACCAGAAGAAGTTTGTGGAAGAACACAGGAAGCTGAAGAAAGACGTATAGCTCCATAAGCTATAGTATACCAGAAGACCAACTTATACTCAGGCCGCGCCCATATGCAAGAAGGCTGCTACCCAGACCATAGGGGAACTGCAGGGTCTTGCCAACTTCCCAAAAGCTTCCCAACTGCTATGGCAGATCTTCAAGTCCTTCTTGATGCTGTCTCTACCTAGCAGAGGCAGGAGGAACACACAATGCAGAGTTAATCTCAGAAATGGATAGCCTAAAAGTGAAACTGGAGAAAAAAATCATCAAAAGCATGGAAGAACTACAGAAGTATAACCCTGAAGTGAAGATCACCTTTGAATTTTATTGCTTGAGAAAGCAACAATGGAACAAGGAATGGAAGAGCTACAAAAAAATTTACAGATATCTGGCATACTCCACTTGTAGTTCTCTAGTCTGTTTGAATGACCAGACACAACAGGCCAGGAAGGAGAAGGCACAGCTAGAGACCCAAGCAGGGACATGGAGGGTAGTGTTAAAAACAAATAAACATGAGAGCAGAGAGAGAGATTAGTATTTTCCAAATACGAAGACCCAGAGCACAACATGTGCACAAAATCATACAGTAACTGCCGGAGGAAATTCAGGAAATAAGTGAGGATGAGATGCATGCTGTGAACTGAATGTTAGAGCTGGAGACAATCATGCCAGTCTCACCAAACAGCTAGAGGGGCCACCAGTCCCCAGTGTTACATTTAGAGCCATTGGAGACCAAGGAGCAGCTATAAGCTAAGGCCTAGCAGCTGAAAAAGGAAGTAGTAAACCTAGATGAACAGCTGCAAGCTCATCTAGAAGAAAATAATACTCCAAAACGTACAACAGGCCCAACTGCAGCAGGCGGCACTGCAGAGTAGGAGGATCACCTCAATGGTCTACAAGAATTTGGAGGAGACCCAGGAGTAACTCATAGCAATAAGACAGCACAACCAGCAGCTGCATGCCCAGCTGAGCCACTACATCTCCCAGGAGGAAATAAAATAGATAAAGAGGACCCCAGGTTCAACCTCACAATCCCAGAGAACATAGAGAGCCTAGAAGACAAGCAGGCATTTTGTTGTTGTTGTTGCAGCACAAGTCTCAGCTGAGGAAGAGAAGGTACAGCTGGGTCAAAAGCTAAGACAGCAGAAGGTGCCTGCCAGTTCCTGTCTCAGAGCCTGAAGTATAGCAGTCCTGAGCAGGAGACCCTGGTTCATGGGGTTGTGATTGTATTTCACATGCAATAAATGCCATTCTTGAGTCCATTGAAAAGCTATAGGGCTCTTCAAGTGAAAGTATTTTTGAAGGACCAGTGGAAGACCTAGAACTACTATTCATGCAGCTCAGAGGAAAGCTGGACAGAGTTGTAGATGTCATTGCCCTCTTTGACAAGCACATGGTAGTGTTGAAAGAGAGACAGAGAAAGGAGAAGTACATTGGTCAGCTGGACCAGGACATGCAAAGGATGATCTGGAGATGCAGGAGCTAGTTTTGCAACTTGTGGGTGTGCAGGGTAAGTTCTAGGCAGACTGGGTGGCCAAGAAGTGGACCTTGCCTGTTAAGATGGAGTAGTCCACCTGGATAATGAGGAGCAGCCTGCATGAGGAAGGAATAAGGTAGTTTCAGCACTTAAGAACACTGCACAGCAAATCGAGTCATTGATGTCTGACTTCCAGCAAATGCAGGAGAAGGAGGCAGGCTTGTACAGGTACTGCTTGTTCTTCTTGTAAAGGGCTGCTAAGGTGATCAGATAAACATCATATTCATCTAAAACAATTACAGCACAAGCCTAGAGAAGCAGGGTTGGGTATCCTACCCTCTCCCTGTTACCCAGTTCTTTCTACTCAACCTTGCCATTCTCTTCGTACCACCTTGTCCCTGACATTCCTACCCCTTTAAATGTCTACATTAGCAAGATCTGACCATTTGTATAATACATACAAACCTTGGGCCATCTTGGCAAGGACTGAGACTTACTTTATTCATTCCAGCTTAATGAGAATAGCTAGGATCACATAGTAATTGATCAGTGAGCAGATTCTCCTGAGAGAAGCTAGGGATCTAGGCCCAACTCAGAGACACTTTGGCCAACAACAATTGGGTCACATCTTCATAGTCTTTGAATAGATGGGATCACTAGCCAGCTAACAAGGCAACCCTGCATCCAATAGGGCACATATCACTTTTGTGCCTGGAAAGATGCTTGGGATGGCAATCAAAGTGAGCACTTCCCCACACCAGCTGCTATCTCCTTTTTGAAACTTGATCACTTTTTCATAAACTTGTAGGCAGTTGACCATGGGCCTTGTAAGGGCTGAGGCAGCATAGGCCTTCCTCTTGGTACCTCAACTCTGTTCCAGGCATCTCAGGACACTGGACATACATTTCTCTGGCAGTGTCATGATTGGAGGTGTGAAGGGAAGAATATACAGGAAAGAGGCTGATGGAAGAAAAAATAATACAAATCAGAAAAGGGAAGAGTTGGCACAGGATGGGAACAGGTAAGAGTTATTTCGATGAGTAATGATTTATAAAGGAAACTGGGGCATTTTGCGTGTGACAATTGTAAAGATCACTGGTAGAAAATGGCCAATATTGGAATTGCTGTTGACCATCCACATCCACGGGACCTATGGCGTGTAAGGGAAAACAGCTGCATTAGAAGGGGGGTTGATTCAATGGCATTGTTGAGTGACTGGCCCCTCAGAAACTTTAAGGGCAGGTGCTGAGGGTTCGGTGTCTGGTTCTATAGCTCCCTCCTCCTCTTGATCATTCTCAGGTTCTGCAGAAGGAATCTGGGAAGGAGAATATTGGGGAGGAAACATTTCTTCTTCCAAGTTATCTCCCTGAAAAACCAGGGGGTACCTTTTCTTTTCCTCTTTCTCAGTTTCTTTTTGTAAGTCTAGGGGGCTAGATGGAGTGGTGCTTGTGGTTTCCAGTCCCGTCAGTTGTACAGTCCAAAAAACAATAAGCAGTACAAACAAAACATAAACAGGCCTGACAGTTACCAAAAAAAAAAAGCTTACAAAGTGGAGATCTCCTGAATTGGTCCGCTGACTCCTGTTATGGCGGAGTTCCACACCCACGCCCCACAGCAGAAGGAGCAGACCCACAGTGGGCGAGTTGGGCCTCAGTTAGGAGGGCCTGTTGGTCAGTTCCGGCCCAACACTGAACAGACCCCCTACCCCACAATTCACATGAGAGAGATTCCAAGGACCCCCCCACCCAGCAGGGTTCCTTCCCTCCCACACGGCGGGGTTCCAAGGACCCCCCTCCACATGGCAGGGTTACCGCGCCCCACAAGAAGATCTGGGACGTCTCCCAGTTTCTCCAAGGTTGTCTTGCAAGCATGTCCGATTCAACAACCCTTTACAAATCGGAGCGGCAGTCCTCACAAGGGAAAATGAAAGTAAAACAGACAAAGGACTGGACAAGACAAATTAACAAAGACAGCGCTGTTTTATCTTTGGAGTCTGAGGTCTCGGGGGTCTGTGGGGGGATCCCGGATGAGCCCCCACTAATATGTTATGCAAGGTCGCAGGACCCCCACCAAGAAGACCATTGAGCCCAGCAGGAGAGCCCTGAGCTAAGGATTTGCAGGTTTTATAAAGGCACACAACCAGGTGGTTTAGCACCACATGTTGCTCTGCTCTGAAACAAGCAACAAATGCTCACTGCCTCAAGTACTCTAACCTTTCACAATAACTAACAAAACATAAGTTTAACAAAACTGAAATCTGGCAAAATTTAACTCACTCTTTTTTTCCAGCTTGTCATTCAGAGTGTTAGAACACTTAATGTGTCTTCAAAATATTGTTTATGAAAAGGAGTGAGAAAGGGATCACTTGGTAAAATCCACGGTACGGTACCCATTTAGGGATTTTCACATGAAACTCATCGTCCTGTTAATGAAACAAAAACAAACACTCAGAAAAGAAAACGAAATATCCCTTCTCCCCCAAAAAGCCACCACACACATGGAGAAGTGAAGTATGTCTAGTGTGAAGTTGATCTCTAAGTAAAATTTCTGCCTTCAAAGTATGAATTGGCCTACACAATCTTATGATCATTCTATAGTTACATATTTTTATATAAAAAATCTACAAATATTACCTTGAGTAACTAATATAAATCTATTGAGCTTTCCATCTAACAGAGTCAAAGAGGATAATCTAAAGTCTAGAAGAGGTGTTAGATTAGAGTGTTCAATGTCCCTGAGTGTTTCTATGCCTTAAAGATGTATTTGCTTAATAGCTCCTGGGCACCACAGTCTTGAATGAATACATCAAGGAAACCTGAATGGAGAGGGTTTGGGTTGGGATGAGTATGTGTGAGATTGGCTCTACATTCTGGACTCACTGCAGATTTCCATGACCGTGGAGCAGAAATCTAGTGGTTCTCATATTCATAAAGGGGAACTGGAGAATGAAAATGGCACCTCAATACAATACTTTAGAATAATTTAAAACTACAACCAACATTTTAGTATAGTCACAATAATTGGGGTCTTATTTTCCTCCTCAGATTCTATTTTCAAAGGGAAGTTGAATTATGCAGTTTATTTGACATGTAAACATTTGATGAAACTATTATAGTTTACAAGCTAGGCATATCAGAGTATAAGCATTGAGGTTAAAAGCATAGTCCACTCTCAGAAAACTGCTTATATCAAGCTTGTTGAACTTAAATTGTGCCTTTTTTTTAAGCTTTTAATTCACTACATGTACAAATTTCGAGATTTGCCTCTTAAATTCATGCCATTTACTGAAAGAGTAAATAGCCATGCAAAGTGCTAAGAATCTATAATACTATGTAGATAGGATGAAGCTATCCAGAAGATATGGTTCAAAGCCAGCCTGGGCTAAAAGCAAGACCTTATCTCAACAAAGAAATGAGTCATCGTATTTCCTATCTGCAATGCCCTGGGTAAATGTGTGGTATAGCTAAACCAAACAGGCTAGGCTGGAGGTCGAGTGAATGAAAGACTACTTTGCATCCATATTGGGCAGAATTCTATCCCAAATACAAAGACAATAAAAAAGGAAAAGAGATAAGATACTTTTCACATTTGAAATATTTGAACAATGGTTTTAAGAAATAACCATGGGGTGTATTGTGTGTGTACGTGAGGAGGGGAGAGAAAGTCTAAGAATAAGAGAAGGTAAAGTTGAATTTTAAAATGACAAAACAGTGTTTCCAAGATTCAGTTCTTTACTGAAGAAATGATCTTTGGCTTAATTTTTCTTTCTTTTTTTTCCCCTTAATCTCCTACTGAGACCTCACCATTAGAAGCAACTAAACTGCAATACTAAGTGAAGGTTTAGTAATTTGAGGGGAAAAGCAGAGCCAAGAAAAAACAGTGGCACAAGGAGTGGCAACTGCTTTCTGAAGGAAGCAGTAAACAAAGGAACTCCATACTGGTAACAGAAGCTACTCCACACCACAGAACAACTTCAACAGGAGAGGGTAGCAGGAAAGAGCCCACCATGCTGATACCCATGGTGGGGGACTTGTTCCCAAACTCCACACAAGCAAGGAGAAAGACAGCTGAATATTCTGGTAACCTGCCCTATGGCAGGTCCTAGGATCTCACAGATTCAGTGGGTTCCAGTGTCCTTCACTAACAGATGTGATTATAACCCACCTCTCAGAAATCATAAAAGCAAAAAGGGCGTGGGATGATGTATTTCAAGCACTGAAAGTCATCAAGGGCCAACCCAGAATATTCTATCCAGCTGATTTTTCATCACAAATTAAAAAGAACATAAAAACAGTCCATATGCAGTACACGTGCAGATCCATATGCATATGTACACAAACATATTAATGAAAGTATGATATATATATATATATATAGGTGATGATTCTGATGATGTAACTCCTTTGAACAACTAACATACAGTTAAACAAAATGACTTCTAGGAAGCTGTTACATGTGTTGCCTGGAGGAAGGATAAATCCAGGGGAAGGGCTGTAGCTGATGAGAGAGGAATGGTATATTTTACATGTCCACAATCACATGCATAATTAGCTGACCTATGACATTACAACAATAATATCATGAGGAATACAAATTCCTCAGGCCCATTGTGAGTTTATGAGATCAATGTCATATAAACAGTTGGTCATTGAATGAAACATTATATGAGGGCATTATCATATATATATATATATATATATATATATATATATATTCCTAGATAGAAGAAATTCTCTCTGATTCTAAATTTCTAAAATCAAAAATAAAAGGAGGAAAAGGAAGATATTATTATTTAACTAAAGAATGAATTATAAAGAAATAATGTGTTTTTATGCTGAGATATTAGATAAATTAGAGTAAATAAATATATATCTGGAAATATACAACCATGGCTTTGACAAGATATATAGCTGCACTCAACTTGTAATAAAATGAGATTGAATCAATGATAAAAACAAAATAATACCACTACACAATACGGTTTCATCTACAGTCAAGTTCATTTTATTTAGCTATATTTTGCTTATATACTACTCTTTGCTTTTGCTCTTGATGTTTAAAAGGACTAAAAAATAAATAAGGTCTACATTTTCTGAGATTTTGTAGATATTTGTCTTAATTTCTATCAAGTAATAAGCAGGAAAGTCCTTGGGATAGATATGGTTTCTTGATATTAAAACCAAGGTGGAGTTTTCAGAATTTAATATGATTCTACAAAGAAGCATTACTATAATTATCAGTATATTGGGTGCTGTTGGCTCCTGCCTAATCCTAGTCTCACAGAAGGCTGAGATCTGAAGATCCAGTGGCAGAAAAAACTGTCAAATTATTATCTCTAATTAGCCAGCAAATATTTGGAAGTGGAGCTGTGGTTTTAAGTGGTAGAGCATGAGCCTTGAACAAAAATCTGAGGAACAGTATCCATGCTCTGATCTTAAGCCCCAGTACCAGCACACACACACACACACACACACACACACACACACAGACACTCACACACACACTCACACACATACACACACACACACACACAGCAGCAGCAGCAGCAGCATATACTGCTTTATGTGATTATTACATTGTAATTTTGGGTTCCATGTGTGTAATTGTAGTTGCTCACCTAAACTAGAGGCCAGCTGTCATTCTCCATTTTTCAATTTTCATAGAACATTTACTTAAGACTAGAACCCCCAGAAAAATGATGAAGGATCATTCTGTGAAGTAGACCTTTAAAATCCCTCTTCTTTTGTCATTGTTTATGAAAAGCTCAATTCTTTTAGTAGTGGTACAAAGGAGTTGCCATTCAGCAAAGCAGTTCACAAATGCAATACATCCTGAGCAATGTCCTTTTATCATTCTCTCCCATGATCCTCACCCCCACCCCATTCCTTAATTTTCTTAATTTTTTAAGATATACATTGAATTTGGCAACTGCATTCTTCCTCCTTTCCTGTCCTCCTTTCCTGTTTACCCCCTTCTCCTGATCTCATTCCCTTTTAAGCACCTGTTTCCTGATGTCTATTTTGTAGAACTCTGAGCTAGCCTTTCTAAGGAATGACACTGTTTGAATTCTCCATTCACTCTAACATTTTTGGGTTAATACATTTATGCACACTTGGATACCATTGCAGAATGATTATTTACATATTTTTAAATTAATTCTAGGTTTCAAATAAGAGGGAAAACTTGCAGCTTTTGTCTCTCTGGACCTGAGTTACTTCACTTAACATGATTTTTTCCCAGGCACTTCAGTTTCTTTGCAATTTATGCAAGATCGTTGTTTCTAATGAATAAGCAAAGTTCCACTGTGTATGTATACAACATTTTCTTGACCCATTTGTTTATTGAGGGACATCTGGGATGATCCCATACCTTGGCTATGCAGGAATATGGATGTGGGCATATTCTAGTTTGTAATCTTTTGGATAAACATGCCCTGGTGGAGTTGCTGGATCTTAGCATAGTTTTTTGATTTAGTTGTTTTGAGAACCTTCCTACTTTCCAGAGTGGTTGTACAAGTTCACATTCCCACCAGCAGTTGGATTTTGTGTATTCTTATGAAATATAGATATAGTTTTGACAGAAATGTTGATGTGCAGGTTCCAGACATAATATTGTTTTTCAACTAAAGAGTGGCCTCAAATCTATTTTATTTCATTTACTTTCACTTCTTTTTATTATTTCTGTTTTAAAATGCCTGGGGTGTAGTTATTAGGTTGCTGAATTTTGCTATGTGTTTTTCTCAAGAGATAGAAGCTTCATCAGATCTATAAAGTTTATAAATACAGAATATACAAATATGGTAGGTTTATGCCAGTATATAATCTATTTCAATCACTGAAGTAGATGGCTGAGGTCAATTTTGGTTGTAAAATTGAAATAGGTTTTTGAAATATTTTTAGTTACTGTCTTAAGTTATGGCTCAAAATTATCTGATAATATGAAATACTGAATATATCTACTAGTTCAAAATCTTCAAGTTAGTAAGAAAATCTTGAAGAAGGGAGATTAAGAAGAGAAAAAGAGGGGCTGGGAAGATGGCTCAGTGATAGAGTGCTTGCCTTGCATGCCTGAGGCCCTGGGTTCGATTCCTCGGCACCACATAAGCAAAAAAGAAAAAAGCCAGAGGTGTCTCAAGTGGTAGAGCGCTAGCCTTGAGCTGAAGAGCTGAGGGACAGCGCCCAGGCCCAGAGTTCAGGCCCCACTACCGGACCCAAAAATAAATAAATAAAATAAAACAAAATAAAAGAATCTTTAAAAAAATAAAAAAAAAGAAGAGACAAAGATCTACACTTGTAAGAGCAAGTCTTCTACAACATTGAAGTAATTAAGAAAGGAGTGTATTAATGTAGGCTGGAAAAAAAACAACGAAGTCTAGAAAATACTTTTATATATACAGGCACATATGATTTTTCAATAATTTGTGGAAGATAAAGTTAATATAGAGGAAAAAATAAACTTTGAAATTTTCCTCAGACTATATATTTTTAGTAGGTTTTTTATTGTAAAAATACTGTACAGAGGGGTTAAAGTTACATGAGCAAGGTCATGAGTACATTTCTTATGGAGCATTGTTACCTCTTCCTTTGTTTTCCCCCTACAATCCCTTCCCTTCCACCTCCACAACTACACTACCCCCTCACCCATTCCCCCTCCCCGCATAAATTATAAAGTTCATTTTTCAACAGTGTCTTATACATCTCGTTGTTACAATAGGTCAACCTGTATCCTTATTTAAGCATTTTGTTTTTTCCCTTCCCTTCCCAAATTAGAAAAGTGTATATAAGATGCAGGACACTGACATCAAATACAGTAAAAGCAGGGGTTATACCATGGGGGAGGAACATCCAAAGAAACAAAAAAATCACATGATACATTATGAGTACATTAGAAAGAATAGCAAGCAAGAAAAAAAAAACACTTGTGTCCCTATCTTGGGGTTCATTTCACCTAATATCATCTTATATGGCCATATGTACATAGCTTTTGACCTTTTCTGCTTGTCCCAGACATTTACTAGTTATTGCAAACAAGGGTCGGTTGTGGGGCTTAAACTTGGCCTGGGTGCTGTATCTAAGCTCTTCAGCTCAAGGCAAGCACTCTACCACTTGAGCCACAGCACCACTCCAGTTTTCTGAATGGTTTATTAGAGATAAGAGTCTCACAGACTTTCCCTGCCCGGGCTGGCTTTGAATCATGCACCTCAGATCTCAGCCTCCTGAGTAGCTAGTATTACAGGCATGATCCACCAGCACCCAGCTTCCTCAGACTATATTTGAGATAGAATATGAGAATGTGAGAATATTATTACAACCTAAGGAAAGTACTTCTTAACTGGGAGAAAGTGAGGGAAAGGGTGACATTGTCCCTAAAAAGGAGTTAACAATGCTCAATAGGAAATGTACTCAGGACCTTGCTCATGTAACTGTAGCCCCACTGTACAGCATTTTTACAATAAAAACGTACAAAGAAATGTGCTCACTACTTGACTTTTGAAAATGTAAACCCCTTTCTACATCACCTTTATAATAACAATAAGAAAGAAAACTTAAAACAAGGTGTTTCTTAAGTAATAAAAAACATAAAAATAAACAAAAATAGTGATACATTTGAGCTTCATCTAAATTACAAACATATTCCTCAATGGTACCAGTTTTGAGTATACAGCCAAGCTACAAATATGAAAATATGATCACAACACAGAAGTCTGAAAGAACTGTTTTCAAGAATTCACAAATTTTCCTTGATATCCATATGAAAATGAAGCCATTTCTTTTTAAATGGGCAAAAGACTAATAGCCATTTCCCAAGTCAAAATTGCTACTCAGTACTTGAAATTTTTGAGCACCATTATTTGTTAATGAAATGCAAAATAAAATCTCAGTGAGGTAAATTCCATCTCAAGCAGAATGTATGAAATGTAAAATACAGACAATACAGCAATGTGGGACAATTGGGAAGCTGATTATATTTCTGATGGACATAAATTTGTAAGCACTTTGGAAAAGTGAATTGGGAGAATTAAAAATAAAAGTACTGTACCACCCAGAAATTTCACTCCTGTATTTATCCTAGAAACAAAAACCAGTGTTTTCATTCACTAGAACACATCTAAAATAATGTTCACAATACCTTAAAACATAATAATATTCCCAAAGTGAAAACCACTGCTATCATTATCAATAGGAATATGTACAAAGTCTCTTTCTTCATTCTTCTAAATTCATTGTCTATGTCTTCAGTGCTTTTAATACCGAGTTGCACAATTTAAAAATCCAAAGGCCATTGTTCTGTTTACACAACCCATCCCTGAACAATATAAATAGATTGGCTGTCTGAATGGACTAAACAAATATGAGTTATATGTGTTGAACAGGTATTTATTACGACAGTTAATTATTTATTTTATCAATACAAATCAATTAATAAAGTTCATTCATATGCAAGATTCTATCTGTGAACTTTGAATTAAATGACCTTGTGATCTAAGGTAAAACAATCCTTCAGTACAATTTTCTCACTTGCAAGATGCTTTCTCTCTCTCCTCTCAAAATGAATATATATATATATACATATACATATATATCCACATGACCTTATATGACCTTCTGTCACTAATACCACTACCGGTGTGTTAATCGGAAAGCAACTATGCATGTGAAGGTCAGGTCAGGGCACATTAGGAGAAAGACCACCCATGTTGGAAGTCGTATAGAGGATGTGCTACTCTGAAGTCACTGGGTCTGTGATAACTAGGAAAAGATAACTTAAATAGCTACCATGTATCTTTAAAATTATTATTATTAAGTAGTTATACAAAGGACTTTCAAACACCAGAAGTTGTTATGAGTACAATGTATCTTGAACAATGTCACTCCTTCCATTATTTGTTTCCATTTTCCCCATCCCATCCCTATCCTCAAGTTACAGTGTTCAAAAATCTTACATAATTTTCATTGAATAAAATGAATGTATTTGTTCACTTCACATACCTTTATGATTTGTAGATTTCAGGATTGGAATATAGGGTACCTTTCCCTAGGGCCATGTCATATACAGTAGTTGTATGACACAAGTTATTAGATATTAAGGTAAATTTATGTATTTATTTATCTCTTTGACTTATACAACTGGGCTGGGATGTAGCGTTCCATTTATTTAGTTATCCATGCAGGTATGTGTAAAGATTTTTTAATTTATAGTTGAAAATTTGTTTTCTGACAGTCCTGGATAAAGGGCTAAATAATATTCCAGAGCCTTATATTTTTTAATTTAAATTTTACTGTAAAGATAATATACAGTAAGTAAGGTAATGAGTACATTTCTTTTTTGAACAGTGTTGCCCCCTTTCTAATTATCTCCTACTCCCCCCTACTCCTTTCTTCCCCAAGTTGTAAAGTTCATTTCCAACAGCATCTAGTGAGTATCACTATTGACTTGGTTCACCCTTTGTCCCACCATTTCTGCAATTCCCCTTTCCTTCCCCAAATGAGATAAACTTATACACCAGACAAAGTGTACAAAAATCAAAAACATTGATAACAGGGAATAAATTAAAGGAAAAAAACTAAGAACTGCAAATAAGTACAGTTTAACAAAAAAAACAAAACAAAAAAGAACTCTTGTTGCCAGTTCTTGGAGTTGATTTTGCTAAGTATCATTTTATATTGTCATATCCACATAGTATTGAGCCAGCGATCCTTTGGTAAGAATATCCTAGAAATATTTTAGTTATTACAAATGAGGGGAACTTAGCAACCTACGTTTCTTTGGGCCTGGCTTGCTTTGCTTTATATGATTTTTTTGCTAAGTCTTTCCATTTCTTTATGAATGGGGCAATGCCATTCTTTCTGATGGAAGAAGCATTGAATTTTATTGTGTATGAAAACTATATTTTCTTGATCCATTCATCTACTGAAGGGCATCTGAGTTGATTCCATATTTTAGCTATGGTAAATAATGCCTCTTACATTGACGGAAATTATTACTATCTAATGGAATGTTATCAAAGTAACATTTTCAAGTCTGGACATGTCCCCCAAACTTTCCTCCTTTATATTCTCTTCCAGGCTATTTTCCCTTTCAGTCAATTGGTCTTCCCTCAGAAAAAGATCAGTCTTGTATTGAAAAGCCACAGGATTACTAAAAACAATTGCTTCTATACTTCATTCCCTACAGCATTAAATAAGACTGTTCTTTGCATAAAAATTTTACTATGCCTCCTCTCTGTATAAAAGAAATCTTTATAAAGTTTGAATATAAATAATTCTAGTATTTTCAGTTAAAGGCGAAGGAGTCCAGATAAACTTTCTTTCTAAGGAAAATAACAATAGCAAAAGTATTTTTATGGAGTTAATGGCTTAGGCCTACAATGCTAGCTTCTCAGAAGGCTGAGATTTGAGGAGCTGGGTTTGAAATCAGTCTTGGAAGACAAATTTGGATTTATCAGCAAAAACCAGAACTAAAAGCTCAAGTGATAGAATACCAACCTTGAGAAAAAAGGCCAAGATAGAGTACAAGACCCTGATTTCAAGACTTGGTATCTAAATTGAAAAAAAAAATATCTCAAATCTTTGTTGGCTTCTGACACACACACACACACACACACACACACACACACACACACACACAATTACAAAAGCCAAAAGATGTAATGCAACTACTTTGAATGATAAATTTTCTCTATATTTTACAATTAACTAAAATGGATAAAAATACATTTATGTCAATATATACCTTTATGTCTGCAGCAATTTAGGTTCATACTGCTTTTCTGGAAGGTTTTCAGGAAAGTTTATGTATTTTGACATTTATGAACTTGACAATTTTATACATTATATACCACTTTTCTTGGAAATGTCTGTCTAATGGCTAATTTTCAACAGTTGATAATGCTTTGAAATATTAATACTTTTGAAGGGCTCATTTGAGCCTTGCAATGTAATATTTAATTTGAAAAGAAAATGTGTCTATATGGGTTTTCTAAATTGTGACATGTCCCACTTGTAGTGACAAGTGTAGAAAACTGGTGACTTTTATTCAAACTATACATAACTGACTGCTCAGTGTGGTAAGACTTGATAAGGGAACTTGGCTGCCTGTGTTTCCCTATTACTATGTTTTGTTGTTATTATTTTTTGTGTTTTTTTTAGAATTGTAATTTCTTCTTTTTTGGGGGGAGGTGGGTCGTGGGGTTTGAACTCTGGACTTGGGGGCTGTCCCTGTGCTCTGCAACTCAAGGCAAGCGCTCTTCTGTTTTTTTGGTGGTTGGTTGGACATAAGAGTCTCACAAGTTGTCATGTCGAAAATGAAATTTACAACTTTGGTGGGGGGGGGGGGGTTGGGTTGGGTGGGGGGCGGGGAGAGGCTGGGAAGGGATGGGAAGGGGAAACAAAGGAGGAGGCCACAATGCTTGATAAGAAATGTACTCATTATGTTGCCCATGTAATTGTAATTCCTCTGTACATTATTTTCACAATAAAAAATAAATAAAAATTTAAAAAAAGAGTCTCACGGAGTTTCCTTCCCCAGTCTGGCTTTTAACATAGATCCTCAGATCTCAGCCTTCTGTGTAGCTAGGGTTACAGGTGTGAGCCACAGGCGCCTGGCTTAGAATTGTAATTTCTCTACAACTTTGGACATCTTACCAAAGACAATTGCTCAGTCTTTGGTGTGCAAGCTATTTGATTTTATGTCATTTAGACATACTTTTAGCTTTCTTCTTTGAGTCCCCCAATTGACAAACACAAAGGCTTTCAAATAACTGAAATCTAAAGAAGAGAATGATGCTGAGTGTGTGTGACAGAACAAATTACACTGGTTCTCCATCTAGTGTTCATTACTCTAAAAACTAATTAGAGACAGAGTAAAACTTTCTTACATTTCTTAGATCAAAGTGATACGATGCACATTTAATATAGTTTTAATCAACTGTCTTTTAATTAGAATAAGGTAGATAAATGTCTATCAATCACTTTTTGTGTGCATTTTTTGACAGTTGGGAAAAGGAGTAATTCTTTCCGTTTTTTTCCTGTTCTGTTTTGTCAGTTCAATGGAAATTTACTACAAATAATTTGTGCCATCAGCTCAAATTTCACATTTTTTAACTTTTAACTTGGTACTCTCCATGGTTTGACTTAAAAAAAATCTCAACTTCAGGGACATGATCACCTCTGTAAATTTATCACTTGCTCTAGCTGCAAAGAAAACATTCACACTGTTCAGTATTATGGCAGAGAGAAGATGAAAAGAATACTTGAAAATGCAGTCATATTTATAAACTGAAAATTCATCCAAATGTCTTTGCACATTGAATTTCCTGTAGATGATATATATGAAGAAGAATAGTCAAGGAGTTAAAACTTTCTGCAGAATAGAACAGAGAAAATCGATGAACTTTTTTTTAATTCCCTGAGCTGGTGGGGAGTGCCTATCTTAAACTGTCAGACCTATTGTCACCAGACTGAAAGGTAGCAATAAGTGGAGGTATCATGTTGTTCCTCTCCACTGTGTCAGTTATTAGAGAAGCTGCTTTATAGAAATATTTACTGGATTCCTTTCAAAGGATAACAGCTTATTACTGCTAACTCACATCAAAGAGAGTATTTTCTCTTCGTTTTGCACTTTGTAGCTCTCTAAGAACGCATAAACATAGGAGAAAGCAAATGAAAATCATTTGTTCTTGCTGAAATCCAGGAGTCACATTATCATCAGTCATAGCCATATGGCAAATGTTCCCAGAGAAGGAGGAATTAAGCAAAAAAAAAAAAAGGTATATAACTTTAGGACAGTCATGCCTCGATTATTTTAAAGTTCTACAGTGAATTAACTTAAAATAATTTCCACTGACACTTTCAAATATGTCTGCAATTTATAATTTACATGTTTGTGTATATATTGTTCTTATATAAGTATTAGCATATAATCTCTCACTGAGTTCTTAATTAAAAGAGCTTAGTGTAGAAGAATAAAACACTAAAAATTGGTCTTTTTACCACATGAACTGCTCTCCCTAAAGGTAGTAATGAAAGCAGGCTCACTGTTCCCAACTTTTGAGCCTTTTATATCATAAACAATACTATGTTTTTGTAAAATATAAATATAGGTTTATGTAAATATATAAATATAATGTGGGGATTTGTTTATATAATACAACCATGAATTCCTATGTATGTCATTTTAATTGATCATAATGCAGGATTAATTTGCATATATAGTTATGTAACAATGAATCTCTATGCACATACTCATATACCTAAAAGACATGTGTCACTATATAAATGTATAATATGTATTTTCTACGAGATCTAAAATAGATGTCACAGTATGTCCAGACTTCAGGACACTACTCTATCATATTCTCTCCCTGCACCCCTTTATTTCAAAAATCAATTAACTTTACAAATGTATTCATTTTGACACATCCATATATGAACATATTGAACCTTGATTGGCTACCCTCCCTCTATCATGCTACCAAAATGATCCCAGCATGACTTATTATCCCATTTTTACAAATACACTTAAGATATTTCAACCATTCACTCTTCTTCACCCTCCCTGTTATCCTTCCCTCCTCTGGGTAGTACCCATACCTTGGAACAGATTTGCTTTACATTCCTGTTATTCATTTTGAAGTGTATATTCATAGTTCAAAGGAGTTCCATTGTGGTATTACACACAGTTCACATACAATACTTTAATCAGATCCACTCCCACATCCCTACCCTCAGTATTCAACAGCTTCACACACAGATGTAGTATATTTCAACATTATTCACTCTGTAATCTCTAATTTTCTTTTCTTCTTTCCCACGAATCCCCATTTCATAATTACAAACATGATATAGCTATAATGATAAAATATAATAGTATTGTCTGCATATTTGTATGTGTTTAACTTTTAAGCTTAACTTTTACTTATGAGAGGAAACATGTCACCTTTGTCCTCTGACGCATTCAAACTTTGATTAATATCATAATATTATAATATGTTATTCCATCCGTTTCTCTGCAAACAACTACATTTATTCTTTATATCTGAATAGTACTCCAATGGGTATAAATACCATGTTTTCTTGATCCATTTATTTGTTATAGGATTTCTGGGTTGTTTCCATAACTTGACTCTTGAGAATAGTGCTGGGAGCAAAAGTGCCTCTTTGGTAACCTGACTTGCATTCCTTGGATATATGAACAGGAGTGGTGTTGTTTACTGAGCCTTTGGCATATTTCTTTCATACTTCTTTATTTTCTCCCTATTTCTTCATCTGCCTGTTTTAATATATCTAAATTGTTCTTGAGCCCTGATATCCTGCCTTCAATTAAATCCACTCAATTATAGTCTTTAAAATGAATTCTTTATGTAACTTTTGAGGTTTTCTTTTTTTTTATTGTGAGAATACCATACAGAGGAGTTGCAATTACATGGGCAAGATAACGAGTACATTTCTAATCAAGCATTGTTGCCTCCTCGTTGTTTCCCCTTCCTATCCTTTCCCATACTCCTTCCCTCCCCCCACCCAATCCTTCCCCCACCCTGCACCAAAGTTCTTAAGTTTGTTTTTCGACATAACAACTTGTACATCTCATTGTTGCAATGGGTCCACCTGTATCCCTAGTTAAACGATTTACTTTTTCCCTTCCCCTCCACAAATTATACCAACATCAAATACAGTAAAGGATGGGTTATACTGTGGGGGAGGGACATAATTTCCAGAATTTCAGTTTGATTCCTTTTAAGGATTTGTTACTTTATTGAATCCCTCTTTTGTATGATGCTTTGTTGGTTTTATTTCATTCAGCTCTACATTTGTACTCTTTTTTGAGTTCTTTCAATTATTCACTTTCATCCTCCATTCATCTGTTCATACATGTTCTCTTTAATTTTATTGGATATTCTTATGGTCATACTTTTGAGTTGTAAATTTTGTTAAGTAGTTGTGCAGAGGAGGTGTCATTTAATAAAGCAATTTATGAATACAATGTATCTTGATCACTGTCACCCTCTTCAACATTCTCACCTGCCTTCAACCCACCCCTTTCCTTACTTGACTTAATTTTGTGATATATACAATGAATTACTGATTGCATCCTGACCTTTCTCCTCTTCGTTTGTCTACCCCTCTCCTCCTGCCCCTCCTTCCTTGCATGTACTCATTTCCTGGTGCTGATTTTGTTGTGCTTTGATCTAGTCTTTCTAAAACAGATACACTATTTGAGCTTTCTAAAGAGTCTATTATACTTCATTTAATTCATTCCTAATCACTTGCATACCACCCAATGTGTTTACTTACAGATTTGTAGGTACAATTTATCTGCCACAAATGAGAGAACCATGCAATCTTTGCTTCTGAGTTCTTTGTGTGAGCTTTCTTCCTTTTAGATATCCTTGGTGCCTGTTACCATAGTGTGGTTAAGCTTTTGAAGTATCCTATTTCTTGTGTATCTACATTGAGATTTATTTCCTCTGAGGCTAATCCATTGATATGAGGTTTTAATCACCTGCCGTTTTACAATCAAATCATTTTCAATGTTCAGACAGGAATTTGTAGTGGAAAGGATGAAGCATGGTTTTTACTCTTTGGACTTGGTGTATGCAGTATCAAATTTTTGTCTTTGTGATCAAGGCACTAGACTTGGTCCCCCAGGACTACTCATAGGACTAGCTTTATTTTGTTGTGTATTTACTGGTGTTATCTAAGAGTTACATGTGAGGATAGGAATGGCCAAGAGTCAGTAATTCATTTTTTTGTGCTGCTTCTACCTTCATAGATTTCCTGCTTTGAGTACTGGAAAGACACAGTGCTTTTTTAGTGTTACAGACTAGGCAAGTCCCAACACCACATTTGTGGCTCCTATGGCAGTCCCATAGGAGTGTCCAGTCGTTGAGAGGATAAATAAAACAGTTGTGCACTGGTGATAGAGAACTGTGGATCTCGGTTACTCTGCCTGTGTGCTTCAGGTTGATGGGTTATTTTCTTCTTCTTCGGATTCCATGTAGCAGTTTGTTATCATGTGAAAACAAAGGGTCTAGGTGATATTCTGTGTAGCCTGAATCCTGTGTCTCCTCAGAGCTCTCAACCCCATCTGGAAACAATCCTGCAAAACCCACTAGATAGCTCTTAGATGTTGAACACTCCACCAGGTACAGGCTTGTTGCTGTTTCCTCATGCACTGGGACTTCCTCAAGGTAGGCAGTATAGAGTATAGAACCCCCTTCCCTCAGGTCCTCCATTGCCTGAAATCCTTGGTGTTGCTGAACTTCTCAGCTTTCCAAAGTCAGGCATCATGAAGTCACTAATCACTGAGCCCCTCTGTGCTTCCTGAACATTCAGTGTGTACTCTCAGCTACCTGAGTCAGAACCTCTCCTATCCTATGTTTGCCTCTGTAAGAAATTTTACACTGGACTCAGCACTTCCTGGGTTGCCATTGTTCCTTAAGCTTAAATCTAACACCAGAACACAGTGATTGGGTGATTCAGAGCTCTAGAGTGGTTCCTTGAGTTGTAAGTCCTTGGGGTCAGTTTATTCTTACAAATAATCATCTGTTCTAGGCCATTTTCAAGCAGCTAAAACTAGTTGATCTTTCTGGCAACTCCTGTATTCTGTGATCCTTGCCAGCAAAGTCTAGGTGCCTTTTTCAGAAATGCAACTGCTCCCACATCTAGTTTCTCAGTATTAGACAGAAAATTCTCACTCAAGACAACTGCGTTTTCCTGCTGATGCTGGCCTGTGATGCGGACAAAGTCATTGACCTACCAAACCCATGCACTGAAGGTGTGGCATTTTTCCCACAGCTAGGTCTGCCAATCTGACTTAGGTTGGGGTGGATGATTTGGCCTCTCCTCCCCATATCATACATCTTCCCACACACCTATCCACTCCTGGGAAGCTAAAGCCGGAGCCTAATAAGTTACATAGGTAAGGTAATACATAAATTACAGTTACATAAGTTACAGTCATATAAGTAAGGTAATGAGTACGTTTCTTTTTGAGCAGTGTTACCCCCTTTCTCCCACTTTCCCTTCCCTCACCCCATATATTTTAGATAAAAGATAGTTTTAGATTCTGGCTTCAACATTATTTTACAGACCTTGGACAAATTATAAAATGGGTTCAATATAATTATTCTCTTTATTCTTATTGAATATTCTCTTTAATTTACCCTTTCACAGTATCTGTTTCTAAGGAACAATCCAAATACTCATTCCTCAATGGGTCTATTTTTAGGACTATAATTTCTCTTTTTTATATATGTTCTTGGCCTTTACAAAAAACATTCTATAGTTTTGTAGATATCTGAAACTGATTAAAGAAGAAACCACCTAGAGATCCAGTTGATACATCTAAAGTCATAGTATAATAAATCCATTCCTAAAGATAATCTTCTGAAAATCATTCCTGTTCTTTACTGAATTTCTCTTGAACATTTATAAACATTAGAAGGAGTTTTAGGTGCAGTCTGTGAAATAAATATAGAGCCATATTTTTATTCACTCTCTCATGATCCTGTTTCTATATTCAGTGCACTGATGCATCCCCACTTACCTTCCAATGCCTGCCACAGGTTTGATTTGCTCTTAAAGCTGAAGCTGCTGTAGAAGCTTAGTTGTAGAATCTCTGCTGCACCAAGCAGAAACATATTAGGACCTCTGATCCTTCTGATGGCATTGGGCATGCATAAGAAACAAAAATGTTATCAGTCTTACAATTTCAACACCGGAGCATGTTTCTAGAAACACTTTGACCCTGGTAAGCCAAAAAAAATTAGGTCAAGTGTATTGAAAAAGAAAGTGTGCCTTGCACATTTTTGAATACTATAGAATACAGCTGTACACATTTCTCTAAAACCTGAAATTGAGTTCTTAAAGGTGGGCTTATTGGTACTTTCATACAGGACAGAAAAAAAAGGAAATTGTGAAGAGAATAAAATCATAAAGGAAGAGGTTAGAAAAGGGCCATCACACTCTTTTGTGTGCTACAAACACAAAGAAACTTGAACTGATGTTTTTGTCTTGATTTGTATTCATAACAAGTAAATCTATATTATTAATTCCCATAAAACATTGCTGTAGTGTAGACATGCACGCAGATTTACTTTGTCCACATTTTTAAAAAATAATAGAACAGTAATTCGGTAAGTATATTACAATATACCTAAAATCATATTAATAATATCACCACATGCATTTTTATTAAATTAAATTTTATTTAATTAAACTTGATTACAATTAAGTAGTTTTACAAAGTGTTTCCCATTGAGCAAATCAGTTTATAAGTACAATATCATGCCTTTCATCATTGTAGCTCATCCCTCCCTGACCCATCCCTCCATTTTCCTTGTTTTTATAAGATATGCTTTTACTATTATGACAGTATACCCTCTCTTCCTCTCTTCATCTTCCCCATCCCCTGACCATTCTCTCCCATCTTTTTTTTGTTGTTTCCAATCTATTTATTTATTTATTTATATTGTGAGAATACCATACAGAGGAGTTACAATTACAAGGGCAAGATAACAAGTACATTCCTTATAAAGCATTGTTGCCTCCTCATTGTTTCCCCTTCCCATCCCTTCCCATATTCCTCCCCTCCCCCTGACCTGATCCTCCCTCTACCCCCCACTAAAATTAAGTTCATTTTTCGACATAACAACTGGACTGTTACATCTCGTTTCCTCAACAGACTCCACATAGACCTCCCCTATGACCCGGCAATACTACTTTTGGACATTTACCCAAATGATCACAAACAAGACCACACTAAAGCTACCAGCACAACTATGTTTATTGCAGCATTACTTACTATAGCTAAGATATGGAACCAACCCAGATGCCCCTCAGTAGATGAATGGGTCAAGAAAATGTGGTACATATACACAATGGAATTCTATGCCTCCATCAGAATGACATTGCCCCATTTGTTAGGAAATGGAAAGACTTGGAAAAAATTATATTAAGTGAAGTAAGCCAGACCCAAAGAAACATAGGTCGCATGGTGTCCCTTATTTGCAATAACTAGTATATGTCTGAGTCAAGCAGAAAAGATCAGATAAGTTGATGTCAGAGGAATGAACCCCAAGATAAGTATTCAAATGTTTTTTTTTTCCTTTCATGCAATTGTTTCTATCACATTTATAAGATGATTTCTATGTTGCTTTGTATGTCCCTCCCCCACAGTATAACCCATACTTTCACTGTATTTGATGCTGGTATAATTTGTGGAGGGGAAGGGGAAAAAAAAAAACAAATCGTTTAACTAGGGATACAGGTGGACCCATTGCAACAATGAGATGTACAAGTCGTTATGTCGAAAAAATGAACTTCTCTTCCATGTACCAGTTTCCTGCTGTTGGACTGTTAAGTTCATTTGCCTAAGGAATTAAGCCATTTGAATTTTATTCTGCAAATACCATACTTTTAGATATAAATAATTGATTTGTAGCACCATTTACTTTGATTAAGATCAAATTCTGCACAAAATGTATGAAAAAGCACAATATAATTACTACACCGTGATTTTTAATGTTTTTTAAAAGCAATCCTGCAGGTAATACAACCTTCTTACTATTCTGCAATTTTTCAGACCCCGATGAAGTTTTCAGGCTAGAAAGATGATCAATTTTCCATCAGAAGTTATTTCTCATGCTTGGGTGTACTTGCCTAGAATGTACAGGTCCCTGGATTGAATCGACAGCACAACCAAAAAAATTAAAAAGGAAATTATTTTTCATGATTTAGAATGTAGTTTTGATATGTTGGGAAGTTTCAGGGAAAATATTCAATGAGTCAGAAGATTATACTTAGAATGCTGCCTGAGTACTGCAGATGCTCCCTCAGTGATTAGAGTCTGAGGCAGAAACAAAACTGTCTCCAGAGATGTTCTTTCTATACTTTCATTGTAATTTTGGATAGGAAGCAAATGAAGGAGCTAAGAAATGTCTTGCCATTTTGGAGAACAATCTGCAAAAGTAAAAACTGCAGCTGTAAGAAGTTCTTTCTGCATTGGGCAGTGGCTGTCTAGGACATAGAACAATACTAGAGAAGAGCTCAAGTCCAAGTGGATTGTCATAGCCATTCTTACTCTTCAGATGACCTGAAAGAAATGGTACCCCATGTACAGGGAAACTAGTTATTTATTTTTTATATCTTTTAAAACTGTGCTGTGATATTTTTTGTTTCTTTGCTATGTTCCTCTCCCATTGTATAATCCCTCTTTTCACTGTATTTGATTCCAGTGCCCTGCAGCTTGTATATACATTTTTCTGATTTGGGGAGGGGAAGGGAAAAAACAAAATGCTTAAATAGGGATATAGGTTGACCCACTGTAACAATGAGATGTGCAAGACACTATGTTGAAAACGTACTTTACAACTTTGGCAGGGGAGGAGGGAGGTGGTGGTGGGAGAGAAGGGATGATAGGGGAAAAGCAAAGGAGGAGGCAACAATGCACGATAGAAAATGTACTCATTACCTTGCTCATGTAACTGTAACCCCTCTGTACAGTATTTTTACAATAAAAAATGTACAAAAAAGAAACTGAGACAGCTTCAACTTTATACCTAATCTTATATCTGGTTTGAAAATAGCTTTTCTGGTGGTATTTTTTTTCTAATATAGTTCAGTGTGAGTCTGAACCAGGCCTGTAAGTATGAAGGTAAACATTAAATTTAAAATAGAGGTATGAAACAGTGTCTTCAACTCACAAATGTTCTCTCCTGATAGTGGTTAAGGTTAAAATAACCTAGAAAAGGTTTAGAGATAAATTTGAACTATGACTTACTTGACCCTTAACACCCAGGTTAAAAAGTGAGGTTCAAAATAAAAGCCTATGGATCTGTTCTCTAAAATAGAGACCTAACTGTTTTCCTTTTCTTTTCTTTTTTTTTCTTTTAAATCAGTCCTGGGGCCTAAGAACTGTCCTTGAGCCCTTTTTGCCCAAGGCTAGAACTCTACCACTTTGAACCACAGCTCCATTTCTGGTTATCTTGTGGTTAAGAGTCTCGTAGCCTTTCTGCCTGGGCTGGCTTCAACCACAATGCTCAGATCTTAACTTTCTGAATAGATAGTATTACAGACAGGAGCCACCAGTGCCAAGCTATTGCAACGGTTTTGGTGTTTGTTTTTTTTTCCTTTGGTTGTTTAATTTCTGCAAAGACATGAATCAGGTTCTTACAGAATACAGAGCAAATAAGGCTCAGTGAGTTAGGATGAATGCAGATATGGAGATCAAGTTTAAAAATGTATATAATAGTGTTTTAACATTTCTACATTTAATATCACCATCAGTTAACTTGTCTCATCATGTAGTGTGTTATTTTCAGGTGTTTTTTTCAACTCAAGTTACAAGCTATGTGCACTTGTCATGAGGGATACAACTATATTTCTGTTTATGACAGGATGACATGCATGAAATAAAAAAACTACAAAGGAACAAAACAAAATCTAATCCCTTACCATTCTTGGTTTTGAAGTACTGACATAGTTTGCCTAAGGGGCTGTGGTGTCCCAATCCTCTTCTACAGTAGATGGTGGCATGGTTACATGATGTGCTTTCTTTTATTATTGTATGGTTACTTGCTTTCTCTCATTATGGTGTTAGGGAATTTGCAGTTCTCAAAGTACAGACTGTTTATGAAAGAGGCCATTGCAGATACTCTATTGTACAGCTTATGCCACTCCTTTGGGATTAAAGGATTCACTGCTTGCTGCTGGGAATGCAGGGAACTAACCTCTAGCTAGCCATTCCCTACTGACTTTTGCACTTGGCTGTAAATAGCTGCCTCACTTGATAACATACTGCCTTTTCATTCTCGTCAGTCTGAACTTGATGAAGGATGTGTGAGAATCTGCTCCAATTTAGGGTACCCCTCCAGACCTGCCCCAACTGCACACCTCCCCATGGTTCCAGCTGAAGACTTGGTTGGTGTCATGTCATAACCTAACCTTTGCCTTAGCTGGGTTTTGTTTGTTTCACATTCCTACACAGGTTGATCCCAATAGCACTACCCAGTAAGCACCTTGTCTATAAATTTCCACCTCAGAATCTACTTCAAGGGAAAACCAGGCTATGAACAGAAGTATCAGAATGATTTGCTGACAGATATTTTCACTTTGCTTTCATTTATTAGGCTATTTTTGTTAGAAAAAAGGTGCCATAAAATAATCTGCAATGGGTTCTGGAAAAAAGAAAGTATAATTTATGGTTATCATGGTGTTATAAAATATTAAAAATCATTATTTGTATCAAACTGTACATCATCTCCCCATAAAATGTCTCCCCTCCTTTCCTCCTTTCTTCTTCCTACCTCATTCTTTTATTTTTATTTTTTTGGTGTGTGTGTGTGTGTGTGTGTGTGTGTGTATTGGCCTGGGGGCTTGAACTTAGATCCCTGGTACTGTCTCTGAGCCTTAGAGCCACACACAGCTCCACTTCTCATTTTCTGGTGGTTAATTCGAAAGCAAAGTCTCAGAGGCTTTTGTGTTTAGGCTGTCTTCAAATGATGATCCTCAGATATTAGCCTCCTGAGTTGCTAGGATTACAGGTGTGAGTCACCAGTGCCCTGGCTCTTCATTCTTCCGAGGTTCTGGTATCACTGTTCTATTCTCTGCTTCTTTTAATGAGCATTTTAGCTTCCATAGGTAAGTGAAAACATGTGATAATTATCTTTCTGAACCTGACTTGTTTCACTTAACATAATCTCCTCCAATCCATTTTTAATTACAGTATATCATCTAAGAGGTTTGTTAAACCTATTTTTTATTCTAAGGAGCTCAGGGGACTCTCCTAATATTAAAAATATCTCTAACCATAATTGATTCTGCTCTTGCTACTATGACTATACCTGAAAGTTCTGAACTTTACCATTCCCTCGCTGCTCCAATATTGAGGCAGGCCCTAGCCAGCCATGAGGACTTGTCATATTTCTATGTAGCTCTTTGCTTTTCCAAGTGAATCTGCAGAAAAGAAGTATCAGTATCACTTGGGATCTTGTTAGAAATTCTAAATCTCAGGTCTTCTCCAGACTTACTGAATCAGAACCTGTGCTTTAAGAAGATCCCAGAGTAATTCTTATGCAAACTGCTATTTGAGAAGCAACACTCTAAGTGACTGAAATTCTCTGGAGTTGTGGAATGTTTCAGCTTTCATGACAGTGCACAACACTGCCAATGTTGGAGCAAGCTCTGCAGCAGTACCTTTGTTCTAGCTCACACCTACTATGGTAATCTGTTCTTTTGTTTAAAAGTTGGAGAAGATGTAAACTGAAACAAGAATAATCAAAAAAAACTTTTATGTCGTCCATGAGCAACAGACTTAGGTAAGTAAATTCAAACCACCTATGATACAAGGAAGTATAGGAAAACAGAAGTTTGTTAGGACAGAGTGCATTAAAAACGTCCTTTTAAATTTTTTTATTTTTTTCCAATTCCTATTTCTACTAAATACATACCCACTACTCACACTTCCTGCTCTCTCTGCTCTCTCACACACACACAAACACAAACACACAACACACATACATACACATACAAACTAAGGCTGATCTCTTTGTACTTTCATCTTGGTCATTGTTAGGAATTCTCTTTTTTAAGCACTACATATCTTACATAAAAAATTCAAATTCTTAATTTTTTTATTTCAATTTTTCAAGCTTCTGCAGCTCCAACATGATCCTATTGTCTCCAAATATCTATACAAATAGTGTCTGACGTAACTAACTTCCAACTCCGGCTTGGTATGATACTATTCATAGAACCTATTGTACTATTCATAGTACATTTTGATAAAAACAAAAAAGGAACAAATAAATTAATGAAAACAGGTGTATTATTCACATTACTAAATAAAAAGTTGTCACAAACTTACCAGTTTAGAACAAACATATGCCTGTTATTACTCATTCTAATGGAATTGAGTCCATGGGCCCATGGCCACAGCAAAGGTGAAGCCAAGAATTTTGCCAGTGCTGGATTATATCTGGAGACTCAAGTGTAGGAGAAACTTCTTCCAAAATATGTCTGCTTATGGATAGAATGCATTGCCTGACATATTCATGTTCAATGACAATTTTGCTTTATCACAGCCTGCAATGGAGACAGAGAATCTGTAAAGGTTAGATTGCATACTTGTATGCAATCCTTTACAATCATGAATATCCCATGATGGTTTGGTTAGAAGTAAGCCAATTTTGCTCAGGTACAAGGGAATGAATGAGAAGACAGCAGTTGATTTTAGGAAGCAGGATCAAAGGTGTCCCTTAAATCTGACTTCACAATAGGTATTGTTAAAGATCTTTTGGTTGGTGATGTTGTCAGTTAAAATTTTCTTTTAAAATTAAATCTTTCCAATAGGAAATTGAAGTAGTGATATGCAAAACTATGAGATTTTCCGAATAATTCGCTCAGTTCTGTTTGTTCCTCATTAAGTATTTGAAGTTGAATTAGATGCCTCTTGGGATAGCTCCCTAGTTCACAAGAAAATACTTCTTAGTTGGCAGATTTGTAATGTATTTATCTACCCCATGTGAGTCTTTAAATAAGTTATTTTATTTCTGCTAATCTTATTCAATAATCAAGTTGTTTGCGAAACTGAAAATTTAAAGCTAGTTGGCAGCTTCATCACCTCAGTACTTTCATTTTTCTCACATCTCTCTGATTGTTTCCAAAGAGTTGGTAAGAAGCTGTCAAACACCTTTGTCTACAAAAAGGGAAAAATTTTAAATTTGTCTTGATTAAAGGATCATGTTTCCACATGTTGTATAACAAAACAGCTTCCATATCTGTAGAAAAAAATCTAAGTCTACTTTGAAACCCATTTCAGTTTTCATTTCCCTTTACAAAGAAAAATCAGACCTATTCATTTATTTAATAGAACAGTAATTGGTAGGACAAAGAAAAGCATAGTGGAGAATGGTTTTTTATTGTTATAAATTTCAATAAATCCTAATGTATTCACCAGCATTAAGGAAATTTTAAATTAAAATAACTGTTTAAATATTTCCAAAAGGACTATACCTGTGTGTGCATCTTCTAACTTTAGTTTCCCTCCATAGTTTACATTATTTTTCAAATTATACATGAATGCAATTTGTAGTAAGAGACAAAGAGAAAGACATAAAGCGAAAGAGATAGCAAGAGAGAGAAAAGAAAAATATTCTTGCTAAACCAGCACTGACAATTTTGTCAGTTACACATGAGATCTAATCTTATATGAAGTACTAGGAAGCTATTTTGGACATTTCTCTGCTTTTCACTCTTGATATCATGCTACTCAAATCAATTGAGTAGTAATTATATTCATGGAAGATCTTTCTGACTTCCTCTGAGTAATCTCATATTTTATTAAATGTTATTTAAATGTTCATCTCTTCCTTAAAATTTACTTTTCATACCTGTATGGATTCAGATGTGCCTGCCCTACATTCCTTTACACATGAATCTCTCCAAGGCAATGAAACACATACATCTAATTTCTAGTGCTTATAATTTTTCACTAAAGAAGTGGAAAAGGAAAAGGTGAAGGTAGTGAGGAAGGGAGGAATGAAGGAAGAAAAGAAACAAAGGAAGGCAGGGGAAAACTCAGAAGAATACTGTTATATTAGACAAAATGGTATTTTAAAATTCCTTTGGAAATGACTAATTTTGTGTGTGAGACAGAAAACATACAGGATAAACCTGCAGCACTGTAGTGCCAGAAATTAATTAAATGCTGAAAACAATCAAAACAAAAACCCTTAAAATCTAAATAAAAGAGTTGAAAAATTATCAAAGTATACAGAAATACCCAAAGATGATTGAATAATTCAACAAGAAGTAGTAAATGACCCTTGCAGAGTAATCTCAGATTTACTATTATACTGAGTCTTCTTGGAAGGTGAAAAGGGTCCCTAGTTTTCAAGTGAAACTGGTGCATAGATTTCCTTCCAGAAAGTAAAATATGCAATGGGAGGAAAATAGTACAATTTTACAGTTGCCAAACACTACCTCAATCAATGATAAAGGTCAATATCAAGTCATAAGTGCTGCCAATGCTTTATACAATGTGATACAGTTGTTCACTTATTGCCAATTGGTGATCTTACTTTCTGAAACCCATAACCCACAGCGCCAATTGTACTATAATGAAAACATCACATACATTTCAATAGAGGATCACCCATGTTTCTGACTAGTATTTCTCAATTGCAAGCTCATCAAAGCTAAGGAAAAGTAATACAAACTATTACAGAGTGCCAAATTAGCTAAAGAAGACATAGCAACTAAATGCAATATGGTATCCTGGAGAGAACTAATGAACATAGACAATACATTAAGTAAGATTAACAGTAATTTTATTGAATTGTAAACTTTACTTAATATCTTTTATTTGGGGTCGGGTTGTGGGGCCTGAACTCTGGGCCTGGGCGCCGTCCCTCAGCTCTTCAGCTCAAGGCTAGCGCTCTACCACTTGAGCCACAGCGCCACTTCCGGCTTTTCTCTTATTTGCTTATGTGATGCTGAGGAATCGAAACCCAGGCCCTCATGCAAGGTAAGCGCTCTACCACTCAGCCACCTTCCCAGCCCATACTTAATATTTACAATATTAGAAATTTATTGTAACAAATATGCCAAAGCAATAAAAGTAATGTACAATAGATGAATGGATCAAGAAAATGTGGTATATATATATATACACACACACACATACACAACGGAATTCTGTGCCTCCATCAGAAAGAATGACATTGCCCCCTTTTGTTAGGAAATAGAAAAAATTATATTAAGTGAAGTCAGGTCCAAATAAACATAGGTCCCTTGATTTCCCTTATTTGAAATAACTAGTATATGTTTGGGACAAATAGAAAAGGTCAAAAGCTCTGTACTTATGACCAGATAAGATGAAGTTAAGCAAAATGAACCCCAAGATAGGGAAACAAGTGTTTTTTTTTCTTTTTTTGCTACTGTTTCTAAAGTATTTATAAGGTACCATGTAATTTTTTTTTCTGTTGCTTTGTATGTTCTTCCCCCACAGTGTAACCCCTGTTATCACTATATTTGATGTCAGGGGGAAGGGAAAAAACAAAATGTTTAAATAGATATACAGGTTGACCCAATGTAACAATGAGATGTACAAGACACTACGTTGAAAAAAGAACTTTACAATTTGGGGTGATGGAGGAGTATAGTTGTGGAGGTGGAAGGATAGGGATGGTGAGGAAAAACAAAGGAGGAGGCAACCATGCTCGATAAGAAATGTACTCATTGCTTTGCTCATGTAACTGTAACCCTCTGTACAGTATTTCACAATAAAAAAAACATTAAAACAAAAGAAAGAAAACTACATGTAAGGATGTGCCATATATAAAGTCACTCTGTTCTATATTCTCGAGTTCTCTGAGACTATTACGTTAGTTTGGTTTTGTTTCATCTAGCTAAATATGTGAGGTAAACAACTTGTAAGAAAGGAAGGTTTATTTTGAACAGTTGTTTTAGAAGTTATAGTTTATGGTTACATGCCTACCAAGTGAATATCAGCAAAGATTTGCAATCCAAATATCCCCTTTGAGGGCACAAATCCACTAATGTAACAAATTTCTACTACACGCCAGCTTATGAAATGTATACACTTCCCAATAGCACCAGAGGCAAATGACTGAATCTTTATCATAAGGGATTGGGGGACATATCCACACCACAGCAAAAGCTTATTAAAATATATCTGAAACAAATCTGAGAAAATCTTCACTATTGTTACATCTAATAGGTGACCATACGTGAATGTATAATAATACTTGGTATACTTTCAGGATTTTGACAACAAATGCTTTATCATTCATAAATACAATTTTTATTTCATCAAACTGATATTGTGAGTACTAGCTGGTCCTTCACCTACTATACATTTACATTATACAATGTTCCAAGTTCCTAAGATTCATTTCTTGAGCAGTGTGAGAAAATTAGGCTAACTTATCAAAACTAATAACAATATAGCAATGGAAGTGGTGACATTGATCACAATGCATTGTACTTACAATATGACATGAATTGTATCATTTGTACAACCATACAATAATACGATTCTAAAAAGCTAATAAAATAATTAGCTACTTTGACAAATTTTCCTAATCTAAACATGCCTAGAAGCTTTGATGTAAATATGAAAAGCTTATATTCATTTTTTCAAAAGTATGAGGAAATTTTTCTAAAATCTTATACATTTATTCATGGAAAACATATAAAATGTGTAATAAAATGTAATATTACCTATTTCTTAGTCTTGACAAATGCACAAAATTCTAAATTATATTTTCATTATTAAAAGCTTGAAGAGAAAATTTTAAAGCATGATTATTTTTAGTTGAAATAAAAAATACAGAATAACTTGGTCAGTGGATTGTAAAATTCATAGGTGATTTGGAAGGTCTGACTTCTGATATATATATATATATATATATATATATAATTGGCATTACTTTTATTACAAAATGTATAAATTAAATTCTAAGGGTAGTTTTATGGAAATATAACAATACATCTCATTGTTACAATGTAAGAAACCACTGTTGAAAATAAACTGTACAACTCTGGGGGGGCTAGATGTTGAGGGGGTTAGTTGTTGGAGGGAAGGGATGGTAGTGGGAAACAAAGGAGGAGGAAACAATGCTCAATAGGAAATGTACTAATTCATTGCTCATGTACCCGTAACCCCTCTGTACAGCATTTTTACAATTAAAAAAAAAGTACAAAAAATGTAAGAATATACAGACTTTTTTTTAATTGGTTGTGGGGCTTGAACTCTGTGCCTGGGTGCTGTCCTTCAGCTCTTCAGCTCAAGGTTAGCACTCTAACTCTTGAGCTACAGTGCCACTTCCAATTTTCTGGTGGTTAGTTAGAGATAGTCTCATGGACTTTCCTGCCTGGACTAGCTTTGAATTGTGATCTTCAGATCTCAGCCTCTTGAGTAGCTAGGATTACAGGTGTGAGCCATCAGCATCCAGTTTGCAGACTTATTTTTATTAAAACTTATAATAATAGATTATTTTACCAAAAAGTTTGTTTCGTAAGGAAGGTATGTGATAAATTAACACCTTACCTTGACAAAACTTAAAGCACTTTGCCAACATAGTTTAAAATAATTACTATCAACAAATAATGCAATTATAATAGGAAGGAAGCTTTTGGTTTCATATGAATGCTGATACCTCTTTTTCATTCATCAAGGCTGATAAAATTACAAAGCAGCTTCTAACTACAGAGTTGGATACTGTGATTCATTCTTCTCTCTTTCACTTTACATAGATTAATTCACTCAACAAAAATGCCTTGAATCTCTCCGACATTCCAAACATCATGTTCTGTTTTAGTGATCCCAATCAGAATGCCCTCAATAGTCTATTCCACTCTGATTAAACACAAAATATTTTTGGATTGAACAATGTATTCATGATCCACACAGGTTAGTTTAGACATGGTTTAGAAATTTTCCTATAGAAGAAACCCTTGGTTCTTGTTTTGTGCTTATTGGTACTTCAAAGTAAATCCAAGCCTTTGAGAGAGACACATTAATAATAATTTAGAATTTATTTTATGTAGTCGCCATTTTCCAAACCATGGCTTCCTCTACATCCCAAATGGTTTTTCTTAAATAATTTAGAATTAAATGGAACATTGGCTATGAATAAAATGAAGATAAAGTTGGCTCTCTTGGGTAGAGTTGCTAAGAGGCATCATTTGCTATTGATTGCTTCTAAAATATTAAGCAACCCTATTCCCAGAATGCAAGAATGGAATAAAGTTAGGCAAAGGATAGAATCATTTTTCCTAGCAGAGATGATTACTGTTTCCGATGTGACTGCATAAACTGAGGGAAAAATCTAAACCTTTCAGAGGAAAGACATAAATTTTCCATTGTTTGGGGACATCACTGTTATTGCCCAATTGATAAGACAGTCATAGTTGATAGAAGGTATATTTAGAAGAGGTATGGAAGAAATATGCACTACAGAATAATTTTTCTGTTCTTTCATTACAAACATAGAAGGAATAGAATACAAAAATCAAATCTGAACATCAGAGTATTGTAATAGGTTGAAAATACAATCTGCATGAATACAGATTTGGAATGAAGGATAAAACAATGAAGTTATAATTATTATTGGTTAGAAAATTAAATATAAATCTTGACTACATCAATACTTGGATAAAATATATCTGCAAGTTTGTTTTGCAACAAAAAGGAAAAATTAGTTCACATTACTAAGTATGAGATATCAACAGAATCAGAAAAACAAACTATAAAAGCATGTCATTTGTATTTTAAAACATGGTTAAGAAAAAACCAGTTCAACTTGTCATTCATGTATTATATTGAAACAGACATGCAGTTAGAGATACGTATAACTAGAAATAGACACATATTCATACACATATGTAACTAGGTAAATAATATAATTAGCTACATAATAAAATAATGTTTTTGTACAATAACTAATAATTGGTTATGAAAAGTTCCCTGGAAAACTAATCTTGAGATCTTAGCTCACTTTTAATTTTGTGAAATTCTGCGAGTTTTAAAAGGTTCAGACTAGAGGAAATAAGTCACTGAAGGGTTTATTCCCTGGGGTATCTTATCCTGGCTTCTTCCTGTTCTACTCCCATTGCTTTCTCTCTGCCATTAGATACAAACATTCCTTTTGATCCTACCGTCTAGTCACTATGATGTTCTGTGTTAGTATGGCCCCAGAATCAGTCCATAACCAGGGACTAGAGACTTAAAGCCCTGAATTTGAGCCAAAATAAAGTCTTCACTTTTAATTGTTCAGGACATATTTTTGTCTCAATAATAAAAAAAAAACCAACATACATATTATATGGTTTTAGAAATTTAACTCCTTGGAAATAAAGCTAGTCGCCTGGTATATTTAAAGAACTTACAACATTTAAATTGGCATTTAGAAAATACCATCTAAAATTAAAATGTCAAATGTAAATTACTTAAATATAAAATTTCATGTTAATTTAGTGTCTTTTTTATTCTTCCTTAAAATAATGAAATGAATGTATCAATATTAAAACGTTTCCCCTTTTTGTAACTATCTCCCTTTTATGCAAACTTTAGCACAGATTTGCCATGTAAAAGAGTCATAAAAGGCCAAGGTAATACAGTAAATTGAATAAGTTAGGAGTATAAATAGTTTCATGTAATCATGAAGAATAAATATTTATGCCTTATATAGTAAAAGTAATATATGTATAAAAGTAAATATTAGGCCGACTTAAAGATTTTTTATTATTTTCCTTCTCCAGGAAATAAATTTCTGAAGTTCATAACCTACCACTACAGAGAAACAGTCTGTAGTTTACAGCTGGGAGGAGAAAGTTATACTGCTATAATGTTTGTGCAACACCATTGCTCCCTATACCTCAGACACAGCACTTCCTTCTCTAAAGACACTAATTTGCTGGTAACTAAGGTTAACCTATTTGTAGTGGATCAATTTCACAAAATGAGGTAATATGTTCTCCAGTTGTACGTGCTCTAGAACTATTAAAAAGGAAAAGCTATCGATTAAGTTGCATTGAACTTCTAAACTGAACTTGCTGAAGGGTAACCCCTTCATACAGCTAAAGATAATAAAAACAATTAAAATGAAATACAAGCTATAAAGAACTGGTGATTAACTCTATTTCAGGAGCCCTTTCTAGGGCTTACACTCAAACAAGGGGCTACTTGACCTTTATGTAATTGTTTGTTAACCCCTGGAGATCTGGAAGTGAAGGGTTCCTGAGAGTAACTCAACAAAGAATTGTTCATTCAAAAACAAAAGGAGCAAATCACTGAACATTTAATACATTGATTTTGATACATTCAGGTACATTTTTTATGGTTTACATAAAATAAAGTAACATCTTCCAACTCTGAAAATACAACAAAGAAAACTCAAGGGTGTACAGAACAGTATATCTAAAAACCATTGATGGTAAGTTTTGATAATATATATAATCTGCACCATAAATGTCACTCACATAAAATATAATCCATTGACATCCTGAATTAGAGCATGCCCTCAATGTGTGCAGGAAAGTAACAATACTCCTTGGAGAAGTGGCTGATTTGGGGACTGGAAATGGTGAGTCTCATATTCTTTAATATTGTTTCCTTTGTAATCTTTAAGTAGTTGTACTGAGGACAGTGCCTAAAATAAGCACACATTTGTTATTTTCTTTTAGTCTATTATTTGCTTTTTAAGGAAAATCTGTTGTTGATGGGTTTATGACAAATGGACAATTGTACCAACTCAAAATTTCCCCAGTAATCAGAGATGGATCAGTTTAACAAACAAAATAATATTGAATTATAACCCAAAATATAAAATAAATATACATACATCTATACTTATACAATTAAATTTCAAATAATTTATTATCTGTCTTAACAGAGTAAGAACATAACTTCATCTTAAGTGTAAACTATAACTTTTTTCTATCAAGTGTAACACATGGAAGCAGAAATGAATAATTTTTCACTGGAGAATTTTGACCATCAGTCCCTCGGTCAGGTGATGAAGATCAATTCCAGCAATCATAAATCACATTCATAGCACAGACTCTTTAGAAGATGTGGTAAAGGTATGATTTTACCTTCATGATCTTCTTTTCCCTAATCTGTAACTCTTGGCTGATAATAGGAGACATGTCAAACAAATTCCAATAGAAAAGCATTTTGAAAAATATACAACTCAAAACTGTCATATTTTCTAAAGCAAGAGAAGTGTGAGAAGTTGTCACAGCCTAGAGGAGACCAAGGAGACATGATGACCAGTTGTAGTGTGTAGGGCGGGATCCTGCAACACAAAGAACATTATATAGAAGGAAACTGAGTGAACAATAACCTCGTAATGCTAATGTATCAAAATTGTCTCATTCCTTATATGAAATCTACCACATGGCTACATAATACTCATAATAAGGAAAATCAGGTGTGTAGTTATACAAAAACTACTGTAGTGTATTGTTTTGGTAAATCTAAATCTATGCTAATAAATAGGTTATTGGAGTAAGGCACAAATAAAAGACAGATAAATGTGAACATGCAGAAAAATAAATCGCATCAGTACTGCAAAAGACACATGAAAGAGAAATATTTATACCCTTATGTATAAGTGTTGGCAGGATTATTTATTTATGTATTTATTTTATATTTTCTGGGCGGTCCGGTCATGGGGCCTGATCTTTGGGCCTGGGTGCTGTCCCTCAGCTCTTTAGCTCAAGGCTAGAGCTCTACCACTTGAACCATAGCACGACTTCCGGTTTTTTTCTTTTTGCTTATGTGGTGCTGAGGAATCGAACCCAGGGCCTCATGCATGCAAGGCAAGCGCTCCACCATTGAGCCACCTTCCCAGCCCTTATTTTATATTTTCTATTAACTCCCCATTTCCAGGACATTCATGTGTAAATCTGAGAGAAGAAACTTAGTATTGGATTATATCAAGAATTCAGCATGGTTTTACATTACTTACATGGATTTATATATTATCTAACTCTTTATTAGTCTGGTTTTCAATTATTGGGAGTTAGAATAGTGAATTTTAAAAAACTTTCTAACACTGTAATATTTACATGTTAAATTGATTGAAAAACATTATTCCTAGTTTAAAGAACTAGCATTTTATCAGAATCTAGCAATGCAATTTGAAAACCTATATAAAATTCTAATTTCTCTATATAAGTTCCTTTATTAGTTTATTTCTTTACAGGTTATAATATTCTATACTAAAATTAGCACTGATAATATAACATATACACAACAAAATTGTTAACTTCATGTTTCATTTTAATAGAAAATATTTTGCTTATTGAAATTAAGAAAACAAAGTACATATTATTGATGTGTTGGGCAAACTGAATAGCTACTAACTAAACACTAGGTTTCATATATTCACCACAAACTGTTGAATGTCAGAAATAGAATAGTTTGACTAAATTTCATTATCTTTTGGAACTGATTATATTAATAAATTATGTGTGAACTCCATAATCAACAGTGCAATTTTAACATACTATCTCTTTAGTGTTATGTGAAATATAATTAAATTTAAGTGACATATTCTGCCTTCAATTTTTATAATTACCTAAAAAATGAATATTCTATCTATTCTGAATAGAGAGATTAATGAAGCACTATATCATAGTAGTCTCCTAAAGATAGGAATACATGCCCAATTTGGCTTGACATTAACATTAAGATTCTTATCCTAATTTTTCTGATAGAAACAAATATAAAATATATATTTTGCACTATGAAATTATCCATAAACCTTCACTGAAGAGATAAAGACTAAAATAATAGTAAAGAAAGTTATATGATTAAAAAGTAAACTACACAAATATGAAGTTTATACACATATTGGGATGTTCTTTGTAGTGATTTTTTTTTAGACAAAGTGTATGTTGCCCAGGCACGTTTCATACTCATGATTCGCCTTCAGACTCTCTAGTTGTTGAATAGCTAGAACTCTAGGCCTACCTTAATATGCTCAGCTTCATTTAGGTATTGGTACCAAAAGGTTCTGCAACTCTATAAAGATCTGTAGCAGGATCTTTTTTAAGGGCTAGATAACATTTAAGTCAAAAGTACTTAAATGTACATCTGCTTACTTCAGAGTTTATTAAAAATATGTTTATTTAACTCTTTGAAAATATAGGTTTGTGAACTTGTTTTCTTCCTTCACAAACCTCTTTTGATTAGCAGTGAATACATTATCCAGTTTATAAATGTTCTCCTCCCATAATCTTGTTCAACTTGATGAGAAACATATCTGTGATGATATGGTCAGTACAAGTGATCCTATCTGTGAAGACTGACCTTCAAATATTTAAAGAATACTTTCATTATCTTAAAGATAATATTCCAAAAAAGTTGCTGACTTTTCTGTTTCTCAGTGCATCATTTTATGTGAATCAATATTTGGTTGAGTAACATATGTCCTTCATGAAATTTATTATGCCAGTTTGTTTATTTACATTTTAACTCTATGTTGAAGCTATTGCTACTTGAATCTCTCCTCTTTTCCTTTTTCCACTTACAGAAGTGTGGTTCATTAATTTTGTTGAAAGAAGTCAAGAAATATCTACCATTATCATATATAAATAAGTTTAAAGTGTGATTATTAGATTCTGTCCTCATGAAATATTAGATATGGATAATATAAATGTCTGATTTGACCATCATTAAACCTTCTTAGTCTAGAACAGTGTGAGGTGTGGATGGACTATATGTTTAAGAAATGTTAATTAGGACTGGGAAGGTGGCTCAGTGGTAGAGTGCTTGTCTTGCAGGCATGAACCCCTGGGTTTGATTCCTCAGCACCACATAAGCAAAAAGAAAAAGGCCAGAAGTGGTGCTGTGGCTCAAGCGGTAGAGCACTCACCTTGAGCTGAAGAGCACAGGGACAGTGCCCAGGACCAAAAAGAAAGAAAGAAAGAAAGAAATGTTAATTAAATAGATTGAATAAATTTAAGTCACACAGCTAATATTACATTATTTGTTTCCTATCAAATTTTCAACTGTGGTTAAAAATAATCTCTGCATTATGCCCAATCACTTTTCTTAATTTTTATTTATGGCACTAAAAATCAGTTTTTCTCAGGATTTATCATTCCATAGTGCTCATTGAATGTAAAACATAACACAGACAACAACAAAGACATCCTGAAAGGGACAGGCTATGTGGCCTATTGGTCTCAGTTATTAGCTCAGAGATAAGAGAATATTCTGCCCATGGCCTCTGAGTGATTGCAACTGGCTTGTATGATTCAAGAAAAATCATCTCTTTACATACCTCTCTTTCACAATCATTAGTTACTTTGCACAAAGACATTATATAACTTTTCACAGTATACTTTAACTCTGTATTTTAAGGTAGAGCTCATTCTTAATTTTTGTTCAGTCATACAGATATTCACTTAGTTTTAATTTTGAAGCAAATGAATGATTTTTTTCTAGCTTAGTCGCTAACTGAAATCTGGATAATGTGTGCCATCCCAGGCATTAATTCTTGTCAGTTTCAACGATAAAAGTTCTATTCAAGAAAGGATAAAAAAGCCAATTTGGGGATTTGTTGTATGACATATTTTTCAAATGCCACTTATTTTCTGTGCTTAAGTTTTATTAGTTTTGTTATGCAGACCATATAAAATGGAATTTTTCATAGTTTGTTCTTTGTATGAACTAGTCTTCTATGTGAGGATCTTAGCTTGATTTTAGAATCTTCTGATAAGACCAATGAGAGAGAGAGAAAGAGAGCACTCATGCTACAAATGAGAGAATTATCACCCTTTTCTTATTGCAGAGTAGTGGTACTTTTAAAAATGGAAAGCTTGAATAGGTGGCTTATTTGCAAAACCTCCATGGTATTACACAGAAGAATTTATAAAATTCTTTATTTTATTTGCATAATAGGGAATAAGAAAAGATCACAAGCAATTATTAAACAATTATTAAACAAATAAATTTCTACTGTATAAAAAGACAGTATATTCTCATTGTAATTTGGTAGCAATCCTTGGAATTGAGTAGAAACCATTGATTCAATGGAGTGAATGGACCAAGGTAAGGAAAGTGTGAGCTATTTGGTAATCTAGAAACTTGGAAAGCTGGTAGACATATCTGTCAACATTCCATTAGACCTGTGAGTCCAAACAAGCAAGCAAAGTGTATGTATTACTTGAACCTTGTGTTTGGGCAAAGGGTAGGATGAAGAATGGGGAAAGGAATGCATGCAAGGTGTTTCAGGATTGAGCTATGATCATCTGTATGATGATGGAAATGATCAAATACAGAACATGAAAATCAGCACTCACAAAAATATTTTTTATTTTATTCAGTATAATAATCTATGAGCTGCTATAGCATATTTGTTTTACCTATCATTACTCATCCATTCATTAAGTCTGATAATAATAAATATTGAATGACTATTCTGTTTATGGATCCTGGAAATAAAGAGAAGGAAAATTTTACAAATACACAGGATTTGTGTATGTAATAGGAAAACAAACCCTACATGCTTTGAGAGATTATAAGGGCTAGGAATTTACACTAAGGTTTCAGAGGGGATTTGTTTGAAGAAGTGTTATTGATATGGAGATCTGGAGATCAAATTATCCCAGCAGTGATTGAACATATACAGGCAAAGAGAATAATGAAGTAAAACCCAGGGGCTTAGGAAAAGGCTTGCAAGTTTCTCAGAAATGAGTGAAGTAGTGAAGAAGTTAAGTGAGGCATCAGTATTCTGAATAAGAGAAAGCACAGGTGAAGGAAGTGAACTCAGAGATCATGCTGGAAATGCCACATTTAATTCTGTGTGCAAGGGAAAACCATATGGAGTTCTACGAGTGAAAATGCTGTGATGTGCTTTATGTGTTATTGATATCCCCTGGCTTCTGTACAGGGCATAGATGGAAGGAATTTTAAGGGTCATGAGTGGAAATGCTATAGCAGTAGTTCAAACTGGACCTGATGTTGGCAAACATGGGATGAGATCTGTATTCAAACAGACCAATTCTGTGTTATGTCAGTGTGCTGAAACTGTAAGGGAAGTCTCAGACCCATGTGACCCCGAATGATCTGGGCTTTCTGGCAGACAGGACAGCTATAGTTTTAATAACTGAACACAAGACCTGTACAATTATTTTTACATCATGCTGACATCTAAGAAATGATGGAAATCTATTGGCCCTCTACATTTCCCAAATCTGCCAATATGAAGAAAGTGGGGAGTTCTGTTCACATCTCAATTTTATGAATGAATATGGTACTGTGTAGTATAAAAATCTACTTTATTTAAACCATGGAATCAGTTATTAGAATTCTGTTTGCTAGTTGGAAACCCCTCATTATTTATAAATGTGTTTGCTTTGGGGAAAGCCATTGTACATTAAAGGGAACAGGAATTGTACGATGTAGGAAAAAAATGTCAGAGGAGCAGAAGATCCAAATAAAGCTGTTCTCTCAAGGATTTGAGTGAATTATAAATTATTTCTAAATTTGTTGTGCAAATTGAATTGTAGCCGAGTGCCAGTGTTTCATGCGTGTAATCCTAGCTACTCAGGAAGTTGAGATCTGAGGATCACTGAAGCCAGCTCTAGCAGGAAAGTCCAGGAGATGAGAAAACGCCAGAAGTGGTGCTGTGGGTCAAGGGTTAGAGCAATGGTCTCCAGCAAAAGGAGCTCAAGGACATCACCCAGGCCCAGAGTTCAAGTCCCAGGGTGGAGGGGAAAGAGGAGAAGGAAGGGAGGAAAGGAGGGAAGGGAGAGGGGGGATGGGTAAGGTAGGAAGAGGAGGAGGGGGAAGAAAGAAAGAGGAGGAGAGGAGAAGAGGGGAAGAGGAGGGGAGGAGGGCGAGCAGGGAGGGGGAGTGAGAGCAGGAGGGAGAAGTAGGATTGAATTATTTTTTTCAAAATGTCATAGAAAATGGGTGATTACCAGATGTGGAAGAAATAACTGTACTGTCAAAGCCCATAGAACTCATAAATGTTATAGACCCAAGATAGACACTTTGTCTCATGAAAGTTACAATGTGTTTGTGACTTTAACTAAGCATCACTATCCCACACTACTGTGAAATTTGGGAAATTATGTAATCAATCACAATAAAGAATTTTAAAAAATTATATAATTCATAAAAAAAAGAAAATGAGTGGCTAACTTAAAGTAAGAACCAGAGTCAAAGTTAAGAAGAGATTTTTTTTAAATTTAATTTTATTGTTAAAGTTCTGTACAGAGGAATTACAGTTACATATATAAGGGTACATTCCTCCTCATATATAAGGGTACATTCCTTGTCAAACATTATTGCCCCCTCCATTGTTTTTCTCCCACTTTCCCTGTCCCAATGTCCCCCACAAGTTGAAATGTTCATTTACAACATGTTGTCTTGTGAGCAGTACTCACAAAGAAGAGATCTACAGACCCTTGAATCAACTCTAGTTTGAGAACCTAAATTGTTCTTATGAAAAGCAGTTACATCCAAATCTGACACACAGATTTCAAAGCAAAATATATCAGAGACATAGGTCACTTCATATTGACATAAAGAGCAGTCGTTTAAGAGGATATAAGAATAACAAACATACAAACACAAATGTCACCTAATCCAATTCCATAAAACAAATACTACCAAGTATAAAGCACAAATAGACCAGATTATAAAAATAGTAGGTAACTTCAGCACATCACTTTTACAATAGATGTCATTCAAATAAAAATTCAACAAGAAAGCATCCTGAATGCTGAGATTACATGTGTATGCCACTTGTTCAATTTATATAATATTCATTGTTAAATTAAAGTCTCTTTACTCTTATCATCTGAATCTTATAAACTATTGAGTCCAGATAAAGTTTATGAGTAGTAAAAGATAAGAATAAAAATTTATTGTTATCTGGTTTGTATAGAGGAAAAAAGAGAGCAAAATCGGACAGTTTTAAAACAATTCTCAGAATTGCCTTGATCTTTTATAAATAAATATTTTAATTCAGGTTAGTAATTTCTTAATGGCAAACACCTAGTGTGCATTCAGCAAATTAATTTCTTTATATATATATATATATATATATATTATTGTAAAAATACTGTACTGAGGAGTTACAGTTACATGAGTAGGGTAATGAGTACATTTCCTATCAAGCATTGTTACCTCCTCCTTTGTTATTCCCCTACCATCCCTTCCCTCCCTACTTTCCCAACTCTACCCAAAATTGTAATGTTCATTTTCAACATAGTGTCTTGTACAGCCAACTGTTACAGTAGGACAACCTGTATCTTTATTTAAGCATTTTGCTTTATCTGTTTTCCTCCTCAGATTATAAAAATTTCTATACAATATGCAGTGAATACAAGGATTATATCATGGGGAAGAACATATAAAAGAAACAAAAGAATCACATAGTACATTATAAGTACATTAAAAACAATAACAAGCAAGAAAAAAAACTGGTGTCCCTGTCTTGGGTTCATTTCACGTAACATCATCTGATATGGTCATAGGAACACAGCTTTTGACCTTTTCTGCTTGTCCTAAACATGCACTAGTTATTGCAAACAAGGAAAACTATGGGACCTATGTTTCTTTGGGCTTGGCACACTTCACTTAATATGATTTTTTCCAAATCTTTCCATTTTCTAACAAATGGGGCAATATCATTCTTTCTGATGGAGGCATAGAATTCCATGAAATAGAGAGAGAGAGAGAGAAATCACATTTTCTTGATCCAATCATCTACTGAGGGGCATCTGAGTTGGTTTCATATCTTAACTATGGTGAATAAGGCTTCAATAAACATCGTTGTGCTGGTACCTGTGTATGGCCTTGTTTGTGATCATTTGGGTAAAAGCCCAAAGGTGGATTGCTGGCTCATAGGGGAGCTCTATGTGAAGTCTTTCGAGGAACCTCCATACTGCTTTCCAAAGTGGTTGAACAAGTTTGCAATCGGGTTCCCTTTTGGCCACATCCCCTCTAGTATTGTTGCTATTAGATTTCTTGATTATAGCCATTCTAACTGGTTTGAGGTGGAACCTCAATATTGTCTTGATTTGCATTTCTTTTATGGCTAAAGAAGATGAGCATTTCTTCATGTGTCTAATGGACATCTTTATTTCCTCTTCAGAGAAGTCCCTCCTTTAGGTCTTTAGCCCACTTATTTACTGGGCAGTTGTTTCTTTGAGGATTTGTTGTTGGGGGAATTTAATTTTTTGAGTTCCAGGTATATTTTAGATATGAGACCCTTGTCTGTTGTATGGCTAGTGAAGATCTTCTCCTAATCTTGTGGGCTTTCTATTGATCTTGATAGCTATGTCCTTTGCCATGCAGAAGCTCTGCAGTTTCATGCAATCCCATTTGTCCAACCTTTCTTTGATTTGTTATGTTTCTGGGTTTCTATTAAGGAAAGTTCAGCCTGTGGTAAGGAGCTCTAGAGTTTCTCCTAATCCTTCTTGTAATGTTTTCAGTGTTTCTGCTTTTATTTCAAGGTCTTTGATCCATTTGGAGTTGATTCTGGTTCTAGTTTTAGTTTTCTACAGGTGTTTAACCAATTTTGCCAGTACCATTTACTGAAGAGTCTGTCTTTCTTCCATTCTATTTTTTTAGCTCCCTTGTGGAAGATTTGGTGGCTATAGTTCTGTGGGTTAGTTTCTGGGTTTTCAGTCCTATTCCATTGGTCTTCAAGTCTGTTCTTGTGCCAGTACCAAGCTGTTTTTATTACTATAGCTTTGTAGCAGAGTTTGAAATTTGGTATTGATATTGGATGATGGAGATCTTAAAGCAATTTTATGATCTTAAATAAATTAATAGTTTGTAAAAAAAGAGAATATATATTTTTTAGTAATGGGGATGGTGGTTGGATGGGGGATAGAGTAAAACTTCATGCACAGGTTAAATGTCTTGTTTAAAGTTTTCTGCTTGGTGACTGTAGGAGTAGCCAGTTGGAAACATGATTGGGTAGGATCTATATTGGATATTCCAGGTCAAATAAAAAAATAAGGAAAATAAAGCTTTTCATCATTCCTCACTTAAGTACTGCTAGCTATTCCAATTATACCTAAAATCCAATGGGTACTGATTATTGAAAAAAATCAGTGTCTGTCTTCTTTCAATTTTTCAGGCATAAGCTCATATAGTTATACAATGAATTATTATTATTGCCAAATGTGAAATGCAGAGATATTATTAAGGTACAAAGATCAACAGCTTGATATTTAAAACTGCATTTCTGTATGGCTGTAATCACAGGAGAAATTCAGCATCACCTCATAGATAAGAAAGAAAGTGTATTTGTAAAGAAAAAAAATCTTATGAAAAGCATATTCTTTTTTTCTTGAAAGGCTCCAGGGAGAAAAGCAGATCATGATCCAAAGTTGAGGCAGTCAAGAGCAGTGAAAGACTTAGGAAAGGAACAAATAAGACCAGTGAAATGAGAAAGAAATCCAGGAAAACAAAGGTCTCTCTGCCATTCTGAGCTGCAGCCTGAGCTGAGCTTGGGGAGAACAAAGGTCAAGGGAGAGCAACAAGCATAGAGGACAGCATCAAATGACTTAGAATTACCTGGGTTCCAAGAAACATGAATCCCAGAGAGAGACCCAGAGCCTCTAAGGTAGTTCAGGAAGCTTAAAAAGAAGAAGAGGAATTGGATATCAGAAACATTTTGTGATGCTGTAATGAGATCTCTGTCGGTGGATCCATGCCTTAAGGAATACAAGGCAAGTCCTGTCATCTGAAACATGTTGACCTAGAGAGGAAAATTTATCTGAACACACTGAGAGTGTACTTTCATAAGATCACATCACTCTATTATGTGTAAAGTCTTCCAAATTCTGGGTTTTGTTTTATTAAACACAGGTACCTGAAATTATTTAGTTGAAGGTAGAGATTATTAACATTATTATGAACATAATATTTATTTTTTATTATCTAGCTGAAGGAAGGGGTTTCAATTCCAGAAGTCCATTGATGAGTGCAATGCATCTGGATCAATGTCATTCCTTACATCATTTTGTTTTGCTTTGTTTTTATGACCTAATGACTCCAACGTTGTTTCCATCAGCTAAACTCACTCAGGTAGCTGTAGATTCATAAATCTCTCATATAATTGGATCATCTAACTGGAGAAAATGTCTGCATATAGCACTAGGTTAATTGGCAATTTTATATCACATTATTGAAGAGAATGGAATAAAAATGGGAAATAGTTACTGTGAGCTATTTCCCATAGTTCACTTGATTTTTGCTGCTCTCTGCTTGGTGTGCTGTTACATTGTGTCATCTGTCACAGAAATCAGGGCATATTTGTCACTCACTATAGTGGGACTTTTCATCATCCCAGGAATATGGATTCATGCAGATTTTTTATTAAGAAAAAAAGAAACAATGTGTGCAAAAGGCCTAACATTTTTTCAACAGAGCAGAGACATGCAACAAAGTATCCAAGTGACACATAGTTTTTCTTATCACACTGAAAAGACCACATTTTATTTTGATAAATGACGCTAATGACCCTTGGGGATTTTCACAGGTGTGTAATTCCTCATTTCATTGTACTACTTACTACCGAAGCATGCACCTGCTTGTAAATTCACTCTGTTAGACAGCCTACCTTTTCTCCTCATTGTTTTGGACCCTGTATGTCTAGAAATTGAATAATCAAAGGTAAATCTACTTCAAATTCTGTTCATCTGGCAGTGCCTCTTATTTTCAGTTTTATTGTTGCAGTACCTGTTGTTCTTCTTCTAGATTGTCAAAAGTAGAAAATGTGAATTTGTTCCGGGTAGTATTAGATTCCAAGATTTTAGGTTGTGTCATTGACAGTAACCCTAATGGATAAGAGGGCAGTTATGAGAGGGGGGGAAAAATAGCCTACCAGTGCTGTGTAGTCATGAGGAATGTGACTTACTGAAGTTCTACAGTTTACTAGATTGGGGCAAAACATTTTTGTAAGGTCTTCTAGCAAATCCATCCACAAAGGCAGAATACATCAAATAAGGGATAATTGTCACCCTGGCTTCGACACTGAAAGCTAGTTTCCTTAAAAATAACAACAACAACAAAATCCCTCATAGCTTCCTTAAATGCTGTCCTCCTTATCTTGTAAAACTGGAAAAAAATCAATTTAGAACCGATTTAATAAACATTCTATAAATAAGAATTTTTCCAGAAAGTAGCTGAAACACACAAGGAGGGAAGCTAGGGCTCTCTCGTGCACCTCTCCCCTCACCCCATTTTTTTCTCTTTGTATTTTCGACTCCTAGTCAGATGGAGGACAATCACCAGAGTCATCATAAGTTGTGTCCACACACAAAGGCCACAAATGACCTGTCAAATGTGGTTTCTCATTTGTTTGGGTAGGACTTGTAGGCATATAGTCTTGCTAATTAAAAACTTTTAAACCTTTCCTGATTCCTCTCACTGAAAGAAATTATGGAATTTATTTTCACAAATGTTTTATGGCACACATCGGCTTCATTTTAGGAATATAACCATTATATTTTCCTTTTAATACATATATACATTTATAATCTGCTTAGCTTTTCTTAACCCTCAAGTAGACTACACTTGGACTGTTAAATTTGCTCACTTGAAGTATGAGAAATCTGAATCGATTACTTATATTCATCCTATGAAAATTCTGAAACTGAGTATAAGACTTTGTTATTCTTCAGTTACATTTTGGTGCAGATTCTGTGCATTTTGAAAGATGAAATTGAAAAATGTGGTGCTATAGTGTTGTTTCTAGATAGATATATAAATAATATATCTAGAATTTGGAATATTTGACACATAAACATAAAGGTTAGGCACAATTTAACTATATCATCTCAAGTTTCATATTCAATTATTTAGCACTAGTATTTGACTGAGTCACGGGAAAATAAAAATGTTAACTGATATGTAATAAAAGTTCGACCTTTTATGTAAGTGAATCTGGAAGTACAGGGAAATCAATTGGCTTCACAAAACTTACACAAATCACAGTGGCTGGTCTGAGATCAGGATCCTCACTCCAGTTTACGTTCCATTAAACAATGCTAACTGAGATGACACAATAACTTTCGAGAAAAACCAGACCCAACTTTTCTTTTTTTTCTGTATTCCTTTTTAAACCTGCTTTCTAAATTTTCTTTCCTAAAGAAAATTTCATAAATTGACTTTGCCTCTAAAGCAACTCTCAAAACCACATAAAATATCACTACTCTCCCACAATAGATCTTTGCTGTTGATAATTTTCCTAAAAGTCTTAAGAAAACTGCACTTCTTCTGTACTGATTCCCTCATTGGAGTACAGTGATTGATTTATTGTAATGCTACACTTGTCTTTTATTATTCCAACATTTTCCCTTTGAACTATTGTCAAAATGGCATATAAACATACCCTAGAGATTACACAGAATTCACTTTTTCACAGAGTCAATCGATTTAACTTGCTTTATGAACCTTTATTATTTAACATTTACCAAGTTCCAAAGCTATGTTATTGCAAGAAATATAATCTACTTGATATCATTAAGGTCTCACTGTGACACTGACTTCTAGATCCTTACAGAGTAGCATTCTTTATTTAAACAGACTTCAGCAAATTCTATGACAATGTTTAGTGTCTGTCTACACAGAGGTTACAAGGGGAATTTTTCTAAGACCACATGAAAAGTTTCAGAATATCCAGAGGGGATTTAATATTATTAAAGTTTTCCCCACTAGTGGTGGGACCTGGTTGACACTACTAAGCTGAGGTCACTATGAAAAGATTCACTAAGAATAAGATTGGTAAACTATTGTTCTACCAGCAAAGATCTTGACTTCCTTTTTTTTTGTTAGGATAAAAGAGTGACTTTTTAAAGGCTGGAGAATAAGGATGTTGCTATTTCATTATTTTCCATCATAGAAATTTCCAGCTAAGCATTTGGCAGCATTTTGTACCACTTATTAACCTCAGACCCAGGTCTAAAGAATAGTGAAGAATTAGGAATGTAAATCAGTGATTATCTCTTGATTTTAAATATGAATGTTTTATCCATACAGAATATCACAACTGATGTGGAGAAATAAGTTTAAATATTCAACTTCTTTGTAGGCAACTGTTCCGAATATGGGTAATTGATAAGTCGTTTTTATTGTTGCCCCTCTTGGTTTTAATTTCTCAATTATGTAACTTTGTTTCCTACATCTGCTATAGAAACTAGATTTTTCAGCAAGTTTTGATTCGTTTTATTAATATAAATTAGTTGTACAGTGGGCATTCATTTCAACATAGGCATACATGCATACTATGTACATTATCAATCTCACCCACTTCATCATGTCCTCTCATACCTCTCTCCCCTTCTTTAACTAATTTCAACAAGCTTTATGATTCCATTTCCACATCTGTAGTATTTTTCTATATTCATCCACCTTCACCCTCTACAACCCCTCAGTAATGTTTTCACCCTAGATAGGATATGTTTCATGTTCCTAAAGCTAATTTTTGTTCAAATTCATTGTTCAAAGGGGCTCCAATTCACTGCAATTCAATTGTGCTAGTTCTGATTTTGAACTTGCATAACTCAGATGAAAATTTCCTTTCAATCTCAAATTCCAATAAAGAAACCTGATTGTTTAGTCCTCCCCAGAAGGAATTAGAAAGTTTCAGCTTTCCTCAGAAACTACTCTGCCTTTGTCTGCCCCCAACAAACTCTGGATGACTACAGTTCATAGCAATGCATTATGAGTTTGAAAATAGTTAAGTGTGATCATTTAAATTTTTCTTGCTACACAAAAGATGAACTTGTGAGATGATACATTCATTGAGTAGTTTATTTTAGCCATTCCACTATATATATATATATATATATATATATATATATATATATATGTCATCTTAGAAAAACACCATTTAAAAAGTGGAAGACCAAGGAAAGCAAGGGAACAAACATGAGTTTTGACTTGATAAATGGTGTAGCTGATGGTCCAATTTCCTAAAATAGAAATAATGGAGAAAAAAGGGGTAGAGTTTTTCAAGGAAGATGATATGTTCAATTTTCGAACAATGTGAAATAAGAAGTAATCTATGCTGATATGATCAATCACAAAAGGGCAAAAGATGGACCATCAGAAGGATTTCTGAAATTAATAATAGTGTTAATCTCTATGGTGAATTACACTTGACTTTATAGATATTTTTAACTACTCTGCAGATGCAATCTTCATTCTTACATCTTCAACAGAAAAAAATAGGACAGAAATTAATCTGAATTATTAGACCTCACACTTGAACATCATATTATTCGTAGAGGACAAATTATACCTTCTTAAGCCTGAAAGTAGACTTTAGTAACTTGGGAAACAGCTTCTAAATTATTTTCCATCATACTTTTTATGTCTTTTACTTTAAGAATTAATGTGCCTATTAAAAATTGAGGGTAATTGATGGCAGGAGAGCAGGAGATGAAAAGGTTTCCTCTTTTCAAGTTGCTGTCTCCATTACAATTCAGAGAAGGGATTACGTTATATAAATAGACTCAGAATCTTGGAAAAGAAGTAGCCCTACAATAACACAGTAGTATAAAATAGGAAAATATCTGTCATAAGGTTTTCATATAAAATGCAAGTTGTACCAATACAGAGATTAAATACTTGTGTGGAGATCATAGTAATGTCAATATCTATTTTCTATAGGAAATTTGGTTTATAGGAAAGATAAGTTCAAGTGTAGAGAGGATTAGGCATGGAGCTTTGCTGATATAACAGCACAGACACCCTTTCATGAGATTAAATCTTGCCTCATTAGTGTTTAATACCTGAGTCATTTACCCCTCCATTTTCCATTGCTTTCAGGAAAGAAGCAAAGTTGTTTTGGTAGGTAAGTAGGGATATTAACTGATACAATAGATGAAATGGACTATGACTTAGCAATGAGAATGGATCAGTTATCAGTCGAATCTCAGATATGATTAATAGGATAGTAAGTGTGATCAAAGTACCTTACATAGATGTATGGAAATATTACAATGAAATCTATTGTTTTGTACACTAAAATTTTTTAAATTATTTATTTTGTTTTATTGTTAAGTAGTTGTACAAAGAGGTTAAAATTCCATAAACCAGGTTATGAGTACAATGCATCTTTTTTTAAAATAAGTTTTTTATTGTGAAAATCCTGTACAGAGGGGTTACAATTACATGAGCGAGGTAATGAGTACATTTCTTATCAAGCATTGTAAAAAATATTTAAAAATAAAATAATACCAGACAAAAGAGAGACAAAGAGACAGAGAGAAAGACAGAGATACAAGAGACAGAGACAGAGAGACAAAGAGACAGAGACAGAGACAAAAGCAGAGAGACAAAGGGGGACCAATTATGAAGTCAAAAAACAATCCCTTTGGTATCAATAGATTTGTTCAGTATCTTGATATAATGAATTCATGGACATGTATGTGTGTCAAATTTTATCACTACTTACATGTATAGTTCACTCACTGTCAGTTTGAGTTCAATAAAGATATAAAACAATTGAAGGCACATACAACTTCTTCCCTTTTATCCTTCTCCACATTCTTTCAATATCACACACAACTCCATGCAGTATTTACCTGTCCATATTTTTCAAGTTCTGACTTTGTCAGTTAGATGGGGTAAAACACAAAGATAGTGTCATTTTTCAAAGAGTGACTGATTGTTGCTCTTTGTCCCTTTTGGAAGTCACTAATGTGTATTCTGCCACCATACAATCAATCCATAAAGTAAGAAAAGGTTGTGCATAGGACCCTGCTCCATTGCAGTCTCTAACCCACCATGATACTGCTAAGCATTGAGTCCTCTGAAGAAAAGAAATCCATCAATTATGAGAAAGGTCAGAAAGATAGATAATGAAATAGGGACTTTTGTATCATAATTTCTGTTTTATTTTTATTGTATACCAGTAAAATGTTAAGGTTATAATCTGATTCAAATAACATAAGTAATGTCTAAATTATGCATTGTATAAACACATATTCCTTATTTGGAAAAGAGTCTTAATATGCTCATACATGTCTAGCTGCTTTCCAATAAAGTAAGGGGAAAAATTGTAATCTCCTTAATTTAGGCTTTTTTTTGTTCAAGTTATTTTAATCATTAAAAATGAAAATACTTATTGGAGGTATGCATGTCCATAAAACTAAAATTTAGTATAAAATGAATTCAATAATCAGTCCTTATTGTTCTTTAAATTTCATTTTTATAAGTTTTTTATTGTGAAAATACTGTACAGAGGAGTTAGAGTTACATGAGCAAGGTGACTCATATCCTATGCAATGAACTCCTTACATATTACCAAGGAGAAATAATTCGAAGAGTCAAACACTATTGAAATTCATGCTATTTAATAGTGGCATAGTTGCTGGCACCGGTGGCTCACACCTGTAATCCTAGCTACTCAGGAGGCTGAGATCTGAGGATTGTGGTTCAAAGCCAGCCTGGACAGCAAAGTCCATGAGCCTCATATCCAATAAACCACCAGAAAATCAGAAGTGGCGCTGTGGCTCAAGTGCTAAAGTGCTAGCCTTGAGATGAAGAGCTGAGGTACAGCGCCCAGGCCCAGAGTTCAAGCCCCACAACTGACTAAAAAAAAAGGCATAGTAGCTAGGAAGGCCATCTTGAGAGACAGGCTGCTTGGATGTTAAGAACAGCTTAGATATTGTCGATCCTGTTGGTATCTAAGCTTGATTTACAAAACAGAAGAATTAATGCACCTTGCAATTAGAACACTGTATGTACCATGAGACAAGTTAAACACCATTCCAACCACCCCACAGGCATAAGTACAATCCCTATCTAATGAAACTATTGCATGATCATAATGTCATAGCAATTCATGCTTGCAAAACATATTCTGATTAAAGAAACATATTCTGATTTTAAAACATATGCTAATTAAAGGTATTTGTCTCTGTTCTGCAAATGCTAGCAATAAATGACAACTACCATTTCCCAAGGGATTCAGATGCCATGCTAGTGAAGCCATAAACTTTGAGATCATAGACTGAGGATTACTTATGATTACAGCATACTATTTTATGCAAACCATTGGAAGAATCTTGACCTAGCATTATCCAAATTATGAAAACATGATATAGCCTGGGAAATATGCCCACCTATTACTGACTTACCATATAATCATTCCACTATTTAACAAATGCATTGATTACTTACAATATATGAAGCTCTATTCTAAAAGCTGGACTATGGTAGTCCAGTGTCTATTTTTCAGGTGCTCTTAAAATAGAGATATTGGTTAACAGGCTTAGAGTACCTTTTAAAAGGGACATGGCTCACATGGATGAGAGAGATTCAGAATATCAATGTGACTTGATGAAGGAAAGTACTTACTCCATTGAAGACAAAGTGCTCTGTGGCTAGGACATAGGGATCCTTTAGAGTAAGCTACATACCCTGTCTTGAAGTTGAAAGGAAGTGGGTTATAACAAAAACTCACCTCGGTTTACCCTAATCCTTAACATATTCTGAAAAAAAAATTGAATCTATCTATGCTATGCCTGGATTTTTAACATGTGTAATTATAGGAGCTACTGTTTGCTTCAAATTCTCAAACAGTAAAAGAAAACTAACATAATATACAAAACATGTTTTTATTACATAATAAAAGCAAATATTTGCAAAATGAGCACTGAAGAAATAATCAGTTCATAATAGGACCAATAGTGTATAATTGGAAATAAAATTAATAGAATAGGCATAGCTCAAAAATACAAAATTAGAAGCAATGGGAATTGGGAGGATGTATTTTCAGTGCATACTTAAAGGGCTTATATTCAGGATACATGAAGAATCCTATCAAGTGATTTTAAATGGTAAATGATATTTTAATGAGCAAATGACCAAATTTCTCAAAAAAGATGCACAAATGCCTACCACTCATGTAAACTGTATTCAATACAACCACTCACTAATGAACTTCAAATTAAAGAGAAAATGATATTCTATATTACATTTTCTCATGTGGCTGAAATTCAACTGACTTAGAGTGTATCAGATTTTGGTACGAACATTGAGTATCTGAAATACTTGCTCATAATTGAAGAACAAGTGTGACAGTATAAATATTTGGAAAACTTTTGAGCAACATTTTGTGAATTCAAACATTGACTTTTCCTTTGATTTAGTAGTTTCGTTTATAGGAATATAGTATATAAAAATAACATATGTGTACACTGAAAGGCAATATAAGTCTAACTCTCCCCAAGCTGAAAGTAACAATGTATAAAAGACGTGAAAATGAAATTGATACAGCCACCAGAATAGTATTCGGCATTGAATAAAAAAGAGTGTATAAGGGGGGGGGGCAGGGAGAGGATGGCAAGGGATGGGAAGGGGAAACAAAAGAGGAGGCTACAATGCTTGATAAGAAATGTATTCATTATCTTGCCCATGTAATTGTAACCCCTCTGTACAGTATTTTCACAAGAAAAAATAAATAAATAAAATAATAAAGTTAATTGTGCTACTCCTCATTTAAAAAAGAGTGTATAAATGTGCTTTGGTAAATCACCAAAACATTTTTTATGTAAACGAAATCAGATAATTAAGAAAGTATTATATCGATTTTACGAAGTTCAAATAATTTAAAGCTACCTACCATAACAAAAATAACCACAACAAGAATATTAATTAGAGACAACACTAGGGAACTTTCTGGAGTGATACAAATGAAAATATCCTAAATTTTGCTAAATTGTTTGCATGATTACATGCATTACTAGAGCTCAACAAATTAACACTTTCAATCTGGGCAAATCATAGTATGTGAAACATACTTTAATTAAAACACTCTGCCACTAGGGATTTTATTGAACATTGAATCAAGTATATCACTTTAATGAGTTTTCATATTACTTATAAAATATTTTTTAAAACTTACCTTAAAATTATACACCAGAAATCTTTATCAGAATGCTATTGATATTTAATGTGTCTTAAAATGAGTTTTAATATAACTAACCATTTCTTTTCAAGTTATATCCAATTAAGTAATTAGAAGAGCTGTAAATGGTCTCACTCTCTGCCTGCCCAGACAAGTTAGTTCAGTCATTTCAGTCTAGCAGACTAATCTTATTTATGGCCTTATAATTAATTAGGACACCTGAGCCAATGTGAATAAGCTTAATTTACACAGTCAATTGACATTTAATTACTAAATCTCAACTTTATCTCTAGGAAACTTTCTTTACACCAATACCTAACTTGCTATCAATTAGTTATTTTCTCAAGTAATCACAAGTCCATGTATTAGAGACTTTGACCTTCCTTGAACTGATATAAAAAAGATAAAATTCTTTTTCTAGAAGAGTGTTAAACTGCCATGAATCAGAGACAGAATTCAAAGAAAGATCTTCTGTTTCTGTGCCTATTGCAAAATCTAACACACACTTCAGACTAGTGGATTAAGCTAAGATTATCTGTTGGAAAATTCATAAAAGTTCTAAAAGGAGAGTATCTGTGTAACTACAGAGTAAAAATATTGTCCAAATTTGTTATTAAACTAATAAAATAAGTGAGAAAACATCCAGATGACTTTAATAGAAAAGGTCTATAGAACATAAAATTGATTAAATACAAACTATGTAATTTATAGCAGAAAAAGAGCAATTACCCTTAGAATGTGCCCAGGTTACTACAGAATTTCCCTGGTGAGCTGCCTGCACCCCATTTACACTCTCTACATAACAACTGTATTGTATGGATAGATTTCACAATCAACTGGATGAAGGTGAAAAATACCTCAATATGTCCCCAAATCAGCAAGTATGCCAAACTGATGATAAGGAAGACAATTTTAAATGACATGAAAGCATTTCTGAAAGATGATCACTTAAACTTTTCAGAGGAGAGGACAAGTGTGTGTGTGTGTGTGTGTGTGTGTGTGTGTGTGTGTGTGTGCGTGTTCTTCAGAGGAAATATGAGGGACAGAAATAAGATTGGAACAGTGAAAAAATAACAATTTTCTAACATTTTTATTTCAGTTTACATCTTTAAGAGATTCATAGACACGTCTCAGTTTTCTGCAGGGTTATATCATTTGCATCCTTCTCAATATCTTTTGCCAACTAACCATTTCAAAATTACAGCTCAATTAAAGGGTCTGCCTGTTATTTTTTGTATTCTGAACTCCAATCTTCCCTCAGAGAGCTTTGAGCTCATGCAATGAGGCATGACACTTAATTTCATTTCCAGGTTCTGCTGTCCTGCTTTCGACAAATTAAATGAGATCATCCATTGCTTTCTCTTAGGCTAATGGAACTTACATTTTTCACCCAGATTTAGTGTTCTGATAGCTTGGTTTCATAGAAGAATGTTTAATAATAAGTCAGCAGTACAATTGAATATACTGTAAAAAAAATAAATTCTTCAGTCATCTTCCTATTGTTCTGTGAATTTTCAGACCTCTTCTAGTTCACAGATTTGCATAACTAGATGCTTTCATGGGCCAATAAGGTTATAAATATGTAAACTGAACTTGAGATAAGGAAACAGACCAGATTTCTCCTAACATGATCTGAAAACAAAGTTCTCTTATTTCACAGAATGACAGCATGAAGAAAAGTGATGTTGGACATACAAATAATTCTATGCATAAAATTTGTCCTTTAGAATCCCTAGTTTATAAATTTTATCTTTCTAATTCAAATAACAATGAACACAATAATTTAATCAATTGCCAAATTTATTTATGATCAATAAAATAGTGCCAGAAAAACTATACCAACACAATCTCTGGATAGGTTACAGAAACTCTTTGTGGTCAGAAAGTTCTTGTGTCACTAATAGCTAAAAATAAATTGCTGAGGAAGTGTCAGAATTATTCTATGATCTAAGGTTGTAGCATTAGAAGGAAGTTTTTAGAGTAAATTTTAAAAAATGAAGAATAAAGCCTATATATATACAAGAGTAAAGGGGAGGATCGTATTAGAAAATGTCATTTAAATAATTCTTCTAATTAAGTAATCAATGTCTTACATGAAAGAAACATTTTATAGGAGCAAAGCAGTTAAGAATGAAGGAAGGAGGTGAACATGAAGTCCTAAGTTACACTGGACATGTCTCCTTCCACAAATGGCTCAAAGGAGAAAAGAGTATTACAAAATGGATGTGTCCCAGAGTAAACTGCCATAGAACTGCCTGAAAAAGCAGAGATCTTGACAGGTTTTCCACACACCTGATAGCATGAATAGTGGGAAACAAATATTAATGTCATGCCTTTAGTATCTACATTTTTATTAATGTATTTTTATTGTCTTTAAGGAGTTGTACAAAGGGGTTGAAATTCTAAATGCCAGTTTAGGAGTGGAATACAACTTGATCAATGTTATCCCTTCCTTTATTCTTCCCTAGCTCTTCCAAACCTACCATCCCCTCAAGTATCTGCATTTCAATATTTAAATAAACCAAAAACAAACTAAACTTCAGTGCTAAGACTGACCTTAAAACTGGGAGGACAAAGCAGGGCATTTAGACCAATTCAAACTTAGATAAAATTTCTGGTGGTTCAAAGTTCTGGTAATACAGTATTTGCTTGCCAAGATGATCCTCTAGGTCAACTCTGTAGACTTGATGAGTTGGTTACTTCATTTAGTGATCAGGTGAACATTACCTGAAATCTGACTTATCAAGTCCTACACACATTTAAAACACTTTCTCATAATCCTCTCTACAAGTCTACCTTGAAGAAAGTATAGAAAGTAATCAAGTAACAAATTATGAATATATCAGTCCATTATTTAAATCTCTTCAAAACATTGTACTTTCAAATGTCACAGTGAAGCCAAATGATCTTTAATGGCTGACATAAACTCTCCCTATGAAAGTAAGAGCAATTTACTTGTTCTGGTACATAGGCTTCATCAAAAATTGACTGAAATGAAGTCAATGTTTTCAAATGACAAGTCAATTAAAGTATTTCTGAGTATTGCTATGCAGTTTTTCCTATATATTGAATAGCTTTTTAACATGCTATCTAATAGCTACAGTAAATCATAAATATTTTCTTCAAATTGTAGTAAATATATTTTATAGAAAAATGAATTTCAGATTGATATTTATCTCATTTTCTAAATTACCAGTTTCTAAATTCTATTATTTTAATTTGATGCAAAAGTACATGGACATATTATATACAATTATTAGTTAGAGTGATGGTATATAGAATGACCTTTAAATTTCAATATATTTCAAGTGGCAAAACCCGGATACATGCTATAAAAAAATCACCTTATTTTTGTATAAACCTTGAGAAAAACATTTGCTTGTATCTATTGATCTATCTATCTATCTCAATCTATAGGTGTAGAAAAATAGAATATCTATCAAGATGTCTATATATGAATATTTATATATTCCTTATTTTTCACTGCTCTCCATAATAATCTGAAATATCACATTGAAAGTTCCATCACACCTCATTTTCAGTGACATCTAACTGTAATCATGGCTCTTACTTTCCATTATAAGAGTAGGTTTGTTTTTGTCCATGTCTTATAGCATGTAATTCTTTTCAGTTTGGAAAGTAATATTTAAAAAAATGATCACAGAAAAGCCCACAGTATTAGTGACTTATGGTATAAAAGCAAAGATTATATTTATATTCTTATAAAGACTACTGCTATAATACTGATATATGAAGCAATAAACAAATGACCCATAAAGAGGAAATTCATATATAGAATATATAGCTCTTTAGTCTTGAAAAGTTTTGATTTTAAATAATATCAATAACACTGGGATGATGTCTAACAATTGTTTTCTGGTTTTCTGGTAAGCATCAGTCTTCCATATGATTGGGGCAGGAAAGTGTGGTTGTAGACAATAAGAACATTCTCTACATTGACCAAAATAATAGGATTTATTGGAATAAAATAAAAGACCCAAAATAATAGTTTTTTACTTTAAAGGAAAACAATGCATCTGATTCCCAGTAAATAAGCAAATGAAATCTCTAAGGATCTCAGCCATAAGAGTTCACAGGACTTTACACTAATGATCTGCCATTACCTCAGCTAGCAACTTATTAGGTTTCTGTTTATCTTAGTTCAAATTCTCAAAGGGGAATCTGATTAATTCAGATTAGATTATGGATTTGTTCCTCTGGGGATGGATAGCTACTCTTGGCTCAATAAACCATATCAGGAGACTGACACAGTTAATTAAGGCAGAGCAAGAAATGTTATTTCTTTAGTAGAGATATTTGTGATGTGTACATATTTGCTCACATGAAAATTTATAGTAGAAAGCAAGCTACATGGACAAAGCATATTTAAGTGCTAATTGTTCTTCATCTTGCATGTCTAATATCAATACATGGCACATAAGCCACAAAATGACTTAAATTAAACCCCAGTATTTTTTTAACTTACCCCATCTATGCAGTTAATCACCAATTTCTGACCCGTATGAACCCTAAATAATATATTTCACTGACATTGCTCACTGAATCAAATCTTTTACATTATGTCACAATGCCTATAGAGAAATAGATGGTGCTTGGCTTTTTCATCTTTAAAATCTCTCATAGCATTTGGCACGATTAACCCTTGCTGATGTATCAACTGTATCTTGTAAAACCCTAGAGCTAAGGATTTAGCTAAAGTGGGAAAGAAAGAATATCTGATGCTCTATTATTTTAAACATTTATGGCACTATTTGTATGAAATGATATTTAATACAGATAGCATGTTTTCTTTTTGTATAAAAATAATAAGAATAATGCATGATGAGGTTTTTGTTTTACATTATGAGATTTTGGATTTAATTTCTGCAATAGTTTAGTATTCATTTGATGTACAACTCACATGGGAGGAGGATCTGTAAGAAGGGTGACCCAATGTTGGAGAAATCTTTACAATTTTTGGGGGGGTTTTCTTCCTTGATTCTCAACTGCTGCCTGAGACAGATGTAATGAACCTTGGGATGGGTTTGTATCTTAGGGTCTCCAGAAACTTTATTTGGAATAAGAACAGCAACAAAAATCATAAAATACTTGATTATATTATTGCAACAATATGGAAGGCTTATATATGAATAATTTGCGGGCATGTAGGTTGTACTATAGACAGTGATTATGAGCATACTTATAAATATCTAAAACCCCTGTGAATTAGCTATTTTAAAACCAATAATTATTATGTTTTTGATTAATATAAACCAAAAATTCAACTTTTATACTCATGATAGAACAAAATACAAACAATATTTGCCTTCCTTATCTTGCCTAAATTATTCAATGTATTTCAATTATTCCTAATGATGTGATTTTAAAAATTTAAAGATTGTTATAGATAGTCTTCAAAAGTTGTAAACTATTACACAATGAAACTAAGATATATAATGTTTACCCTAAATTCATTTTATTTATTTTCTTTCCTCCCCCTACCCTAAATTTTAAAATAACTTTGTTGTTATTCTGTACTGATAAAGGTCATTATTTCACACAAAATTTTCACTTGCTGCCAGAGTGTTCTTTCTGCCAACTGATTTTATTTAAGAAATCATTATCTAAAATTATAAATGAAAACAAGATGCAGCATAGAATTCAAAAGGGAAAGGTATGGTTTATTTCGGTGTGTAATTGTTATTACTATAGTAATCTGTTTAATATAATTTAATAAACTATGCACTATTCGATTTTTGAGATTTTATACAAAATATATTTGAAATATATAGAAATGTTTCAAGACAAAAATAACTTAATACCTATTTATTTGGTGAATTGAGTTTATATTTAACTAATATTGGATTGACTTAAGTGCACATAGAGTCTTAGACAAAATGGAATTTTCATTAAACTGTCTTTAATGAAAAAGATTTTTAATAATACATATATGATATGGATTTATTTTACATCATACTTTGTGGTATACATTTATACCATATACATTTATACCATCTATTATGTAATATATGTTATTTTCATTCAGAACTGTAAAACACATAATGGGATATCAGACTAATTTTCAAAAAAACCTTCTATTTGGACTTACTCTGATTTCAAAAAAATAGAGCTTTCCAAGGTATTAGTTGAATTCATCAATTCTCCCTAGAATGAAATAAAAAAAGATGCAACACTAACTAGAAGCTGAGTGTTTTTCTTTGCAAACATTGACCTATTCAAGTTATAAGTGAATACTGTTTTATAAAAATGAAATAAACTTTAAACTTATTAAAATGAAGACAAATAAAATATCAAAACAGGATTTGCTAAGTGAAAAATTAATTGAACATGCAAAAACATGTAGATCTTAATAGTATTTGAAACTAATTTTAGAAAAATAATTGTCTTTCCCAGGTTGAAGTTATACAAAGGAATCTTATGCATAGAACCATGAATTTAACCAGGGCAAATCGACCAGATGGCAGCTAAATGAGACACTTATACCAGGCTTTATAGATTCAATTTCTGATTTTTTTCTTTCCTCATCTCATAAAGTAGACTGATATGGCTGCATTCCACCACTCTCCACAGCAATGTAAATATAAACACTTCAAATAGCATTTTCTAAAATATAGAGCTGTCATCTATTGGAATGATATTATCTTGAATTTATAATAAAGCACAATGAATCATACCTAAAATAAATCCTCTGTAACCATGTAGAATGAGTATGCATGTCTCTAAAGCAAAATACAGTGTGTACATATAACTTTGTATCCATAGAGCTATTACATTTACCATTAGAACCAGAAAGTGCTATGTAAGAAATTGTGAGCTTATTTCAGGAATTTATTAGTCAATACAACATTAACATCTTTTTATTATTATTTTGGACTTTTATACCAAAGATATGTTAGTACATGTATTTTTCCTGCAATAAATATTTTCAGTATAAGGAAAAGAGCACAATTATTAAATTACTTAAAGCAGAGTGAGAAGAGAGAAAAGATGGGGGTGTTGATCAGGGTACAATCTATGCATATATGGAAATGTCATTGAAATCCATACTCGCACTATATATGTATGCTAGTGAAAATATTTTTGAAAATAAAATTTTAAAAACATATAGAAGTAGAAACCGTAATATGACATGTATATTTTAAAGAAAACACAAGTATACATCTTGTAATTTTGTACATGAAAGTGTTCTAGGAGATCTGATATTTAGTTAATATGTATCTAATTCACAGCCCCAACTTTTTGATTACATTAATTTTTTTTTGGCCAGTTCTGGAACTTGAACTCAGGGTCTGAGTTTCTTTTTGCTCAAGGTTAGCACTCTACCACTTGAGCCACAGCACCACTTCTGGCTTTTTCTGTTAATGTGGCACTGAGAAATCGAACACAGGGCTTCTGCATGCTAGGAAAGCATTCTACCACTAAGCTTCATTCCCAGACTTCTTACAGGACACAAGGGAAAGTAAGCTTCAAGTAATTATATGTGTAATTTCAAGAGGTCAAACAGTCCTGTTAAAGATGCCTAAAGCCCAGTATTTGAACATATGAATATATAAATAGGAAAAGCTGTGACAGACACAGCTTTTCATAATGAAAAGATAAATATATTTGAATAAAGTAAGTTTCCTTTCTCTTGAGTTTTATTATTTTTTTTATATTACAGAGTCTTTTAACTATTTTATCTTACCTCTGGTACTGAACCAAAAGCTTCCCAGGTAGCTGAATTACTCCAACAAATCTATTTCTGAAAATCAGCAGAAATATAAGTATGCACTTTCTGGGGACATTTTCTGAAAATTTTTACCCTCAGGATTATGCCAATCAGAATAAAAAGACACATTCACAAATACAAATTCCTTAAAACATGCAAAGGCAGTATGGGCAAGTGTCAGCAAAAATAGGAAAGGATCATTTGTGTGCTAAAAATGTTTATAGAAAACAAAACACACAACAGCAAATAGGAGTACACCAAAAGCTACCATATCCCACAGACATATTTTTTAAGTAATTCAATGCCTAGAAATTGAAACTGTTCTGTTGGAAAATTAATAATGCATAGTAAATTTCAGAGGCAATAATTCCAATTCAAATTTAAGAAATTTATAATCTCTCCTTTACAGGCACTGACCAGAATGATAAAGTAATAAAATTAGAAAAGGGAGAGATGAGGGAATGGAAAGAATTAGATGGATAGAGGTAATAAATCACATATGAGGTAATAAAGCTCAAGTTATTAGTAATTGTACTAACTGATAAGAAGACACATTTAAAGATTGCTTAATAAAAATAAAATTGTACATAATGGCAGTAGAAATCAAAAAATTTTTCTAAAGATGACCCTGGTTCAAAACTGTCACTACACTGATTTACAAGGTACATGGAAATTTGAAGATAATATATGACAAGAATATTGAGATAGAGTGATTAACTTGGGTTCTCCAAAGGGATCCAATGAAATCACAAGAGTCTTTACAAGAGGCTCTCAGAAGAATCAGCATCAGAAAAGAACAAGGTAGTAGAACCCAGGTAAAAATAAGAGAATTGTGGGAGCTGAAAGGGCAGAAATTTATACCACAGATATGAGGGCTAAGGGCCTCAGACTTTTCTTTTAAGGTCTTGAATTGGGAGACTATGACTTACCTTCATTGTAAATATGTATGCTTTACTCAATCCATTGATTTAAGTACTAGGCATATATTTTAACGATCCATAGAACAACGTCTTGGGTTTTGTTCAACCAAAGATAATTGTTAGTGCCTAGAAAATTTTGAGATACTGTACTTGTATAATTTTTCTTTACTTCAGTTATTATTTGGATGCTTTTCTAAATATTTTTTATTCTAATACTCAGGCATAGATTTCCAGTTCTTTATTTTCCTTATCCATACCTTTTCATCTTGTGAAAAGCAATAAGGAAAATTCAGACTTAAAATAATATTTACTAAAAACAATTTGCTAGTAAGATATTTACACATACATGTATATTCACATGCTTGTATATACTTCCTATTATCATATTTTTGGCAAACTATCATGAATATTTCTTTTCTTTTGGCAAATATTTTCAAAAAGTAGGAGCACATGTTAATATCTTATAAAGGGCCTTGATTTAAACAGTGTAGGTACTTTTATTATGTATGGTTTTTATTATGTTTAAGTACTATAAAGGAGTTACCACATAATAAAGCAGTTATGAATACAATGCATCTTGGTTAATGTCACCATTTCAACATTCTCACCCATCCCTCCCTTACCATACCCCTTCTCCCACTCTTCTAAATTTTGTAAGATATGCATTGACTTTTTTCCTGATTATTATGTTTTTATTGAAGGTGATGTGCAGAGTAGCTACAGTTATATAAGTAAGTTATTAAGTGCCTTTCTTGTCCTACCTGCTACCCCTTCCCTCAATTTTCTCCTACTTTCCCTCCCATCCTGACCCCACCACCGATGCAAGTTGTACAAATCATTTACAACATGTTGTCTTCTGACTATCACTGTTGCATTGGTTTTCCCCTTGTCCTTTGTCTCACCATTCTCTTGTTTCCCTTACCTTCCCTAATTCAAATAAGCTTATATGCAATACCAGGGTGCCAAAATCAAATACAGTGACAACAGGGGTATACAACAGGTGGAAGAACATATGAAAGAAGTAAGAAATCACCTAGTACATTACAAACAGCAACAACTAAGGAAAACCTCTTGTGTCCATGTCTTATAGTTCATTTCACTTAGTATCATCTACTATGGTCTTATAGCTATTAAGCTATTGAGCTATTCCAGTCATCAGCTAAGAGTATCCTAGTCATATACTAATTATTGCTAATAAGGGAAACCATGTGACCTACATTTCTTTGGGTCTCGTTTACTTCACTTAATACGATTTTTTCTAAGTCCTTCCATTTCCTTACAAATGTGGCGGTGTCATTCTTTTTGATGGAAGCATAGAATTCCATTATATATATATATATATATATATACATATATATGTATATATATGTATATATATATATACATACACACACACACACATACACACACACAACATGCCCCTCAGTAGATGAATACATCAAGAAAATGTGGTAATCAAGTCTTGTCTACATTTTTATCCTCCTCTCCTCTTCATTTGTCTACCCATTTACCCTTGTCCCCAGGCCACCCCATTCAACTATGCACTCACTTTTGTTTATGTTTCTAAAGCTTTGACTGTACCTTTGTGAAGAACTACACAATTTGAGTTCTCTTTTGAATCTGCCATATTTCAGTTAGTACATTTGCATACCACCCAACATATCTACTTATAAGTTTATAAGCTAAATCTATCTTCCATGTAAAAGGGAAAACATGCCTTCTGTACTATTGAAAACATTGTAGAATAAGTGGTGGTGGTTCACACCCCTTAATTCCAGCTATTCAGAAGACTGAAATCTCTGAATCACAGTTCAAAACCAGTCTAGGCAGAAAAGTCTGTGAGACTCTCATCTCCAATTAACCAACAAAATAAGCCATAAGTGGAGCTATGGCTCAATTGGTAGAGCACTGGTCTTGAGCAAAAAAAGTTAAAGACAGTGCTTAGGTCTGGAGAGTAGCAGAGTACACGTGCACATGCACGCGTGCACACACACACACACATTCTAGTATTATTAATAAAATAATTTTAAATGTACAATTATTTCAGCAAAGTGAATCATTGCCAATTTGTAGAGAAAGGAGTCTCAGAGTTTAGATAACAGTTTTTCAGCAAAATTGCAATTCTGAGCAGGTGACTGGTTTGCATCAGGTTGCTTCAGGTTACTGTTATAGTAGAGTGAAAGCAGGAGAGCCTTCATTTCCTTGGCTGGATCTACTTGCCTATGGTGACTCTAGGGGGAATCTGATTTGTTGGAGCCTAATGCTAGAGACTACTCTAAGTAACACCTCTCATAATTGTAACAGAGTGCAGGAAAGGATCTATCATGTTGGTTTATCAACATTGTGGAGATTACTACCTGCTGTTGTAGGCTGAATAATGACCACTACACTTATTTTAATTCCTGGAGTCTGTGAATATTTTCTGATATGGGACTATTCAGTTACAATGAAGATGAGATACCGAGATTTTTTTTCTGTATTATCTGGCAAACCTTGAATGTAATAACGAATGTCTTTTAAAAAATAAATACCAGGGGATGTTATCAGAGAGAATAGACAGAGCTTAGAGGAAAGTTTTATACTACTTGCTGGCTTTCAATTCACCAAAATCAAAGGAATACAAAAAAATGCAGGTATAGAAGCTGGGAGAGGCCACGGGACACATTCTCCCTATCAGCCAGGAGTGGAGCAGGCCCGATAATACTTTGTTTTAGCTTTCTAGGGTGCAATTTTGCAAATCTATCCTTCACACAAGAAAAAAAATAATTTTCAGTTTTTTAAATCAGGAATTCCACCAGGAATGCTAGCTGTTTCAGCAACTGTGGAGCAATATAGTAAAATAATACACATATCTTACAATGCAGAAATGCCCATCTTCTTATCATAAAGAGATCAGACTGTGGACACCAAAGAACAAGGATTGATTCTTATGTGGTGGGCAGCGCTTGTGTGAGTAACAAACTAGCTCCTCTAGAACTTTTATGTACTAGGGAGGCTCAATGTAGACTGAGCCATAAGGAGAAGTAATTTTTTTATATGGTAAATTAACGAGCTAAAAAGTGTTCTGAGGCATATATTTTCTGAGAGCAGGAAGAAAAGAAAAGGAGCCCAGAAATGTCAACAGGTAGCTTTGTTAATCTATGTGTGATATGATACAGACTTTGATATGAGAAAATATATGATAGAAAAAAGTAACTGTTAAATTAAATTCTCTGATTAGGAATTCTCATAATGGAAAGTAAAACTTGTGGAAGTACATAGGCAAGAAGATAAAATGTTTAAAATAACTCCCAAAATGTCGAAAACCAGACACTAGCAGAATATTGCTCTGGGAAGAAGGGATGACTTCTAGGAGAGAAAAAAAAAATGAGAAAGCGATTCTAGTGGAATAGACCAAAATAACCCTTAATCAAGTTAGTTATCTGACATAGGCCTAACAGAATCATATAAATCTGAAATTGTGATTTTGGTGAATAAGGCAGCAGATGGAAATGTCTGTGGTGGAATTCCAGACAAAAGATGAATTGTACTAAAGAGTGAGAATAAAAAAAGAACAGGTTAGAAAGTTGATATAGAAGATAAAAGGGGGGTAATAGACCCACAAAAAATAAAATACCTAGGAGTTAACTTAACCAAAGAAGTGAAGGACCTCTATGATGAAAACTTTAAAAACCTGAAAAAGGAAATCAAAACAGAACTTAGAAAGTGGAAAAGCCTCCCATGCTCCTGGATTGGAAGGATCGACATCATGAAAATGGCAATTTTTCCCAAGGCTATCTACAAATTCAATGCAATACCTATCAATATTCCAACCTCATTCTTCAAGGAAATAGAAGAGACAATCCAAAAATTCATATGAAACAATAAAAGACCCCAAATAGAATAAACGATCCTTAACAGAAAGAACAGTGCTGGAGGAATATCAATACCAAATTTCATACTCTAATACCAAGCCTTAGTAATCATGGTAAGCATGGTACTGGCAAAAGAAGAGACCCTCAGGACCAATGGAATAGAGTTGAAAACTCAGAAATGAACCCACATACCTATAGCCATCTATTCTTCGATAAGGGAGCTGAAAAACTAGAATGGAAGAAAGACAGCCTCTTCAGTAAATGGTGCTGGCAAAATTGGTTAATCACTTGTAGATAACTAAGGCTAGATCCTTTCTTTTTAATTGTGATAATACCATACAGAGGGGTTACAATTACATGGGCAAGGTAATGAGTACAGTTCTTATCAAGTATGTTGCCTCCTCCTTTGTTTTCCCTTCACAACCCATCCCAACCTTCCCCCTGGTCCCCCCCTCCCACACCAAAGTTGTAAAGTTCGTTTTTCCACATAACATCTTCTACATTCCATTGTTGCAGATGGGTCCATCTGGATACCTATTTAAACAATTTGTTATTTTTCCCTTCCCCCCACAAATTTTACCAACATCAAATACAGTGAAAACACGGGTTATACCATGGGGTTGGGACATACAAAGCAACAAATAAATATCGTATAAATATGTCAGAAACAATACCAAGAAAGAAAAACCATTTGAGTCCTTATCTTGGGGTTCTTTTCACCTAACATCAACTTATATGACCGTTTCTGCTTGTCTCAGACATATACTAGTAATTGCAAATAAGGGAAACCATGGGACCTATGTTTCTTTGGGCCTGGCTTACTTAACTGAATATAATTTTTCCAAGTCTTTCCATTTCTTAACAAATGGGGCAATATCATTCTATGTGATGGAGGCATAGAATTCCTCCTAGATCTTTATATATCACCCTGCACCAGAATCAACTCCAAATGGATCAAAGATCTCTGAGTCAAAGCAGACACTCTGAAAACATTACAGGATGGAATAGGTGAAAACCTAGGTCTCCTTGGCACCAGATGAAATTTTCTTAATAGAGACCCAGAAAAACAACCAAGCAAAGGAAGGTTGGACAAATGGGATTGCATGAAGTTGCAGAGTTTCTGCATGGCAAAGGACATAGCTAGCAAGATCAATAGAAAGCCCACAGACTGAGAGACAATCTTCATTAGCCATACAATGGACAAGGGTCTCATATGTAAAATATAGTTGGAACTCAAAAAGTTAAATTCCCCAAAAACAAACTCTTAAAGAAACAACTTCCTAATAAATAAGTGGGCTAAAGACTTACAGAGAAACTTCTCTGAAGAGGAAAGAAGGATGGCCAATAGACAAATGAAGAAATGCTCAGCTGCTCTAGCCATAAAAGAAATGCAAATCAAAACAACACTGAGATACCACCTCACCCCAGTTAGAATGGCTATAATCAAGATCTCTAACAACTATAGATGCTGGAGGGTATGTGAACAGAAGGGAACCCTACTGCATTGTTGGAGGGAGTGTAAATTTGTTCAACCACTTTGGAAAGTAGTATGGAAGTTCCTCGAATGACTCCACATATAGCTCCCCTATCACCCAGCAATCCCACTTTTGGGCATTTACCCCAATGATCACAAACAAGACCATAATAAAGCTACCAGCACAACTACGTTTATTGCAGCATTATTTACCATAGCTAAGATATGGAACCAAGCCAGATACCTCTCACTAGATGAATGGATCAAGAAAATGTGATGTATATACACAATGGAATTCTATGCCTCCATCAGAAAGAATGATATTGCCCCATTTGTTAGGAAATGGAAAGACTTAGAAAAAATTATATTCAGTGAAGTAAGCCAGGCCCAAAGAAACATAGGTCCCATGGTTTCCCTTATTTGCAATTACTAGTATATGTCTGAGACAAGCAGAAACGGTCATATAAGTTGATGTTAGGCAAAATGAACCCCAAGATAAGGACTCAAATGGTTTTCCTTTCTTGCTATTGTTTCTAACATATTTGTAAGGTGTTTTTTTTTTGTTGCTTTGTATGTCCCAACCCCATGGTATAACCCTGTTTTCACCGTATTTGATGATGCTATAATTTGTGGGGGGGAGGGAAAAAAACAAATTGTTTAAATAGGGATACAGGTTGACCCATTGCAACAATGAAATGTACAAGATGCAATTTTGAAAAATGATCTTTACAACTTAGGCAGGGGGAGGTAGGGGTAGGGGGGTGGGGGGAGAGTTTAGTCATGGACATTGGAGGGCAGGGATGATAAGGGAAAAACAAAGGAAGAGGCAGCAATACTTGATAAGAAATGTACTCATTACCTTGCTCATGTAATTGTAACCCCTCTGTATGGTCTTTTCACAATAAAAAACTTATTAATAAAAAAGAAGATAAAAGGGGGACAAAAATAATTACACGAATATCATAGAGAGACTTTCAGATGTGTGCTTACTACTTCAGTCTCTCAGTATAGATTTATGTAAGATTTCTTTAACTAATGAATAGGAAAGGAATGGGATGGAATGTTTGTGTCTTTCTTCTGAGAATTCATTCCACTGTGACAAAACTTTCAGATTTCTTAATTGTAGAAGCTCTGAATTCCACAGTCAGCAATATATCTTTGTCCAGGAAGAGCCTCTAATACACTGGTTTTCATCTCTATTGGTGATGAACTTTAACCAGTCATTATTGTAAGCTAAAATTGCATTCCTGCTGATAATTTGATCAATTTCCTGGGCTTGGAAATCTGAAGGATTGGGGGGCCTAATTTCCTATATCCAAATCTGCAAGAAGAGATCAGTATAAATTCTAAATGTTGCATCTCCAAGTATCTTTGTATTTTGTTTGGGGAAAAAAAGTGCTTGTTGAACTTAACTTCTGCTTGAAATTCCAAATTCAGGCAGAAACAATGGAAATATTTTTCTGTAAATTCTTTTTAATCCATTGTCTTCTCCTTTTCCTTTTATTTTTCCCTTTGCTAACTTCCTCAATCCATATTCCATGGCTGGGTAGATCAGGAAGCGCTTTGAGGTGGATTTCAGCCCTCCTGGCATCAACAGAGGAGGGGTTGATTCTCCTTTGACCATCATTCCATCTACCAAAATAACAATTTCATTTTAATTGTGAAGCTGCCCATCTTGCGTAAGGTGTGAAACAAATCACCAGCCAGTTTATTTAGCATGTTGTTGCATTCTGCAAAAATAGAACAACAGATGGGCATAAATTTAGTGAAACTTAATGAGTTGGCAAGTTATTACATACACTGAGTTAACAGAGAGTAACTTCAATGTCTAGTAACAAAGGAGGAGAAATCTTCAAGAATATTGGTTTAGAAAATAGAACATCTTGTGATTTACACCTTCTGTTTTCTTTTAATCTTTATTTTCTTTTTTATGCACAAATTCTTTTCTTATTGTTGTTGTAAAGGTGATGTACAGAGGGGTTACAGTTATGTAAGTCAGGTAATGAGTAGATTTCTTTTTGAACAGTGTCACCTCTTCCCTTGTTTTCTCCCAGTTTTCCCACTTGACTATCCTCTGCCACAAGTTGTATAGTTCATTTTCAACAGTGTCTAGTGTGTATCCCTGCTGCCTTTGTTCACTCTTTGTTCCACCATTTCTGTGTTCCCTTCCTCTCTCCAAACAGATAAATTTATATACAACAAAAGGTGCAGAAATCAAAAACAGGAGAGGGGAAGGGATGGGAAGGGGAAACAAAGGAGGAGGCAACAATGCTTGATAAGAGATGTACTCATTATCTTGCCCATGTAATTGTAACCCCTCTGTACAGTATTTCACAATTTTAAAAAAGCAAAAAAAAAAAGGAAATAAAAAACAGAACAGAGAAGAAAAAAGAAAAGAACAAAATAACCTCTTGATTCTATTTCTTTGGGTTCATTTTGATAAAATTCATTTTATAAATTATCATATGCACATATGTATTGGGCCTTTGTGATCTTCTCCTAGGAATGTCCTTCTTTGATCTCACTGTGTGCATGTCTATAGTCCTGTATAATGTGGTATGTCCAAGTGTATTATTTGTTTTTTACTCTTTATTTGTACATTTACTTGTACATTTATAGCCACATTCTAGTTAGAACTAAAGAAGGAAACACTATAATATATGTTTCTTTGACTCTGGCTTACCTCACTTAATATAATTTTTTCCAAGTCATTCCATTTTCTTATGAATGATACATCATCATTCTTTCTGATGGAAGCATAGACTTTCATTGTGTGTATATATCACATTTTCTTGATCCATTCATCGGCTGAGGGGCATCTGGGTTAATTCAATACCCTATTTTCTTTTATATTATTAATATAATGAGAACAGTTTTGGATGACACTTAACACCTTTTTTAATCTTTTTCTAACATGGTAAGATTTTTGGCATAATGTTGAAATACTGTCTTCAATGCTTATCTGAAACTAACACCTCAACTCTTCAATGAAAGAGGTGTAATGTCATGTGCTTTGGAGACAGCCACCTTAGACAATTCAAATTTGTAAAATAAAATGATCACCAACAACCTGAGAGACTAAGAAAGAAAATACAGTCCCTGGGCAGTTGGATTGGGTCACAGTTGGGCTGGTCTACAGCCTAGAACAGTTGTAAAGGGGCATAGAGAGGAAGATGAGGGAAACGTGAGCATTTGAAAGATTAGGCCCTAGTCATGTTTTCAAAATTACATGTTGTTATATTAAGCATGATTTCATAGGCAGAACTCATTCAATGCAGGGAATAGGCATAGGTCTATAAATTATTTTAAACAAGGTATCAAAACTTCTATATCGCTAATAGCAGATTTATTTTTTTTTAAGTGAGCCTAAAACAATGAGTATCAGAAGAAAGAAACTATTGGGGAATTCTGACTTATTCACAAAGTTCTATCAAATAAATAAATGTTAATGCTTCCTATGAGAAGAATTCACAGGGGAATCAGTGTAGAAAATTCTGTTCTTGTGGGGGGCTTGTTGTGGAGCGGGGAGGGAAGGAATGGCAGGGGGAAAACAAAGGAGGAGGCGACAATGCTCAATAGGAAATGTACTCATTATCTTGCTCATGTAACTGTAACCGTTCTGTACAGTATTTTTACAATAGAAAACATAGAAAAAAAGAGAAAATTCTGTTCTTTACTGTAGAGCACATGGGCAGCAAAGATGGCGCTGAGAGGGAGTTGAGTGGCATGCATGATAGGGTGTGACCTTGACAGTGATTGGTTCCTCTTCCTCCCCTGCTATGCCACCCGCTCTTTTTTGCTATAAAAAGGGCTTACTCTGTTAATAAATGAGTTTTTTCCTGCTTGACTTGACTCCCCACTGCGTCTGATTGTCTCCTGGGCTAAGGGAGGCTGGGGAACATGTGAGCAGTGCACTTACCTTTTCTTGGACCCGGTTCTGTCTTTCATGGGACAGAGGAAGACCTGACACTTTTCATTAGGACTATATGTTAATGCACGTATTTTAAGCTTATATACTTTGCATCAGTATTAGTGTGAGTGATTCAGATACTTGGCAATTTATAAATAACTCTTCACATGATTTTTAAAATAAAAGCAAAGGAAGTGGTGCTGTAGCTCAAGTGGTAGAGCGCTCGCCTTGAGCTGAAGAGCTGAGGGACAGCGCCCCGGCCCAGAGTTCAAGCCCCATGGCCGACCAAAAAAAAAAAAAAAAAGATTTTCAATGTTTTGGGCTGGGAAGGTGGCTCAGTGGTAGAGCGCTTGCCTTGCATGCCTGAGGCCCTGGGTTCGATTCCTCAGCACCACATAAGCAAAAAGAAAAAAGCCGGAAGAGGCACTGTGGTTCAAGTGGAAGAGCACTAGCCTTGAGCTGAAGAGCTGAGGGACAGCGCCCAGGCCCAGAATTCAGGCCCCACAACTGGACCCCCCCAAAAAGAATTACTACCTAAAATAAAAGCAAATAGTTCATATCATCAAGCAATTTACATGGTCCTAAGAGAAGTAAGAGAATAGAAACATTTAAGAATTCAGAATTTCCAGAGAATAAGTACTGAAAATTCCCATAAAATAGAAACAATGCTGTTATTCTTAATTTCTCATAGCTTCATGAATGATGTGGTAGGAGGAGAATCCAGTTTATGGGGGGAGTGGAAGGGATTGTGTAAATTCAGATTATACTACTGGAAAAAGAGAACTAACTTGAAAAAAAATCTTATTTTAGATCACATTGTCAGAGGTTTTGGTTTATGGTCACTTTAGCCCTGTTGCTTTATGCCTATGGCAGCACAGTATGTAACTGCTTACCTATTGACTACCTGGAATCCTAAAGAGAAAGAGAAGGGACTTGAATCTCATTCTCACCTTCAACTTGAGTCACCTAACTTCCTCCAGTTTGGCTCCACCTCTTAAAGGTTCCATCACTTCCCAATAGAAACACAGGCTAATGATCAGCCTGTAACAAATGAACCTTTAGGGAAAACTTACCCTAACCAAAACAATGTGTAAAAGAAAATGTAAGCAAGTAATAGTGGGCAGTAAGTCACACAGTTTGTTCAATGACTTCAACTAGAAACAGCAGAAACAAAATGAACATGCACATCTGAGATCACATCTTAGCTTCATTTATTGCTTAGAATCAACCGTAGAAAAGGAGAGGATTTCACCTCTAGCGGCTCAATACTAATGCCCCCAGTGGTCCTTCTTAACCATGGCCTCAGTTCCGAAAACCAGCAAAATAGAACTGTGATCCTATGTCCTTAAAGATCATTGGAAGACTTCATTGGATTGATAGAGAGAAGCTTCCAAGTTTCATTATAGAATGTCAAGATGAAGAAACTGGAGGTTTTGCAGACAGGCCAGGAGATATGGTGGATCCTTTCCATACATTATTTGGAATTGCTGGATTGTCACTTTTGGGGGAAGAACAGGTTAAACCTGTTAGTCCTGTCTTTTGCATGCCTGAAGAAGGGCTTCCTGGGTGAATGTTCAGCCTGAACTAGTGAACTAGATTCATCAGTGAGAAAAATGCTTAATATAGTTTTGCAATCTCAACATTTCTCTATTTGAAGTTCTTACTGAATCTAGAAGTGACTACACTTAGTATTTATGTATTATATTTTGATGTATTAAATTAATTTTAATAAATTATGTAATTATATGTACTGTAATATAAAGGCTAGTATTGTATTGTATTTTCAGCTTTTTACTTTAATTCTTAATTTCTATTTTGAGTTTTTTATTTTGTCTCTATAGTAAGCAATTTAAAATAAGTTAATTTTTTTTTTTAGTTCGCTTTCCCATGTGCTCTTAATTCTAGGTCATATGACAGTAGTGTATTGTAGTGTATTGGTTTGTTTGAAGAAAAAACTATCCATAAGTCAATCCCTAGAATTTTAGAAGCAGCTCTGTGTGATCAAGTTAGGATTATATGCTATTTTGCAACCTTTGGAAATCAAGTCATCCTGTCCTTTTTGGCTGTTTTATAATGCCAATGAATAGGTTTCAGGCTATTAGAGTAAGGGAAATAGAATCTTCAGTTTGTGGTGCCTTTGTAGATTTCTTGGGGGGAGGAGTTTATTTGTGTTTATGCACATTTCCTTCATGGTTATTTGTACACTTAAAGATATTTTCCTACTTAGCAGCCTCTTCATGTACAATAAAACATTGTAAAATGATTTAAAAAAAAGAAAAGGAGAGGATTATTAGTAAAAGAATGTATATTTCTGTCATAGATCAGACTCATATGCTTAGAAGACCATCTCTGCTTATAATTTAGAGAGGGATATTTAAAATTTAGGAGACATATTAAAGAAGTTTATTATGCCATTTTTCCTAAAAGGCTTTATATTCATAGGATTTGTTTGAAAACTTTTCTAATCCAAAATATCATCCTATCCATAATCTGTAAAATCTATATTTTTGGTTTTTAACATTTGTAGATCTCTTTAAAGTTCATATATGATGTAAAAGAATTCTCCAAGCCAGGCACCAGTTGTTCATGGAAATAAATCTAGCAGAATTCAGAGAATCTTAGTTTGAAACCAGATTCCATCTCCAAAAAAATCAGCAAAAAGCCAAGTTGGAGATATAACTCAAATGGTAGAGTAACAACCAAACAAGTGATTGCTTGCAAGAGCCTTAGACCTTGAGTTCAAGCTAGGGTTTCTTTCTTTTTTTTTTTTTGGGGGGGTCCGGTAGTGGGGCCTGAACTCTGGGCCTGGGCGCTGTCCCTCAGCTCTTCAGCTCAAGGCTAGCGCTCTACCACTTGAGCCACAGCACCACTTCCGGCTTTTTTCTTTTTGCTTATGTGGTGCTGAGGAATCGAACCCAGGGCCTCAGGCATGCAAGGCAAGCGCTCTACCACTGAGCCACCTTCCCAGCCCCAGCTGGGTTTTCTTGTATGAACAAGTAAAACAAACAACCCTCAGACTTTTCAATAGCCCTATGTACAGAACTTTTTCTATTCTTACATGTCATATATTATTGGTAGCACTGGAAATCACGAATTTTCTCTGAAACTCAATGTTCTCAGTTGTAAACATGTTAGACAATATGTTCCTTGAGAAGATTATTTTGAAGATTGCCTTAGCTGGTTTAGAGTGCCATAGGCTGAGTATCTTAAGTCATAGAGATTCATTTTCTCACTCATAGTCCCGGACACTAGAAGTTCAAGGTGCAAGAATGTTTTTCTGATTTGCATTTCTTTCTTTTCCTTCCTTCCTTCCTTCCTTCCTTCCTTCCTTCCTTCCTTCCTTCCTTCCTTCCTTCCTTCCTTCCTTCTTTCCTTCTTTCTTTCTTTCTTTCTTTCTTTCTTTCTTTCTTTCTTTCTTTCTTTCTTTCTTTCTTTCTTTCTTTCTTTCTTTTGTCATGGGCCTTGAACTCTGGGCCGGGGAACTGTCCCTCAGCTCTTCAGCTCAAGGCTACTGCTCTACCATTTGAGCCACAGTAGCACTTCCTTTATTTTTTTTTTCCTAGTGGTTTATTGGAGATAAGAGTCCCACAGAGTTTTCTACCCCAGCTGGTTTTGAATAGCAATCCTCAGATCCCAGCCTCTTGAGTAGCTAGGATTACAGGCATGAGTCACCAGCGCCTGGCTTGCATCTCATTTATGGCCAGAGAGGTTGAACATTTCTTCACCTGTTTATTGGCCATTCCTAATTCCTCTTCAGAGAAGTCTCTCTTTAAGTCTTCAGCCCACTTATTTTTAGGCAGTTGTTTCTTTGAGGATTTGTTGTTGGGGATTTAATTTTTTGAGTTCCAGGTATATTTTAGATATGAGACCCTTGTCTGTTGTATGGCTTGTGAAGATCTTCTCCTAATCTTGTGGGCTTTCTATTGATATTGCTAGCTAAGTCCTTTGCCATGCAGAAGCTCTGCAACTTCATGCAATCCCATTTGTCCAACCTTTCTTTGATTTGTTGTGTTTCTGGGTTTTTATTAAGAAAATGTTGGACTGTGCCAAGGACCCCTAGAGTTTGTCCTACTCCTTCCTATAGTGAGATTCTACCTCATCCCAGTTAGAATTGCTATAATCAAGAAATCTAATAACAACAGATACTGGAGGGGATGTGGCCAAAAGGGAATGCTACCACACTGTTAGTGGGAATGTAACCTTGTTCAACCACTCTGGAAAGCACTATGGAGGTTAAAAGACTAAATATAGAGCTTCCCATGACCCAGAAATCCCACTTTTGGGCATTTACCCAAATGACCACAAACAAGACCACACTAAAACTACCACCACAAGTATGCAGCATTATTTACCATAGCTGTGATATGGAACCAACCCAGGTGTCCCTCAGTATATGAATGGATCAAGAAAATGATATGTATGTATACATATATATATATATATATATATATATACAGAGAGAGAGGGAGACAGAGAGAAAATTCCTATATATATAATATATTCATATATATACATATATATACATATATATTCATATATATACATATATATATAAATTCTATGTTTCCATCAGAAAGAATAACATTACCCCATTTGTAAGGAAATGGAAATACTTGGAAAAAAATCATATTAAGTGAAGTAATCCAGAGCAAAGAAACAGGTCCCATAGTTTCCCTTGTTTACAATAATTAGTCTAGGATAATCTTAGCAAATGAGCACAATAGCTCAATAGCTATGTACATATGACCGTAATAGATGATGCTAAGTAAAATGAACTCTAAAACATGGACACAAGAGGTTTTCCTTTGTTGTTGTTTTTAATGTACTATATGATTTTTTTGTTCTTGTATTTTCTTCCCCCTGTGGTATATCCCCTATTGTCACTGTATTTGATTTTGGTACCCTGGGTATTTTATATACATTTATCTGAATTAGGGAAGGGAAGGGGAACAACAAAATGATGAGACAAAGGACAAGGGGGAACCAATGCAACAGTGATACACAAGACAATATGTTGAAAATGATTGGTACAACTTGCGGGGATGGGATGAGGGGGTAGGAAAAGTGGGAGAAAAATGAGGGAGGAGGTAGCAAGTTAGACAAGAAATGTACTCACTACCTTACTTATGTAACTGTAACCCCTATACACATCACATTGACAACAAAAATAGAATAAACAATAAATAAAAATTTAAGCAAAGAAGCATGGTTTTTGGGTGAGGGCTTTATTCTGGTATCCAACTGTCTGCATTTTGTGACTGAATTCTCTCCAGATATCTCTTCCTCTTCATACTATGGTTCCTAGATAAGGGTTATTCAACTAAAGCCCCAGCCTTCTGACCTGACTTAGATTTCGTCACCACCTTAAAGTCCCTGTCTCCAAGTTCAGTCACCTTGGGAATTAGAATATCAACCTATAGATTTTGAAAGGAAATTGTTCAGCTTATAGCAACTATGAATCAGAATCTGTTAAGCAAACATAGGTATTTGCATTTTCAAGAGTATCTTGAGAAAGTCTTAAAGTAACGAAGTTTGAGGTCTATATTGTACAATTTTAAAGGGAATCTTCATAGAGTGTAATTTCTAGTAGACAGAAAAAATGGTGGCTCTCTTTGTTTCCCCTCTTTATATTAATGTAGTAAACCTCAATTACCAACTGGAAGAAATGTTATAAAAAATATAAATTTTTGAAAAACATTAGATTTGTTGGAGAAAATCTTTCACTGTAAAAGTTAGACAGGTAAGCAAGGCTATTTATTTCTAGAGTCATATCCACTTGATACTATTAATATTTTGAATATTACTTGTATATGTTGCTATGTATTTTTAAGAAAAAACAATTTGGCTAGGCTTGGTAATGCCTGTAATTGTACCTTTGGAGGAAAGTTAAAGATTATAGTTAAGAACAGCCTGAATAAAACATTACCAAGTGCTTTTTTTCTTTTTTTGCTAGTACTGAGGCTTCAATTACTGGTTTATCCTCTCAATTTACTCACGGATGGTACTCTATCACTTGTGGCATGCTTCTAACTCTGGCTTTTGCCATGTCAATTGGAGATATGAATTTCTTCGATTTATCTGCCTGAATTGGCCTGAAACTATGATTTTCAGGTTTCAGCTTCCTGAGTAGCTAGAATTATAGGTGTGAGCCACACATATATAATTTAGCCTCTATAATTTCATCAAGGTAAAAATGATGTAAAGAGAATATGCATATAGATTTCAAAGGCAATTGTAAAATTATGTAGCAAAACATTGTTACTGGGTACTTGCATTTTACAAAAACTTATAAGTCTTTAATGCAAATGTGTTAGAATCAGCTGTGTCACAATCTGGTCTTGACCATTATCATTGTTACATTTAACCACTCACCTTACTAACTAAATATTAAATTAGCCAAATCCAAGAATTAGGTTAGATGTCTAGCTGATGAACGGACAAAGGAAATGTAGTCTACATATAAATTGGATTATTATCAGGCTATATAAAGAAAAAAACATAATTTTTTGGAAAATGTATGAAATTGATGATTACCTTTTTAAGGAAAATAAATCAGTCACACAAATAAATATTAGAAGGGGAAACAAATAGAAGGAGGATAACAAAGCATAATAAAAGGCAGACATATCAAATTATATTGCATGTAGCATAAAAGAAAATATCATGAAGAAACCCTTTACTATGTGTAATTTAGTATGTACCCATAAATCAAATATAAGCAAAAATATAAAAATAAAAGTATTGCCAGGAGTGTAGTTCAAGTGGTAGACTGTTTGCAAGGCTGTGAGTTCAATTTCCAGTACTGAAAATATCCCTCCCCCAATTATATATTCTCTGTATTAGTGGAGTTGTCTAATACTCTTACCTAAGTCGGGAGAAACTTTGTGTTTACAATTGTTATAATTTTATCACAGAAGGAAATTAAATTGATTTGACATGATTTACTATTTAAAATGTTGAATAAGCTGGGTATTGGTGCCTCATTTCTGTATCTGTAACTATTCAGGAGGTTGAGATCTGAAGATTATGATTCAAAGCAAGCCTGGGCAGGAAATTCACTAAGATTCTTATAAACTACTAAAACGGCCAAATGTGGAGATGTACTCAAGTTGTAAAGTGCTAGCCTTGAGCAAAAGAAGCTCAGGACAGGGTCCAGGCCCTGAACTCAAGCCCCAGGACCAGCACAAAAACAAACAAACAAATAAATAAATGTGGAGTAACTTTTATCCAATATCCCATTATGTCCTATGTGCTTACAAATTGAGTTTTTATTGGTATGTCTTTGTATATTTCTAATTTGAAGTTATTTGTGACAGGTCTAATTTCTAGGATTTTTACTGATTTCATCCTTTTAAGATGGACAAAAGAAATACTCTACTGCACTGAGTTTTGCTAATTTTGGAGAATGCTTAAACTTTTCTAAAAAATTCAAATTATGTTGGATTTGAGGTTCTTTATTGACTTTAGGAAACACTTAAAAATATTGTAAGTATGTGCACCAGTATGTGCAGCTTTGGAAGTGATCAGTGATATTGTCTTCATGCCACAGCTTTATCTTCTTCAAACACCTTAGCAAAAGTGGCCTATCAGTTTCAGCATTAAAGTAAGACTTCAGAAACTTATAGTTTGAAGATTTTCTTAATGTCTCAACTTTTATATTATTTAAATTTTCTCAGGCATGAAATTCTAGGCTAAATACATAGATTTAAGAAACCATTCTACAAAAATTTAAGCCACTAGATTCATTCATGCAAAAAAATAAGGAGGCATCATTAGCTTCAGTAGTGTATTAACAGAACAGGTATATTTTAGAACTCTCAAATTATTGTAAATTGATACTTAAAGACTATACAAGTTAAAGCTGTGTATATAGCTCAATAGTAATGCCCTTGCCTAGCAGGTATAAGGATCTGAGTTAGATCCCTAGAACTAAAAATAGAAGAATGAGATGGTTTATTGGACTTTATGACAATACTCAAATCGTTTTAATAAACTTATTTACAATTACAGAAAATTTTAAATATATTAAAACTAACATTTTCTCACCAACTGTAGTCTTTTATATTGTGTAGAGTGAGAGAACTTTCTTCTAATCATGTTTTGAGTACTAACCACTATATTTAAAAGCTTCTAATAAAAGCCAACATCTACTGAACACTTATTCCATATCAAGCACTGTGCTAAATTCTTTATGAATGTGATTTCACTAGCATGTTTTATTATGCCAGGGTTCTGATGAGAGGCACTATCTTCTGAATTTTCAAGTGAAGAATCTGGCATTTAATTGCCCTCAGTAATACATGTAATGTTTTATAAGCACTAGTATTTAATTAGAACTTGAATTCAGTTGGTCTGACTCTGGACTTCATGTGTCTGTTCATTCCATCATAATACCAAATACTTAAATCTGGAGGAACTTTGAGTTTGATATTGATTTATCTTTATAGCTCAATACTAATACTGAATGTTAGATAATATGTAGCTTAGTTATAGAGTTTATAAGTGTTACACAAGGGTTTAAATTTTATACAGTGAAGAAAAACAAAATAGTATTCTATCAGAAAGTATCTATAAAAATTGTATCTAAGGAGTTCTGTATTTCCTTTAAAAATTTCAAACTGTTCAAATCCATGTGAGATATTCTTTATATCTGTTTATGGATCTCCTAGATTATTATGAGTCTTTACTGATAATTTACTGGCATCTACTAACTTATCTAAAGCAGATTAACTGGTTGATTCCAAAATAATGAACAGAATCTAATTCTGATGAACACAACGGTTTTAGAACTCATGAATTTCTATGTGGTGCAACTATGAAATCAGGGCATTTATGTGGCCAACTAGAGTCTTGAATAACTGAGAGATACCTTTCCATAGAGATGAAAAAAACTAGGAAAAGTAGGATCTTCCTAGGAAAACTGGGTCTCTATCAGTATTTTTTTTTTTTTGGGTCTGGACATGGGGTCTGACTCTGGGCCTGGGTGCTGTTCCTCAGCTCTTCAGCTCAAGGCTAGTGCTCTACCACTTGAGCCACAGCGCCACTTCCGGCTTTTTTTTCTTTTTGCTTATGTGGTGCTGAGGAATCAAACCCAGGGCCTCATGCATGCAAGGTAAGCGCTGTACCACTGAGCTACCTTTCCAGACTCTCTATCAGTATTTTTTTAATATCTTTAGATAGATAAATAGACACTTGTCTTTAGTTTCCTTTATTTCCTTTCTTGTATTCATTATAAATAAAATGCATAAAATTAGCATAGAGTCTGCATCAAAAATATTTTTGGAATTGAACTTGGTGATTGACATTTGAAGACCAATTAATTATTCATTTTTTTCTTACTATGAGAAACATGATTCTATATGCCCAGGGGAAAGTGTATTTGATCTCTCAGACTCTCTTTCAGATTATGTTAGCTATGTGGCACATTCCTGGCCCTTAAGGAAAAGTCAGGGGTTTCTGGGACTAAAATCCAAACAACCATTATTTTGAACAAAAAATGTTGGCCCCCTACTTTCTTTTATCTCAAAACACAGATGCAATTTTTCCTGTTATAGCATCTTACTTACATACTAGAGGATGAAAGCTATAAATATTAAAGAAAGTCTGATAATATAACCTGTTCCATACTAACTCTCACTTCATCTGAACATGAACCATTTAGAGTAGGAATGAATTCTCCTGAAGCCATTTTTCACGACATTCTGTAATTGGTGGTCATATGAATCACTAACTTGATTCTTCCATGGTACTCAGTGATATTATTTCCCTATTATTTTCACTCAGTGATAATATCTCAATATCATTCAATGATATTAATTTTAGCCTAATAAGAAGAACTCTTCAAATTATATTTGTAGACATGTTCAATATAAAATGATTGAAAGTGTTACATAAGTGGAAAAGCATGGCCTTCCATTCTAAGCAATACCAACTCTATTTTGTTTTGTTTTGTTTTTACTAATACACAAACAAGAAACTTAAATAAGACTTTTGTTGTTTTCTGAAAGCCAGAAAGAAGGGTATTCTCACTAACTAAAAGCTGAAGACCATCTTTCTAACACATCAAACTTTTCGTTTCTTTTAGAGATGAAGAAAACACAAGAACTCCTTGTGTCCCTAACAGGAATGGGAATGTCTGGTCTATAAGCTATATGCGGCCTTGGAACTCACTTGGTACATGACCAGACATTTTTTCTTCTGGTATCCTTACCATTGGTGACAAGCTGCCTGCATTGATAATTTTCATATGACCTTCAAATTGTCTTATATGTACAAAAAACCAGGTTTCTTATTACGACAAAAAAAAAAAAAGGCCTGGTGAAACTCAATGTAATAGGATCCAAGATATTTTGTAGCTGTCAAGAGCATTTACCTTCCAGTTGTAAATTAGAAAACATCAAAGGTGTGAAAGAAATTTTGATAAGCTATTATTGCAAGAGGTCTTTTTACACAGCAAAACCTTAAGAGATCATTAATTTGACAAGTCATTTTCCTTCAAGAATACTTAATGGGGCTGGGAAGTTGGCTCAGTGGTAGAGCGCTTGCCTTGCATGCCTGAGGCCCTGGGTTCGATTCCTCAGCACCACATAAGCAAAAAGAAAAAAGCCGGAAGTGGCACTGTGGCTCAAGTGGTAGAGTGCTAGCCTTGAGCTGAAGAGCTGAGGGACAGCACTCAGGCCCAGAGTTCAGGCCCCACGACTGGACCCCAAAAAAAAAAAAAAGAATACTTAATGACTTAGTATGGACAAGTGGCTATCTTCATGATTCTCTTGTAGAAAATTCATGGGCATGGAAAAAGACAACCAGAGTGAAGTTTGTAAATGTCTGGTATGCCTCTACTCTTCCTAATTGCCTCTTAGCTAATCTTCCTAGAGAGGAGTCTTGTCTCTCTGTTTTAGAGAAGCTGTATATATATATACATATATATATGTATATATACATATGTATATATATGTTTTTATTGTAGAAATACTGTACAGAGGGGTTACAATTACATGAGTAAGATAATAAGTATATTTCCTATTGAGTATTGTTATCTCCTCCTTGGTTTTTCCCCTACCATCCTTTCCCTCACCTCCCCAACTCCTCCCTCCCCTCAGCTCCAGTTGTAAAGTTTGTTTTCAACAGTGTCTTGTACATCTCATTGTTACAATGATTCATCCTGCATCCTTATTTCAGCATTTTGTTATTTCCCTTCCCCTCCCCAAATTAGAAAAATGTATACACAAGATTCAGGGCACCAACATCAAATAGAGTGAAAACAGGGGTTATACTGTGGAGGAAGAATATTGCAGTACAAATGAGCAACTCATTAGTAGAACCTTGGGAATGTCAAAAAGCTGTGTATGTAGGGTCTGGAATTCAATATGAGAAGTTATATTTTTGATTTGATGATTACAAAAATAAACCTGGCATACCTCTAGATGTTGAGGACATAGAGAAGAAAAACAATGACCCTAAATTCCATGGAATAATTTTGCTAAAATGAATCTTGAAGCTGTCCCTTTGGGGTACTTTTTACATTGGGAAGTGGCTTAGTGCACAAACACCTTGTTCTCTTGTGAGCAATTTGTGGGAATTAGTTTCCCTCAAAGCTTTGCTGTGAATGTGTGAGCCTGGACCTCCTTTGAGACCTGAGCAGAAAACTCTATGTGCCACTGAATTCTAGATTCTAGCCCCATCCACTGTGGGCGGCTTTGATCACAGAACAAGCAGGATGTCTTCTTCACCTGTAGCATCATCTGGGACACTTTATGACTCCTGCCAGGAACACTTGCATTTCGTTACCAAAGTCAGTCCTTAAAGTGGAGGTGAATATCTGTAGTGTTTTAGGAAGTCAGATTGGTCTACACTTCCTTCTATTACCATTGCACTCATGGAATGGACTGATATAATTTCTTTGAACCCATCCCCCATGTTGAAAAAAATCTTCCTCAGTTTACCTAAGTATGAACCAAGGCCCATGGAGAATAAGTGACCATACTTTTAGAATCTTTTTAGCACATTTGTCATTCAGGATAGTCTCTCAACGTTTCTGTGAGCTTCTAAGAAAATAATGAACCATCTTATACTAGTTTAATCACTTATTTTTGCCTTTATTTTTTTTGTCCATCCTCGGGCCTGAGCTCTGGGCTTGGGCACTGTCCCTCAGCTCTTCAGCTCAAGGCTAGCGCTCTACCACTTGAGCCACAGCACCACTTCCAGCTTTTTCTGTTAATGTGGGGCTGAGGAGTCAAACCCAGGGCCTCATGCATGCAAGACAAGCACTCTACCACTGAGCCATCTTCCCAGTCCTATTTTTGCCATTTCTAAAATCTAAATCTGTCCTTAATAAATCATTTGTTTTGACTAGAAGTTCAGTCTAAAACAATTTTAATTGACCTAATAATTATAACTATAGGATACAGTGTGGTGTTTTAATAAATGTGTAAAATTTGTGATGATTAAATTAGTATAAATAGCATATCGGCCAAATCAAACATTTATCACTTCTTTGTTGTAAAATTAATTTAATTGTGCCAATGGAAAATTAATTTACAGCCTTTTAAGTAAAATTTTAATGTATTTTGATTGCTGTTAGTGAGTGAAAATTAGTAAATTTCTCAAAAGAAATACTTCTTGCCAGGCGCCGGTGGCTCACAACTATAATCTTCGCTATTCAGGAGGCTGAGATCTGAGCATCGTGTGGTTCAAAGCCAGCCCAGGCAGGAAAGTCCATTAGACTCTTATCTCCAATAAACCACCAGAAAATCAGAAGTGGCTCAAGTGGTAGAGTGCTAGCCTTGAGTTAAAGAGCTGAGGAACTGTACCCAGGCCCAGAGTTCAAGCCCCACGACCAACAACAACAACAAAAAGAAATATTTCTTCTGGTATTATTACATAAAGAGATTTTTTTCTCTTGTGAAACAATATCACATGCTTACATGTTCCTAGAATAAGTGATCAATACACCAATGTTGAGGCAGAGACATTATTTTAAGCCCATTTTATCCTCAAGAAAATTAAAAATGAAGGTTATATGGAGGCAGAATAGAAATCTTGATATAATTCAGAATCTGACACCCAGTTTAGAATCCTTTGTCAGCGATCAGCAGGCTGCCCAGATCCTTATATGAACTTGACCTCAACCTCAATCTCATTCACTTACTGCATCAGATGGTTTTAATCTTTATTTTTGTTGATCACTATCCAAGGGAAAAAAATAGAACTTTTCCTAGAAAAAAAGTCTTATCTATTCCTTTACTTCCATACTTTAGAATTTTAGCACTGTTCCTTCTAATATAATGCTTCAGATAAGCTAATATTTGTATTATGTAAGGAATGATAAGGTTTTAATTTCCTTTTGAATTGTGTATGTTTATGGATGAGGGAAGAGACATGCTTCCCAATGCCATGGTTGTGTGTGTGTGGGGGGGGTTCTCTTTATCAAAATGGCTACTTTTGTTCTTATCACAAAAGTTATTCCCTAATGTTATATTCTATACTGTTTGTTTTTGCTGGTCCTGGAGTTTTAACTCAGGGTCCTGGGTACTATCTCGGAACCTCTTTGTGCTGAAGGCTAGCACTCTACCATTTGAGTCATCTTGTGCCCAGATAAGGATCCCCAAAGACCACCAAGGAGCCGATTCCTATGCAAGTACTTGAGGGTGGTTTATTGAAGCTCAAGCCTGGACTCACAACCGTCCCTGTTGCAGTGGGTCAGAGTTGAGAGCCCCCACCCTTCCTCTAGCAGGGTTTTTAAGGACTTCTGTGAGCCATTTCAACACTTAACAAATCATATCACACCGTGGGAAAATCATAAAACAATTCAGTGGCAGGAACTCACCAGGTACTGGAGATTGGCTGATTCATGGAGTTGATGCTCTTCAAAATGATTGGCTAAAGCAGATGGTTTGAGCTGCAACCGAGTGGTCTTTAACTTGCAAGAACATCTGGAACTTTGTATTTTTTCCTGTTAGCTGCTGATTAGCTGTAGTTAGTGGAATTTACCATAAAGAGGATTATTCCTGGAATTTGGGCTCAAGGGGATCCAGGGGAGTTGCTGACACATTTCCCGGACAAAATGGAATCCAAATCTAAAATTGTTATATTGTGTTCAGGTTTCACATTCACAGCACCACTTCAGGTTTTATTAGAGATTGAGTCTCATGGTCTTTCCTTCCTGGGCTGATTAGCTAAGATTATGGACATGAGCTACCAGCAACTGGTGTATTCTATACTTTTAGACCACCATTTGTTTGGGTTTTAATAATATGGCATGGTGTTTGTTTTATTTAGGAAAGTTATATATAACATGAAATCTTTTGCTTGGATAATTTTTAAGTTTACAGATAAGTAGCATGAAGCACATTCTCATTGTTGTGCAGCCAGCTCCAAATCCACCTCTAGAATTTCTTGATCATGCCACATGGAAATGCTGTATCCATTAAAAGAAGCTGGTGTACACCTCCTCTCAGTCCTTGGTAACTACTATTCATTATTACAGATACATATTTGAATATTTTAGCTACCTCACAGAAGTAGAATCAGTAAACCTTTCTCATCTTACTTGCTTGTTGGGATGAAATTTTAAATTTAATTGAATTTTCGTTCTGTGTATGGCTGAATATTCATTTCTCTACTTACTTGCTTGTCCGGATGATAGTTTCAAGGTACATTTATATTGTAATAGAATTTTCATGTATATGTATATATACATGAAAATTTTATATAGAGAGAGGGAGAAAGAGAAAGAGAGAACACTCACATATATGTGCATACATCAATGAACTTTTTTCTAATGTGAAGAATTCTGTTATCAATATTGCTGCACCCGTATCTGACCATGTTCCTAATCTTAACTCTTTTAAGTGTGTTTCCAGAAGCAGTATCAATGTGTCTCATAGTAGTTGAATGTTTAACTTCTTGAGGTTCCACCACACTCCCTACCATCTTCCAAAGGAGTGCACTGAGATCATCCCCAGTAATACACAGAGTCCCATGTTCTCAGACCCTTGTCTTTGTAAACAATCAGTACACATTTGTTGAATTTTACTAATTAGTACTATTTATTGTATCTTGTCTGTCTGTCCATGTAGCAAACTACATAGCTTTCCCTAAAAGACCATTATAGGCTTTCTCCAGATAGGCCCATAGGACTATTAACAACCCACATCGTGATGATACATAGAACAGTACAGGTAAGAACAGTTCATCTCACCGGCCTCCAAGCCTGTTAGTTTGGGACTTAACTTTTTTTTTTTCCCCAACATTTTGGCAGCCTTCCACAGTAGCCTAGATCTTTGTGCAATTCCTTTTGGTCCTAATATTGAAATTGACATTAGAAACTTCATGGAGGCAAGTTTGAACAATTGCTTTCCTGCAGATGTGTTCTGCATATGATTGTGCTAGAAGCTTTCCATAATACAAAACTTCAGCTTCTTGGTGGTACACAGGTTGCTCTGGATAACCCATGAAGCATTTAACAAATACCTTCCTTTGTTAAATCCTAATTATCCACATCCTGAAGACAGTTTCCTGGGATGCATTTTGAGATGAGCCCATTTACTGAGGATTGGTTTTTGTTCTATAGAATTTGGAAACAAAAGCTCCTTCAATCAGCTTTTAACAGGTAAACTTGTAAGCTGAGTAGCTTGCACAAGCAGGGGTTATGGTCTAAGGTGCTCTTCTCTCTTCCACAACTTACTAAATAATGTAGTTCCCAGAGCTGGCTATGAGAGATTTGGTGTCTTGTAACTGTTATCTAGCAACGTATGTCCATCATGCTTCATGTTCATTAGTTAGATGAGATCAGTGAGTTAAAGAACTGTTAAATTTGTGTTTTCCTTTAATGGATACGTGACTGTGGTAGCTGAGTCACAGGACAGAAACTTGACAGAAAAGGACATGGCGGTAAGACAAGCTTATTGCAAATAAGCAACTTCATAAATTCTCTTATAATCTGTGCTAGCAAGATGATTTAGACAGTTCACTTAATAAACGTAAGAGGATTAAAGAAAGAAAAAACTAAAACAAATGCATTATTCCTATCTTTTCCTTCGTGTATATGAATAATGCATACATCTTATTAGTGGCAAATAAAGTAATATACTGCTGGGTACATTTTTAGCAGGAAACTAATTGAAAATCTATTTTGATGAACCTCAAACAGCCAGAAAAATTAGTGGAAATTCAAGCATCTAATTTTAGTTGGATTTTTCTTAATATTGAAAATGCCATTTCTTTGAAACTCAATTCATTTCTCTTCTTATCTGGTATATGTTCAGCAACTAGCTGATGAAATTAATTTCTACCTCCATATTAGCTAATTAATTTTTGAACCAACAATTTTAGTTGTTGCCATTTTGAGATTTTCTTTGAAAAAATAATACTGTGTGAGAATATTTCTCTATCACAATAAAAACACTGAATGATTGATAGCAGAAAAATAAAAAGAAAACAAAAATGTTAATTGCTTTAAAATAAGCATTCTGTACCTAATCTTTTGAATTCTTAGCCTTCTGGGTAGGTGCTAGTTTGATGTTTTTCACTCACCCCTACTAGATTTCTACAGTTGTAAGACTAAAGGTTTCCTTGACAGAGAGTTTGGCTAAGTGACAATGTGAATTTGGCAGGTCCTTGGAAACCTTTTGTTTTGTAGTTTGAAACTCAGATTCCTAATACTGATATACCTTAGGTCTTCTAATGTTCTAACATCTTGTTGGGATCATTAGCGGATGTTTTAAGGGAAGTTAGAATTCTTTTCACTTGGAGCCATGTAGCTGTCATTACCAAAGCTGAGAAGCTGAATAAAAAGCTTTATCCAACAACACATGTTCATTATACTTGAAAGCTTTTGTTATTCGATTTTCAAATTGGCAGGACCTTCATTTTAATAAAAGTGTGTCCTGATTTTATGAGGAATGAAAATTGATAAATTAGATGGCTGAACAAAAATAATTATAGTTTAAAGGTCTTCAGGAGAAACAGTCTGATCTCTGTACAATGGGCAGCAGGATGCGCATGGGTGGAAAAAGAGAGTTGACAGAAACCACTAGAAAGCATGAGATTAACAAGCGGCATTTCTTGTTCTTTCCTGAAAAAAAGGAAAATGATTTATGATTGAAATTATTCTACAAAACAGCTCTGGCATGAGACCCAGATACCCTGTACCCTGCTATGTTCTCAAACTTCAAAATCAGTTATAAATTATGGCATCAAAGGAAGGCTTCTTGTGAATTTCAGTTACAGGCCATCCATTCATGTCCCAGGAGCAAATATGTTATGGTGGCTTCTTAAGTTTCTGAAGCCGAATAATATTTTCTTTTCTAGAATAGATTCTGTTTAGTAACTTGGCATAGAATACCACATTTTTAGACAATGATTCTGACAACACGTGAAGTCTGGCTTAGATATCCTTTCATAGAAGTAATTCAAATAAATACATTTATCACCATCAGAGGGAAAAGTGAGAGGGGGTTGTGCATGCTACTTCTGGCAGAGGTTTGTTGGTATTGTAATTTAAAACAGAGATAATTGCAGTAAACTGACTCTTGGGCTTAAATTACTTTCAACAGCCATTCAACAGCCATTCCCTGCTCAATGAAAAATGAGACTATGAGAATTCAATGTTACCAATGTTAGGGTAGTTGGTGAGAATTTTAAAAATAAACTAGAAAAGACTTAAATTGTTTTAAAATGCTTTTCTAGCATTGGTAGAAATGATTTAAACTAACACTACTAAAGAAATTACTTATTTTTCCTTAAAAGTACAGAAAATAACTCTCAAATGCCAATTCACCATCAGAGATATTTTCCTTTTCTAAAACACTTCCAATTCCTGGGCATATGCATGTATTTTAATATTATGAAATGCATACCCCATGGAGTATTTCTCCTAATGTTATACCTTACTATCATTTCAATATTTCTAAGTCATCTTTATATTTGCCAACTCAAATGTCTATTAAATTTCAGTGTGTGGTGAGATGATAACTTACTAAAACATTCCCTTTATTTTGAACTTTAAGATTTTATTTTATAATTGGCTGTTAAATGTCGCAAAGCATATAAAAAAGTTGTTCTATTAGACTGCTAGTTCAAGGTAAGTATTCCATTTTAGAACTATACATGAAAAGTATCAGAGCTTTTGACATTCTTGAATTCAACACATGGTTTAAAACTTTTCACCCACTATCATTTTGCAATAATCATGCATTCCTTAGAATTGGAAATGCATTTCCACTTCATAAATAACTATGCTTTCAATTTGAAACACTTTTAGTAGAAAAATATTTCAAAGTAAGTCTTCCAACACAGAAGCAAGATTTATGATTTGTAAGAAGCCTTAGTAAATCAACCATATGAGACTATTTACAAAACTTGTTGAGAATTGGATGCTAGGAAGTTTTAGAAAAATAAGAAAGTATCTTAAAATTTTTCTTTGCCTCCAAACTTATTCAAAAACATGGGTATTTTGTGTTTTGTTTTGTTTTGCTTTTGGAGCAAACTGTTTGGATGGGCAAAATCACTGTTCCTGTTTTGTGCAATGGTCTACGAGACTAACACTATGACTATGATTAGAAATGTGCTCAGTGAAACTATGACAGTGCTTAGAAATGTGCTCATTGTTATACTAGAGTCAGGAGATGACTCTTACAATAAGGAATTACGAGACATAAGAGACTTCTGGAAGAATCCAGCATCTTAGTTTTGAACAAGGCTACCCTCTCCTTAATTAAAAATTCTCCCTCTGCAGACCTGGTACTCTGTCCTACAAGGTCACAGATCACCTGACAATGATCTGAAATACAGCCTTTGAAACCTCTGATGAAAATATTAACTCACATGCATTTCTTTATCTTGACTGATTTTATCCCTGTAAGTCTATCTGTAAGCCATTTTTCAATGTGTAGATTTTGTATCATATTTCTCAAGGTCACCTCAGGTAGTTATTAAAATATACTTAATTGATCACTGTAAAAATTTTGAGTTTATTTCTAGCAGAAGCATTGAGTTAAATAAATTATAAGAGAATTATAGGAAAAACATAAATGTATAGCTTTGGACACTACTCTATTTACTATTTATTGAGCCCCAATTTGTACAAGGCAGTGGCAGAGCCTAAGGATCAACTGCTGAATGATAACAGACAAGTATCCCATGGTCACAGAGTAGGCGAATTGTTAGGAAACTGGCCTTAACAAAATAGCTTCACAAGCATATGTGATCCTGTAATTGCGATAATCTAGACCATGAAGATCATATTACAAGAGGAATCAAACACTGAGCTACTATGGCCTTGGCAAGGGGATTCTCTGAGGAAATAATGCCTGAGAACAGAAGTATAATCAGCAATAACTAACACACCAGGAGAGAAAAGAGTACTCAGGCAAAAGGAATATCACTTAAGTTCTGTGGAATAAACCAGGCTCCACAAGACCAAAGACATGGTTTCCCTCAAATGGTGTTAGATCCAAAATATAAATATATGCAAGCACATAAAGGATCAGGTGTGTGTGTGTGTGTGTGTGTGTGTGCATGATTAATCTGACTGATATATGGTATATGCATGGGTAAGACACCATAATAAAACAGTTTTGAACAATTTATATATACTTCAACATAAAAGACTATCAGAAAGTTGAAACAAGTCTTTGTCTTGTCGTTAGTTGGAGGGGGTCAGACAAATGGGGAGTGAGAAGGCAGACACAGGCAACATCCTATAGATACATGTGTGAAAATAGAACAAAACAACGTGATGAGAGTGGTTTGGGAAGAGGGAGAAAAGAACAAGGTAAAGGTGTGATTATGATCAGAAGCTTTGTATACATAACTTGACTTGTTAAAGTGAAACATCTTTGTCCAACTAATTTGTTTTAATTAAAAAGAAAGCTCCATCGGAAGACAGTAAATTTAGAGAAAATACAGAAGACTAGAAAAAAAAAACAGAGATTAAACATGCTGAGAAGGGAATCTGGTTAAATGAGCAATCCTTCAAATTACCCAAACCATTGCTTAAGAAGAAAAATTCAGAAATTTGATATTCCCATACTTTAGGAATATTGTACCTTGTTAAAAGGAAATGAAAAATATAGAAATCATTTACTTACAATAAATCATTTTGCATGCCTTATGTGAGACTCCATAAAAGATCATTTTCCATTTTGTTATATATTCTGATGCTTTTTTCACGTCATTAATCTTGGAGTTTCTACTAAGGTTCATTCTATCTCAGTCCATACAGGTATATCCTCAGATACAATGTCTGAATATATTAGAGAAAAACATTATGGAAGACAACAAAATTTGCAAAAGTCCTGAACTCAAATTGTTTTTGAACTGAATTGAGCAGATAGCTACATAAAGCCCCCAACAGGGCACAGCTAACTCGATCATAGTTCTGAATACCTGGGTAGCCACGTCAAACAGGTCTTCATTTCAGCTTGGTTTTTTGTTTGTTGGTTGGTTTGTTTGTTGGTTTGGGGTTTTTTTGGGGAATATATGTTAAAGTTTGCAACTGTATGAATTAAATGTTCATATATATCCAGAAATCAAATTTATTGGGTAATTCTTTGAATAATGAGAACATCTTATTTTATACATAACTTTCAAGTTATCATGTGACCTCTGTTGATGCTAAAATGTTTAATATAATATAAATAGCAAAATTATTAAATGTAATAAGGATTAACATAAACCTATTAAAGAACTTGCCAAAGTCATGACTAAGTCAATTTTGAATAATCAATATACAATTTGTTGATTATATATGTACATACATAAATATAAATATATGTATATACACTACATATACATATGCATACATATATATGTATATACATATGTATATACATATATCATTGCACACTAAGGAGAAAACTGAGGCTTCTTTTATCATTAGTGGGTTTTTTGTTTTGTTTTGTTTTGTCTGTCCTGGGGCTTGAACTCTGGGCCTGGGTACTGTCCCTTAGCTCTTCAGCTCAAAGCTAGTGCTCTACCACTTGAGCCCCAGAGCCACTTCCGGTTTTCTGGTGGTTTGTTAGAGATAAGAGTCTCACAGACTTTGCTATCTAGGATGGCTTTGAACCATGATCCTCAGATCTCAGCCTCCTGAGATGCTAGTATTACAGGCGTGAGCCACCAGCGCCCAGCAATTAGTGGGTTTTATAATGATTTTAATAGAAGACACCTGAAAACAGCATTAGCATTTTATAATAAAGATTCCCTTGCAAAATAAATTCAGAACAGCCTAATTCACTTGGCTTATATTTTTCTGAAAAATTTTGGTAGCATTCAATATGGAAGTGAATCTTATAAATTTCCCCAGAGTAGGATATAGATTGTTTCTTGAACTCATTTTTTGTATAATCCTTTCTATACTCTTTTCTGAACAATAATATGCAAGACTCACATTCAAATAAACAATTTTAGGAATATAATGCATTCTGTGGTGGTGTTTGTAATTTCTTGATCAGGGAAAATGAAAGAAGAGTGTTTTCAGTTACATATCATACCCCAAAACAATTGGTAAAAAGGGGAAGAATGCATAAGTTATCCATGAGAATACTTAAAACATGTCGGCATGAATATATGTTGAATTAGAGAGCAAATATCTCTGAACAAGACTATCATAGTAGTCTGAATCTAATTAGGAAATAGATGCTGAAAGGAAGCTAAATAAGATAAGTTAATAGAATAATGAGCACATTCTCTAAGATGGTAACTTGCAGATACTAGAAAACTCGACAAGCCAGCCCAAGAATGTTTGAGAGAACAGAAACGACAAATTTATAACAGGTTAGATCCCCTGAATGTAGATGAGGTTAAGGCCACTGGAATGTAGAGAAACTTGCCAGTTTAGCCAGCAGAGTTTGTCTGGAGTTTTTAGATAAAGTAGCTCACCCTCCAAAGGAAGACAGAGCTTATAATCACTGAGCAAAACTATGCAGTGAGAATGAGTGTCTGTACATGCCAGGAGACCTTCCAAACATGGAGATTATGCAAGGGTTTGCAGAGGGAGCTGCAGAACCATGTCTGTCTGCCAGGCCAGAGGCAGGCTGCATGTACAATGCTCAGGAGCTTACAGTTATTCAACCACTATCCAATATCAAGAAATCTATAGAAAGTTTGTCCATAGGCCAAAACTGCAAAGTCAGGATTTTCCTCTACTGTAGTGGGAATGCTCTGGCTAATCTCACACTGGTGACTGGTGCTAGACAGTCCCAGCAGCACATTTTTAGGAAGCCTTTTCCTCAAGAAATGTTCCTCAAATGTCCCCTATGAAACACTGCTGTCTTCACTGTAAGAGAGCAGTGAGTCAAGGAACTCAGTCATTTATCACAGAGCATTTATTGAAAGGCACACTTGGAACTGAGGCAGCAAATTGATAACTGACACAGGTGTGCAGTTCATCATTCACAATGGTGTTTTACAACCCATATTGCTGTGAAATGTGCATGCACTGTTACCACCTGTTTCCCACCTTTCCTCCATGTGGAATAAAATCTGAGAAATAAGGAACGAGTTATTTATGTACCTGTTTGGTTTCTAACATTTTATTTTGAAGTCATTATACTCACAGGAATTTCAAAGACAATGGTTTCATAAACTGTTTATCCAATTTTTTCCCAATAATTATATGTTACACAGCCATAGTGTAATGATAAAAACTAATACATTTATATTAACGCAATATACATGCATATGTGTTCATGTACATTCAAATAAATAGATTATATATGTATAAATATATATACCTACTATCTATCTAAACACATATCTTCATAACACACTATGCATATATGTTTAGTTCCATATAATTTATCATCACCAACACAGTATAAGAATACAGAACTTGGGCTGGGAAGGTGGCTCAGTGGTAGAGCACTTGCCTTGCATGCATGAGGCCCTGGGTTCGATTCCTCAGCACCACATAAGCAAAAAGAAAAATGCTGGAAGTGGCGCTGTAGCTCAAGTGGTAGAGCGCTAGCCTTCAGCTGAAGGGCTGAGGGACAGCGCCCAGGCCCAGAGTTCAGGCCCCATGACCGGAACCAAAAAAAAAAAAAAAAAGAATACAGAACTTGTCTTCCACCACAGGTCATCCGTGCTATCTGTCACAGTCAAGTCCACCCACTACTTACATTCATCAATAATTGGTGCTTCGTATTTACACATTCTTGTTTTCAGGAATACTAAGGACCTGTAATTCTACAGCATGATACCCTTTGAAATTAACTTTATCTTTTGTAGTGAGTTGATGTTGTTGGTTATTTTTATTTAGCCTGAAATCTCTTTTACTTGGTGTATTTTGACTACTTTTATGCAACAATTGAATTTTGGGAGCTATATTTGCCATGTAGTTATTTTTCTTTACATTCCATTCTATCATATGACCACTGTTTTTAATAGTCCAATTTGGCCCTAAAGTTCTATTCTTTTTTTTGGGTGGGGGGTGTTCCAGTTGTAGGCCTGAACTCCGGGCCTGGGCGCTGTGTCCCTCAGCTCTTCACCGGCTTTTTTTTTCTGCTTATGTGGTGCTGAGGAATCGAACCCAGGGCTTCATGCATGCAAGGCAAGCGCTCTACCACTGAGCTACCTTCCCAGCCCCCTAAAGTTCTATTCCTTTTAGTGTTTCTATTTTTCCTTTGTGGTACCATTTGAGTAATTTTATCATTTTTATCAATCACTGACTTTTCTTTCTGCTCATTCCACTCCATTGAGACCAGTGAGATTTAAAATTTTAGTTTTTTTTCCTATCAAGAATCTAAAATTGCTGGGTGCTGGTGGCTCATGCCTATAATCCTAGCTACTCAGGAGGCTGAGATCTGAGGGTCATGGTTCAAAGCCAGCCCAGTCAGGAAAGGCCATGGAACTCTTATCTCCGATAAACCACCAGGAAACCGGAAGTGGTGATGTAGCTCAAGTGGTAGAGTGCTTGCCTTGAGCTGAAGAGGTGAGGGACAGCACTCAGGCCCAGAGTTCAAGCCACATGACAGAGAGAAAGAAAAAAAAACCCTAAAATTGCAAATTGTTTCATGAATATATCCTAGAATTCATTTTGACTTGTCGATGTTATTAATATGTTTTTCATATGATAGATTTAAGTTGGTTTCTCCAAGTCATTTATCAGAGTTTATTAGAATTTTGCTAGTTTGAGTGAAATTCAGAATCTTTACTTCCTTTTTCCATTTGCCTTCCCTAGTTTATAGCATAACAAGTTAGATAACTTTTCTTTATCTAGTGAAAATCACATTAGGTAGTTTTGTTATATTTATTCCTTCAATTATCATTATTAAAAATATTCAAGAAGAGAAAAAACTGTATTTTATCCTCATTTTGCTCTTTCTGTTCATTCTTCATTCCAAGTTCCAAGATTCTTCTTATCCTTTCTTTTGGTTTACCAGAACTTCTTTCTGCCAATCTGTTAGATAATTTTGTTGCTAGCAATTTTTTTCTATTCCTTTGTCCTAGAATACCTTTGTTTCCCTTCATCTCTAAAAGATTATTTCACTAGACATAGAATTTGGGGTTGGCAGTTATTCCCTTTTAACCCTTGAAAAATACGGTTCTACTTTTTCTTGACCTCCAAGATTTCTGAAAACTCAGCTTCCATTTGATTGTTTTTCCCTTGGTAGGAAGATGTCCTTTGTTTTTAATCCTTTTAATATTTTTTGAAGACATGTTTTTCTTGAAATTTTATGTAATATGTGTGGAGGATTCGTTTTACCCCTTGAGTAAAAGGTTTGTGTCTTATAAACTTTAGGGGTGATATTTCACCTTTATACTTTGAATGTTTTCTTGACTATAATACCTCTATCGTCTTTTCCTGGAGTGTGAAGGGCACAAATATTAAATGTTTCTTTTTCCCATACTTTTTATTTGCATCAAGTAGTTGTTACAGGAGGGGTTATTTTGGCAAATCTATATATACATAAAATGTACCTTTATCAGACTCATCCCTTCACTTAGGGGCAAGGACAAGAACAACTTATCCCTAAGATACTGTTTGTCATTTTCTATTTTCTCTGGGTTGATGGAATCATTTTTATCATTTTATCTTATTTCTACTCATCTTTCGCTCTGTTCTTTCCAGTCTACTGTGATCATCCAGAGAGTTATAAGTTTTAGTTATTTTGTTATTCTAAAACTTGTATCTTTTGTTCTTTGTGTGTTTCATCTCTGTGCTAAACCATTAAAAATTGCAAACATATTCATAATTCTACAATAAGCCAATTTTATATTGACTCAGTCTCTTGTCAGATGATTCCAACATCTATGCCACCTCAGTGTTGTTTTCTGTTGTTTTTCTGTATGTTTCCATTGTCCTTGCTCTTGGTAAGAGTGATTTTTCACTAGTGTTCTATTTGCAAATCTATTTGAGACTTTAGCTCTTATTCAAATCTCTTTCAGAACATGAATAGAAGAAATTTTTCATTATTTTTCCAAGTAGGTTCTGCTAAACGTCTTATCTCACCAATTAGCCTGCTCTGACTCTTGGGAGGGGCCACTATATCACTGCCTGGTGGCAGTAGGATCTTTTTGTTCTTCTTTATGAATCCATGGGCATTGTTTGGCTTCCTGGTAAGAGGTAAGACCTCACTTTACTATTCTCCACATGGTTTCCATTGGCACCATCACAGGGAGGCCCCATTGCCAGTGGATAACCTTGTAGTGCCCTTTTGCTCAAACATGGAGGGAATGCTGGAATAGATGGCTGTCTCAGACATTTTTTATAAGAATTTTCTTCCCATCAAGTGAGAAAAATGTCCTGCTCCTCTAAATCTTATCTAATAAGATGAAGTGTTTATGTGTAGGCCTTTGCTCTACTTTCCCTTCTACGTAAGGTGGGCTCAGAAAAAAGTTTTTTTTTTAAATTAAATAAATATATGAGATCACTACTACCAGCTATGATGGTGTCTCATTCATGCTCATGTTAACAAGGTTTTTCTGTAGTCCAAGTCTTACATATGAAACACAAACATTGACAGCATATGTTGATTAAATTCTCAACATATGTTAGTTAGTTTCCCAAATCAATATCCAGGTCTTGTTTGGCATTACTACGTCTTTGTTTTTCCCTCAGGATTTCTATACTCAGTGACTAATCCATACTTATTAATTAATACTCTTTTGAAGCCAAACTTTCTGGTCTGTTTAGACTATGGGTTTGTGGCATTTTTTTCCTCCTAAGCTAGGAAGTTCATGAACAGTGTAATACTTCAGAAATTAAAGTATTTTAGAAAGTTAGAGTTGGGAATAGTCTGAACACTTTAGAAAGTTTTTATTGTGAGATAACTGGTATATATAGATGGTTCATATTTATGGGGTACTAGGTGATGTTTACAAATCAAGGAAAAGCATATCTATGTCCACAAAAGTTGAACATTTCTTTTAGATGGCAACACTCAGAATCCTCTCCCCTTTCAAGTCTTTTATCAGCATCAGTTAGTTGTCCAGGGGGTTGATTTTGACATGTGCAAACCTTGACCACACACATCCCTACCTCATTCTTCCTCATCTGCCTTCTCCCATCCCAAGCAAATCAATCTTAAAGACTATATTCTTACCTATCACACATGCACATGAAAATTTCTTTTACAACATTCACCTCCTTCCTCCTCTTTAGTCACCTTAACTACTGCTTTCATTAAAAGGAACAGCTTCAACAGGAACTATTACATTTGTATCTTTCAAATTCAAAGTGTATGTGACTTCTTCAAAGAGAATTCACAGTAAACCCCCCACACCCCCCCACACACAGTGCTTTAATTAGATTGAATTCTTAATCTCACTTTCCCCATACCTGTTACCCCTTATTGTTCAATAGCATTTAAGCATTCATTTGCCATTCTTACAAATGCAAGGGATTTTGGTGGTGGTCTCTCTTTAACATTCTCTTTAAGGATCCTCACTTTTACCTTTAAAACTATGCGAATTTATCATAATTTCTAGTGCATAAAGTACCCTAGAACACAATAAAAACACCTTACTCATACATGTAATTGAAAAAGTTCAGTTTAATGAGAGTAGATGTATAGTTATCAAAGGCTGGAGAAATGCATAAGGAAAATTCAGGGAAAAATTGGTCATTGAGTAATAAGTAACAGTAGCTGTTTTAAGTGCATTTGCTCATTGATTCCTTAAAATAAATTCATAATATATATTTTACCAATAGTTTCACATGGTCTCATACTTAGTAAAACTGAAACTGGGATTAAAGACTTTCTGTAAGTATAGAATTAGTCAGCATTCATACAGTGCACTAGCCTACCATTCAATTAATTTAATGAGTGGGCCAATATTTTTTTTTATTTTTTTGGTTCCCCCCCCCAGGCCAATATTTTTAAATCAAGACATTTTACATATTGTGGGAAATTTTAAAGAAAACAAAGAGATTTGTTTGCCTTTATTTGTATATTTACTAATCTAATCTATGTATTGAGTTCCCATGCATTAAATACTTTTCATAGTAGGACTGGTAATCAAAGAAGTCTAGGGCTATTGTGTTAGGTGATCTTTTTAGATATTTGCTGGACTTAATGTAAACAATATTTTTATCATGCCTACTATTATACTTTCCCTTAAAAATGCATGGTCCTTGAAGAGCACAATTTATATTTTTTGGTTTTTGGATTTTGGTTTTTTTGGGTCCGGTCGTGGCCCTGAACTCTGGGCCCCTCAGCTCTTCAGCTCAAGGCTAGCACTCTACCACTTGAGCCACAGCGCCACTTCTGGCTTTTTTTTTTTGCTTATGGGTGCTGAGGAATCGAACCTAGGGCCTCAGGCATGCAAGGCAAGTGCTCTACCACTGAGCTACCTTCCCAGCTCCACAATTTATATTTTAACATCTGAAATTTTCCATGAAAAAAAACTCTAGGTTAGAAAGAAAGTATTTACATATGTATAGAATTCATGTTAGCATGACTCCTGCTGATTATGATTTTCTCTTCTCTCCTCCTCTCTGTTCTCTTTTCCTACTTACCCTTTCTTATTTTGTTCTTTCAATGCCCCCAGTTTTTCTCCCTTCTCCTCCTCTTCTTCTTATATCCTCCCTTTCCTTCTCTCCCTCCCCCCCTTTATCTCTCTCTCCCTGTCAGTCTTTATGTCTCTGGTAAATATGTATTTATTTTAGCATTTTTTTATTAATCATGAAAATTAAGGTTTATGATACACAAATGAGGCTGAAGGGGCAGATTGTTGAATTAGATAGGTACATTTTCAATCCAGATTTGTGACTAAGGAGTCTCCTTTGCAAAATATTTAATTCAATTATCTTACTACCCACAATACAGTAATCATAAGCACTAATGTAAATAATGTAATAAAATGCAGTAAGGTAAAAAATAGAGTATACAAGTACATGCTTACCTTATGTCATAACAAGATAATTTTAAACTATCACTCTATTCGTCCAAAAGTAAGACATTTTTAGAATTGAGTAAATTCAAGGTAAATCTTACAGTCACAGACAGGAAATGACAATTCTGTTTCATTGTCTTTTTAAAAAATGGCCTTTATTCAGAAAATGCTAAATCAATGAATCAACAAGGCTAATTTCTCATAGAAGGAAAAGAAAGAAAATTACGTTCGTTAGCTTTTCTCTCCTTATGTGCATATGGCCATGCCTGTGAAAATCATTCCTCTCCTTATTCTGTCAATCTGTCTAATTTGAGTTTAAGAGACGTAACATTGTAGTAGCAAGAGGCAAAAATAAAGAAATATTTATTTATTTATTTATTTACTTATTCCTTTCCTCCCTCCCTCCTTCCTTTCCCTCCCTTCTTTCCTTCCTTCCTTCCTTTCTTCCTTCCTTCTTTCTATCTTTCTCTCTATCTTTCTTTCTTCCTTCCTTAGTTATGGGGCTTCAACTTGGGGCCTGAGCGCTATCCTTGAGCTTTTACGCTGAAGGCTAACACTTTTCCACTTTGAGTCACAGTGCTACTTCCTCTGTTGCTCTCGAGTGAGATGTTTCTAAAGATGCAATCATCTGAGTACGTCTTGATGAAGGAATTTTTAACCATTACAGGAAAACCTAGAGACACCCGTGTTTCCGATACAAAAGGGATCACTGAACCTCCTGAGGCAGAAATGGGAATCCAGCGATTACCAGAGAAGTGGGTGCTGGCCTGAGGACAGTTGGTGCAGGCTCCCTCAGCCCAGGGAAAGCCCATTGGCACCGGAGCCTCCAGATCCTCTCAGTCTGCCCTGCAGCCCAGGGGAAGAGATGCTCAGTGCAGAGACTGAAGAGGAGAGTCCTGAGGATGAGACTGACCGCTCTCGGGAATGCGGCCGGCCTGAAGTTCTGAAGGAAGCTTCCCTGACTGGACGCCGTAGAATCGAGCGCTTTTCCATTGCCTTGGATGAGCTAAGGAGTGTGTTTGAGGGTCCCAAATGTGGAAGCCAATGGACTGGACCAGCTCAATACACTGGAAAGGTAAGAGGACATTGATGAAGTCTAGTGTGTAGTTGACAAGGTTTGCAGCTTGCCTGGGCTGACATTTATTCTCAAGTACTTAATCTCGACTGCACTCCAGGCAGATGTGTAGAAGCAGTCGTGCTATGCATTGCGAAATGTGACATCTTCTATTATTGACTTCAACTATGATCTATTCCAGTGGGGATCTGGCTTCCTTCCATAACCACAAAGGCAAGTCTGACATCCCTCTTTTGTTGTTGCCGTGTTTCCACAATGAGGTTGTCAGTTCCTTGGAGACTGTGACAACCTCTAACCACTGTGGGCAGCATAAGCATCTAGCCATGGTGGCCACATTCAGTAAGAACTGTGGACAAGTTTCAAGTTGTTTCTCTTTTTCTTCTGAAATCTTGAGAAATTTAGTATATAATAAATAAGCTGATACTAGACTAGCAGAAAATTGTGGTATGTGCCTAAACCCGGGACTAACACATACAGAATGAAACCTACACAAGGGCTATAGTTAAAGGTTAAATGGCATTCTAAGTATAGAACAAACTAGAGGCTGAATGAGTGGCAACAGGTTACAGATGCTGAGGAGGAGACTATAATGTAAGAAAGTCCTGTCTTATTATGCAGACAAAGTCCCAGTGGCTCTTATCAGCAAACCATCTTGGTCAGCTCTCTCTGTGCCAGGTATTAGGCTTCCAATCTCTTCACTCTATAGAAAGATCTTTCTCTGGTCACATTGAAAGCTATGAGTTGAAAATTCTGCTGCTCGCTTCTACTTTAAACTCTTATAGGCATATTCAAATTTATTTATTTATTTATAACCAAAGCAAAGCTTTGCAGAATCATTCTTGTGTTTGCAGTGGTCTGAAGTTTTGTTTTGGTTTGTTTTTAAATAACCAACCCAAAATATTCAAGGACATATGTTTGGATAGGAATACAGTGATCTCTCTCATAACTTGTCAGTAATGATGGAATGCAACAAAAGAAGGCTTTGAAACCACAGGACTTGATTTAGAAACCAAAAACCTAGCATTTGCTTCCATAACTGGATAATATTTAACCTTTCAAACACAAATGTTTTAATCTATTGCTTGATTTTTTTATTTTAGGGGATTATAGGTAATATGTTTAACCCATTAAGCATAGAGTCCCAATATTTTGTGGTAGATGAAGATCACACCATGTTAATTAGGATGATTCATATGAAATAAGTTACTAGCTAAAGGAGGTATCTAATCAAATGTAGAAAATATAGCTAAGAAGATTATTAGCTAGGACTATATTTATACTTTTGTTGTGAAGTTAATGCAATTATAATTTCAAGTTGAATGATTGTAATTTGTTACAATAAGAGATAATGTAATAGAGTTCCCCATGGCTTCCCTTATTTGCAATAACTAGTACATGTCTGAGTCAAGCAGTAAAGGTCAGATAAGTTGATGTTAGGGAAATGAACCCTAAGATATGAATTCAAATGTTTTTTTCTTTCATGCAATTGTTTCTAACACATTTATAAGATTATTTCTTTGTTGCTTTGTATGTCCTCCCCCACGGTATAACCCCTGCTTTCACTGTATTTGAGGTCGGTATAATTTGTGGAGGGGAAGGGGAAAAACAAATCGTTTAAATAGGGATACAGGTGGACGCATTGCAACAATGAGATGTACAAGTCATTATGTTGAAAACGAACTTTACAACTTTGGTGCGGGGGAAGGGGGGAAGGGTTGGGTGGGGGAGTGGGGGCAGGGGATTTTAAGGGATGGGAAGGGGAAACAAAGGAGGAGTCTATAATGCTTGGTAAGAATTGTACTCATTATCTTGGCCATGTAATTGTATCCCCTCTGTTCAGTATTTTCACAATAAAAAAGAAAGAAAAAAAAAGAAGAGATAATGTAATAGAGTTTATGAAGAGTTAAATAATCTCAGATTTGCACTGGAAAGAAAAGCTCCATGCGTGATTCTTTTCTTTTTTTCTCCAAATGAGAGTTATCAAAATGATACACATTCACACTGTCATTAAGTGATAATTGGTTGACACAGAAGAAATTATAAGAATAAAGAAACTTTAAAACAAATTATTTTGCTATCATTCTGGTCAAGTTTCTCTCTGGGAATATATTTCATAGCTTGCCCTTCATGGACATCAAATAAGTAATTGAATCTGTGAGAAAAGGGTCATGGAGATGTATCTGTGAGTCTGTGTTGAATGTAGACCATTAACCATTTGATGACCACTGACTAGAGAATTTCTTTCCCTCTACTTTAGTCACAAAGTTACAATTTATTTTGTGCCTTTACAATGTTCTCTATTAGCTAGAGACTGTGGTGCACTCAATGTAAGTATGTATGATGCCGTTTTTTATTTACATAAATTAAAGCAACAGAAAGTAGACTACCATGTAAAATTTTGGACATATACCCAAGATTATTGACAAAAGAAGTGGCTAAACATAGTAGATTCATCTTTATGAATTATTATGATATAATCTGTTTTTATGTGGATGATATGTAACCACTTCAATGAAGCAATAAGAAAACAAGGCATTAATTAGGTTTATTGCAATGTGAGATCATTGCTATTCAGCTAGTATATGGTACCTCATCTAGGACTTATAAAAATAATTATGAGGACTTGGTGTAGTGGTTCATATGTATAATTTCAAGTACTTAAGAAGAGAATATTTTCATCCACAAAGATCATTTACATAAGAAAGAGGAATGGTATTTGTATTTTGTATGGTATTTTGTATATGAATTTTAGATGAGACACAACAAGGGAGAAGCAGAGAAATAAAATAAAAGAAGTCAATGAGGAGTTAACTTGCTTTTGCCTCAACATGCATTTTAATATGCTATTAGGCCTGTGAAAACAGTCTCAACTAAATCTGAAGTGATGTGCTTCCCCCTTGCATAGTAATGATATACAACCCCACACATAGTTCCTTAGTTTCTCTAGACCTTTTCTTCTTCCTCATATCAACACTTTATGTTAGTGTCATTATAAAGTAATGAGATAATGTGTATTTGCATAAATCATGCAAAACCTCTAACCACTTTATAACTATGACATTTATATTTATGGAGACTGTTGGAATATAGATGAAGTAGGGAAAGTTATTCAATATTTATAACATTTAATGCAAGGACAAAAATAAATTCAAATAAGAAAAATTGTTTACAATGAACAAATCATCCTAACAATAAGAGACAATGAACTGCAGCTAAAGAAGGAAACATTTTAGCAATAAGCACTTGATTTTAAACATTATAGAATTAAAGGGAGTTTTGAGAAATTTTAGAACTTTGAAAACTGTAGAATATAATCTTTGTAAATATATTCACAGATATATGCACATGTATGTAGATGTGCATGAATCCATACACACACATATTATCTGAAATATTTTAGGAGAACATATCTTTTATTAACATGTCTTTTGTGTATGATTTGTGCCTGAAAATAATTTATTACTAGGAAGGAAGAATTAGAAGACTCAATATTATTTTGTGTAAGTATGCAAACTTACTAAAAGAAATATCAATCCTTATCAATTTTTACAATCATCCAAAACTATTAAGTAATTTTTCCTAATATAATTAATTGCAAGAGAAAAATTAAGTAATACTTAGCATAATTTTACCTGCTTGATACATTATAATTTTCTTGAAGAACACAACTTTTTATATATATATATTTTTTGGGGGGGAGGGTCCGGTCGTGGGGCCTGAACTCTGGGCCTGGGTGCTGTCCCTCAGCTCTTCAGCTCAAGGCTAGCGCTCTACCACTTGAGACACAGCACCACTTCTGGCTTTTTTCTTTTTGCTTATGTGGTGCTGAGGAATCAAACCCAGGGCCTCATGCATGCAAGGCAAGCGCTCTACCACTG
>NW_012267221.1:17970725-18018968 GCF_000151885.1 Dipodomys ordii
TCTTTTTTTTTTTTTATAATTTTAACACATACTGTTAAATAAGCATAAAATGAACTCAAGCCTGAATATATTTATGTTTATCAGGCAGTCAGTAACACAGAGTTATAAATTCACATATTTATCATCACAAATAATAAATATGGAAAATAATTTCACAAATTTTTAATAATTTTAAGAATGAGATTATAAATCTTAGAAAAAAGAATTAATGAAACTGATCCTAGACATTGATGTCCAGAATTGTTTATAATTAATGTGAGAGGCATTTTAAATGTGCATAAATATATAATAGATTATTACAGTAGCAACATTATAGGAATGTACTTTTATAGAAGATTATTTAAATATTGTCTTAAAATTCTTGGTAACATGTTTGGAGTTTCTTTTTTTTTTTTTTTGGGTCCGGTTGTGGGGCCTGAACTCTGGGCCTGGGTGCTGTCCCTCAGCTCTTCAGCTCGAGGCTAGTGCTCTACCACTTGAGCCACAGCACCACTTCCGGCTTTTTTTCTTTTTGCTTATGTGGTGCTATGGAATCGAACCCAGGGCCTCGAGCATGCAAGGCAAGAACTCTACCACTGAGACACCTTCCCAGCCCATTGGAGTTTCTTTTCTGCTTCCCTAACAGACTTCATATATTTCAAAATCATCTCTTGACTTTCTTGGATTTGCAGTTGATGTTTCGAATGCCGGTCATAGTTAGTAATCAAAAGATGTATATCTGGGGCTGAGAAGGTGGCTCAATGGTAGAGCGCTTGCCTTGATTCCATGAGGCCCTGGGTTCGATTCCACAGCACTACATAGCAGAAAAAAAGCCGGAAGCGGTGCTGTGGCTCAAGTGGTTGAGCGCTAGCCTTGAGCTGAAGAACTGAGGATCAGCACCCAGGCCCAGAGTTCAGGCCCCACGACTGGACCGCCCCCCCAAAAAATGATGTATATCTTAGTTTCTGAGGCTCTATATTGACCTGCAAAATATAACAACTGAAAGAAATGATTAGTATATCAAGGGAGAAAGTTTGTTGTTTTATTTTATGTGAAGAAAACAATTATCAGAAAAAAAAGACAAGAGGGGCTCACTTGATGTTTTATATTTTCTTCTATAGTCTAAATAGATTGTATAGTATATTCATGCAGTGTTCAAGTAAAATTAATGTAAGCCTGGCTAGTTGTTTCTGAATGGAGGCAGGGTTTGGACTAGCTAGGCATGGAACAGGTAGGTTCAAGTCTCTCCCTGCACTTCAAAGCTCAGATTTGCTCCCCATAAGACTGGGATGGTGACGCCTCTGTAAGCCTCCCTCAGTGGCCACTTCATTCAGCCATACGTGTGTTCTCAAGGTTGATTCAATTAATCCCTTATGACTTTAGTTTCTTTGGGAGGCCAAATGGAAAACTTACCTTTTGCAGTAATCCACTCCATCACTTCTGCTGTTTTCAATGTAGAAATGTGGTTGCCTCAAAATCACTCATTTGGTGGGATGTTCTTAATATTTAATTGCAAGTGATTTTCATCATTGTTTTTGATAAATACAATTTGAGCATAAAATGAATTTAATTGACAAAAAGGGAACTTCCATCCTTACATATACTGGCTATGCTACCGCACAATGCATTGATTCAATTTATAGTGAAACTATAGGCATGAAAATATATGTTTTCATGGAAGGAAACATGAAAATGCAGAGCTAAGGGATCCTAACCTACCTGTGAAACAGTGTTTATGCAGATTATAAATAATGAAAGATGTTGTACTTTGCAGCATATGTTGTTTTCATTCACTCTAATACCCTGTTTTTTCATTTAATGACCAATCTGTCATCTTTAGTTTTTAGTTCTGCACAATATCAGGCAATTAAAATCACAGGTGAATCAAGGCTCACAGGCTGGCTTCTACAACAAAATTGTTTCACTAGATACTGAACTTATTATATTTACTTATTAAACCCAGGCATGTGATGACTCTAGAGAGAGTCAGAAACAGTACTGCTACTCAGTTTCCTCTGTCATAATATTTTTATTCTGTCTCCCACCCTCACATTTCATCAGAAAATTTGTCACCTATGATATGAAAGTGTGAAAGTATTTAACTGGACAAAGATATATCCAAAATTTCTGGAAATCTAGTAGCCAAACTCTCACAAACATGTAAAAAATAAAAGTAAGATAAAGAAACATGAAAATAATAAAAATTAAAAGTCTTTCCTTAGAACAAAATTTATAGATCTTCAAAGAAGTATTTCCTTTGCTTGAACAATAGGCAAAGTTATTTATGACAAAGCCAAAGTATGTAGTTTAAAGAGAACAATCTCTTCTTTTTAAGTAATATAGAGAAAAAATTGATCATTGTCATTTCAGCTTTAAAAACAGAATACCAACAGGTTAGTTGGAAAATGGTTCAGCAACTTTTTCATTGTCTTAACCTGCATGAGTTATTTAATCTCATTAAACCTCCATTTTCATATCATAAAAAATAAATTAATGCAACATAAGACTTTTGTGAAGACAAAGTAATATAATACCTGATGAGATTTTACAAAGGGATCACCTAGAGAAACAACACCAAAGCAGAAAGATATTCATCGTTTATTTTCTGGTTCTTGTTCTGTCACTTACTACATGCCCTTGGTGAAAAATAGTTCGTCTCAATGAACTTGTTTGGATTCACCTCTAACAGAGGACATGATGCATACTTGGTGACTACTAAAGGTGCTGTGCAAGACAGCACCTATCATATTTGACAGGACCTTGGACTTCCCTGTGAAAGTTTCCCTGTGGACAGTGGGAGAAATGTCAATGAAACCTCCCAACCTTAGCTAAAACTACATTTTGAGAAGATGAAATAAATAATTGCAATTCATTAAATTATAGTTTCTAAAGCTTTCTTAAAACAGAGAGAGAGAGAGAGAGAGAGAGAGAGAGATGTCTGCCATCTTCCTTGTTCTCTCCACTCAAAGGCTCATCATCATTCTGACTTGAAGTCCATACCCAATAAGAGTGAGACTCAGCTGGATTGTTGCTTGTGATACTCATAGGCACTCATGTAAACACACACAGAGACACACACACAGCACTTAGTACTGAAGGATTCCACAAGAATGTATGTTAGTATTTTTTAAGCTGGATTTTTTCTTTGTGTTATAATTGTTATTTTTATGTGATGTTAATATTTGTACTTGCTCTTTTAACCTTTTCCCGTGTTTGTTATTTTACTGCCTTGATGAACTGCTGTATTTTAGCTGAAAAAAAGTTGGTAAAATCCCCAAGTGAACACATTTGCATAGTTTATGACTTTCACAGGAAACTGCTATCTCATCTGATTTGGGTGTCACTGTGATACATGGAGTATCAATATGACATTGCTGAGGCATACACTGCTGATGACCACAGAAAGAAAAGGTTAAGAGATAATGCCTCACCTTCAACCAGAAAAATGCTGTTAGTTCATAAATTGGCCATCTTTGACATTTTCCTTGGTGGAATAGTGAGAATTGTGCTCCTACTATAGGATTATTGGTACTAATATTCCTGTTTATAGCCTGCTTCTTCTACCCACACTAGCATGTTTATAAAACATTTCTAGTTACCAAGGGGATTTATCTAATAACTCTAACTTCCTCTATGTTATGGAAGAAACTACCTTAATTATGTAATTATAGTTAATATCACTAGTGGTAAGATCCTAACAGTAGCATTTTTCAACTCCTATAAAGGAGAAATTCTATAACATAAGTGGTTTATTGCTATTCCAAACTGATAACGCCACATATATACAAAGGACCAGGAAACTAACCTAACGTAAAGAGCACCAGAATGCATGAAAATCAAATGGAATGTATGGTTATCTACTGAATCCTCCAACAGAAAGAAGTACATTAGTGGAAGAGGTGAAAATTGAATAAGATTTATTTCTTGCATTCACAGTTAGACTCTGGTTAAACAAGATGTTCAGATTAGGGAAGATTTCTTCCTTCCATTTGCAGTCACTTTATTGGATGGCCAATTGTCTTAATTCCTTAAGCTCCCTAGTCTGATCTCTCTCGTTGGCAAACAAGCCCAGGACTTACATACAAATCTTCTTTAAAATATTTGGTCCTTTTTACTTCTCAAAACAATTTCTTCATCAGAATTTAGATGTCTGTAATCTTATGTTATGGCTGAAATTAAAGATATTTAGTATGGAAAGCACTAGAGTTAGTGATGTTTCACAGGACATAAAGCACAAGCACCACCACACTTGCTCTTCATCCTGGAAGTCAAACTGTCTTTGGGGAATCTAATTCTGCCATTATTTTAGTGCCTGTTTAGCACTGACTATATTCTGTATGGAAAGTGGATGGTTAACACATTTCTTGCTTAGGAAACTATTCATTTATCTGTTTAATGTGTAGTGGTGAGCAAATGTAATGAGTTCCAAACACCTGAAACAAATTCAAGCTTCATTAATATTTCTCATCTGCACCAACTTCCAAATATGATGATTTATGGTACCTAATAGTGTACTAACTTGTTTCATGTCAATGTAAGTTATTTATTGTATGCCTTGAGACAAATAGTTCTAACGCATGGCAATGTATCATAACGGATGCAGTGGTTCTTTCTCCTCCCCAAGCTGTACAAACAGGAACATACATTTAACCTAACCAAAATCTGATTTCAACATTGATTAGATGCCATAATTTTTTGTTACTAACGTTAAAAATAACACAAAAATTCCATCTTTGATTATTAATGATTTTATGATTTAAGTTTAGTCCCTTTCCTGATTTATTTGGTGATGGGTTAAGAATATTTTTCAGTATATCTTCAAATATATTAGTTTAAAATTCCTATAAGAAAGATAATTCGGCATATTTGGGGGGAATACACAGAAGCACCATGAACAAACTTCTCTCACAAACATGTACCTATATAATAGCATGAACTATTGAAAGAAATGTTATTTTTGAGGGTAAAATACATAGGTTGCTGGTCTAATATGTCAATGTCTCTATATTTACCCAGAACAAGAAAAGCTGTTTTTGCTGAAATACATTTCATATCTATTCATTTAATGTATAGATAATGCTCTTTAAAAAACAAAAAAACAGGGCCCATAAATAGTGAAGTTTTCCCTGAATGCCTTGCTTTATCCTGCTATTGACTAGCCATTTGGCAATTAGAGAAGGAAGTCTTGGTAAGATATTATGGCTAGAAAATAATAAATACAGGGCACTAAATACTTTCTCAGTTGTGTGTTCAAGGTCTCATACGTAGTTGACTATTTTAATTCACTGAAATCTTAACAGGCAAAGCCATCATTATTCCTATTCTACAGATACAAAGCACTGGAAAAGGTAAAGGACCTGTCCAAGATTACACCATTGGCAGGAATTGTGTATATATTGCAACTTAAATTACCTGCATTGAGAACTGACATTAAATATTCAAGTACACTTGAGTCTATCTGCACTTTCAGAATTCTTGTCTGTTTTTGTACAACACCCCTCAGCTGTGTTTGTGGTATGAATGGACCCTGGACAATCTCAGAATTCAGAGAAATTCTTAAGCTTTGAGTAACACCAACACTTCCATGTGCTCTATACTAAAAGGAATGAATATTTTCCCCAAGTTAAGATCTTTCATTGTGCATTTCAGTCTGTATCAAGAATTCAATCTCTCTCTTAAAGGACCATAAAATAATGATATAATTGTACTTTTGATAAAATATGGAGCAATGAAAATAACTATTATGAATAAATAGATTAACAAAGATAATTGGGTATTCAGTGTCTGAGTTGTAAGACAGTCTGAGTTCAGAAATCCTACTCTTAAATATTGAGGAAGATAGTATTTGTGTTTGCATATTGTACTAATAACAGAGGGATTTTGTTTTGAAGCTACTGGGTCTTGAACCTCAAGTCCTGACTGTTGTTCTTTAGTTTTCCACTCAAGGCTGGTGCGCTGTCACCTTGAGCTACAGATCCACTTCTAGCTTTAGTTAGATAATTGGAGATAAGAGTTTCTTGCACTGTCCTGCCTGGGTTGGCTTTCTATACTCAAATCTCAGCCTCCTAAGTAGTCAGGATTACAGGTGTGAGTCATCAGTGCCTGGCCAATAAAAGAATTATGAATAGCTGAAACTTTCTAATCTAATTCAGTTAACTTCAAGAAAAATTATTTTCACACTAAAAGGAGTGTTATAAAGAAGTGAAGATAATCAACAATGGTTGCTTTGGTAGGGAGAAAGTCATTCTTTTTAACTTGACTTTTTTTTGTCTTCATTTGAGAATTTAGGATAGGGGCCGACATCAATTTAGTAAAACTTGAACCCAGAGGAAGATTTTTGAAGGCAAAGACAGAAAACAAGGAAACTTTTTGAAATGAGAAATACTTTGAAGTTTATTTTAAATATTCATTGACAAAGTTTTTTAGCATATTTTTTTAAAAAAGCAAAATTTATAGAAAAGTCTATGAGAATTGTTGACAAATAAAACTACCAGGGAAGATGCCAGAGGACAAGTAGCCAATTATGAATCGTCTCGTCTTATTCTGGCATTTTTGAATGTTGTTGTCTTTTACTAGTTTACATCTCCTTCTTTCCACTCGGTACTAACCCTCAGCTTTTCTATGCCTGACTTTCTCTATTTTCCCCAGAATGTGCTCTAGGACACTGCCTACTACATAATCTACCCAAAGGTTGGAAGGCAAGGCAACAGTTATGTATTTGTTACGAATGTTAAACAGGTACATGGAACTAATGTAAAAGACCAAAATTAAACTTTGCAAGCAGTGGCTGAGTTTTACTATATGTTTTTTAATATATGTATTTTTGCTTCCAAATTTATATTCTTGCCTAACCAAACCACTGATGCAAACTTGGGAATTTTAAACCTTCGTATCATGTCATGGTAATAACCCAGAGTTTGCAATTCTCTTCTTTTATAAATAACATACTTTAAAAGGATTTTATATGTTTATAGGAAAATTCAGTATTTACAAATGACATGGGCCTTCATCTCTTAATTTCTCAGTTTTTTCCTATCATTAACATCTTACATGATTTCAAAACACTTGTAATATTAATAAGTCATTATCAATACATTATTAGTAATTACATTTTATAGCTTATATTAGCATTTACTTATGGAATTATATAATATGTTTTTGAAAGTGCATAATTTTAAACTATCTGATATCCCATAACATGTAGAACTTAACTGCCATTAACTCTCTCTACTTTGCCTACTAATCATGAGACTCTTATCTACAATTAACCTCCAGAAGACCAGAGTGGCTCTGTGGCTCAAGTGGTACAGCGCTTGCCTCAAGCTGAAGAGCTCAGAGACAATGCCCAGGCCCAGGGTTCAAGCCCCCACGACTGACAGAAAAAAATTACCATTCAACAATTTAATATATGTGAATACTAGTAAATTTCATTGATGTCACCCCTTTCATCATTCTCCCTCATCCCTCCCAACCTCATCCCCTCTCGCCATTGTCTTAATTTTGTAGAACATGCATGGAACTTTATAACTATGTCCCTCCTTCTTCTCATCATTTCTTTTTATTGCTAAATAATATTCTGTTATGTGGATGTTCAGAGTTTATGTGTTTACATGTTGAGACACTTCCTGGTCTTTGCAGTTATGAACAAAGTGTCTATAGACATGTGTTGTCACACTTGTATTTCATTTAATTTAGCGGAATAACAAGCAGTACAAATGCTGACTGTATAGTAAGAGAATGTTCAGTTTTGTAAGACACTACCAAATGAGGATTTGAAATTTTACATGACTTTTTTAAAGTGTTACATTCTCATCATCTATGAATGAAGGCTCTTTTGCCTTACCCCCTCAGGCACATATGTTGTTCTTAGTGTTTTGAGTTTTATCCACTCTAATAAGTATATAAGAAATGCAAACGTCTGGAGTCCTGTAGAATTTTTCAGGTCCAGGGATATTCTTAGGAGAGGATCACAAAGGCTCAATAGCTATGTTCATATGATCATATAATATGATATTTATCTGTTTTTGTTTTCTGTGCCTTTTCTATTGTATGGTTAATCTGTTTTGGGGAGAATAACAGGGGAGCACAGAAATGTTGGGACAAAGGGTGAGCAAATGCAGCAGTAGTACTCACTAGATACTATGCTGAAAATGAATTATAGAACTTACGTGTGTGGTGGGGGATTGGGAGAAATAAGGAAAGGGGTGACATTGCCTACAAAGAAATGTATTCATTACCTGACATGTAACTATAATCACCCTGCACATTACTTATACAATAACAATTTTAAAAATATACCCACAAAAGATATATGAGTGTAAGTTTTATGTTTACCTATTATTTTTTTCTTACTTGTGACTGTTGTGCTGTTGATTTGTTTACAGGTTTTAATAATCTTAAGTGTTGCTAATTTAGTTGCCATAATCTTTGTTTCCTTTGTTGATAATAACAAACCAGAAAATTTTATGTTTTTTCTTACTTATTATTATTTTTATCAAATTTTATTATAAAGGTTATGTACAGATGGGTTACTGTTATATAAGTCAGATAATGAATACATTTCTTTTTGAACAGTGTCATCCCTCCCTCATTTTTTCCCAGTTTTTCCCTTCTTGTCCTCCCTTCTCCTAAGTTGTATAGTTCATTTCCAACATAGTGTCTAGTGAGTACCACTGCTGAATTTGTTCACCCTTTGTCCCACAGTTTCTGGGCTTCCCCTTCCCTTCCCAAATCAGAAAAAAAACGTATATACAAGACAAAGGATATAGAATCAAAAACAGTAACAAAAGGTAATACACCAAAGGGAACAAACAAACAAAAAAACCTGAAAATAGTACAATAAAAAATCTCTTGCTTCAATTTCTTGGAGGTCATTTTGCTAAGCATCATTTTATATGATCATAGGCACATGACTATTGAGCCCTTGTGATCCTCACCTAAGAAATATCTGCCTTTGTTCTCACTGTGTGAATGTTAGAGTGCTGTAATTAATCACAACCAAGTATGATTATTTGTCTTTTAGCATCTGTTGGGTTTACTTGTAGATTTATAGGCACATTCTAATTATTACAAATAAGGGAAACCATGAAGCCTATATTTGTTTGGGTCTTGCTTACTTCATTCCAGGGATACAAAGCTAGTTCAGTATACACAAATCAATTAATATAATTCAACAGATTAACAAGGTCAAGGACAAGAACCATATGATTATCTCAATAAATACCGTAAAAATATTGACAAGATTCGCCACCCTTTATGATAAAAGCTCTGGAGAAGCTAGGAATCCATGGATTATCCTCAATATAATAAATGCTATATATGACAAACCTACCTCCAGCATTATACAAACTAGTGCAAAGTTAAAACCATTTCCTCTAAAACCAGGAATGAGACAAGGATGTCTACTCTTTTCACTCCTCTTCATTATATTACTGGAATTCTTAGTTAGAGCAATAAGAAAGAGACAAACAAAAAGAGGATCCAAATACAGAATGAAGAAGTAAAACAATCCCTCTTTGTAGATTGCATGCTCCTGTGTTTAAAGAACATCATAGATTCCTCTCCCATGTTACTTGAGCTAATCCAAAACTTTGGCAAAGTAACAGTATAGAAAGTTAAACCACAGAAATCAGTAGCTTCTCTACAGAAAACAATGAGAAGAACAAAGCTGAAATTCAACTCCATTTATAATAGCCTCATAATATTTTAAATTCAATTTCAAATGCTTATTTAAGCATGGAAGGCTACATATGTTGCTCAATGACAGAGCAATACTAGAGCATATGCAAATATCTATGTTTAATCCCCAGCATTGTAAAAATAAGTTTTATTTTCAAACATATGCATGTCTTATCTATGGGACAACCAAATACCCACTTAGCTTGTTACTTGAGGATAATCATTAAATATATTTTCCATTCAAAGCTGCCCCAGTCTGGGTGATACACTATTTTTATCATTCTTCTTGGGTATGCACCTGAATTATAAGGTGTAAAATGCATCTGCTCCTTCTTTTCTCTGCAAGGTTCGTTTTTGAAGTGCTAAGTGTAGGATAGATATGGGATCCTTAAATACCTTGGGCATAGGTAAACAGAAAATCCTGTCTATGTGAACTCCAATTAGGATGAGCTGACATTCAGTGTTTACTTTGCTCTCAAGTTCACGTGCACTAGCATAGCATCCTATTCAATGGTCTTCTGGATCACCACACTTCCTCTAGTTGCTTCCCATTTGCTCATCTGACAGCAGCTATTCGGTAACCTGATGTCATTTATCCCTTATATAAGGTCAGTGCAAGATTAAGTAATCTCTGTGGCTATAGATCTATTACTCTATTACTCTATGCCCTGTCCTGCCACTCTCTGTGCCATATAAAGGACACTGGTGAAAAAATGCAACAACTAGAGTTGAAGAAATTAAGACACGACTTATTGACCTTTCTTTTTAAAGTCTGGAGCATGATGTTCCTTTGACATCAAGCTGTCTACCAGCCTCCCAAAAGACAAACTGCCCTCTTGATGCATATGTATTCCATTTTCCTGGTGAATTATTAAACAGTGGCCTGGTTATACACCTCGTTTCATAAAAAACTTGCATTTTCTTGTTGCATAAACTCTGAATAGAATACCTCATAAAATACAGACCCAAACACAACCTGAACACTGATGTCAGCTCAGGAAGCTTTCTCCTTAGTGCTGTTCTCTGACTTCTTGTTATTTGACAGGCTTTTCTCAGTCTACAAAGTATTGGGAATAATAATTACATGTTCTTTTTATGAGATATTTCAGCCATAGGGAAACGGATGAAAATATATTCATCTCTTTTCAACACTACACCATAAGAGGCGTGATGAGCATGTAACAACCCTCAGGAATGGAAGTCCCTTACATGTGTACCATTTAGGACTCTGAAAGCTATTTTGTCTATCAAAAGTTTTATACAAATGTCCAAATTTTCCTTTGTACAATATTTGAAAACACCCACATAAAACATGGGAAAATAAACACAGCAGGTAAAGAATTTACAATAAATAATAAATATGTTTTCCACATCATACATATGCATACACAATACTAAAATCACACCAAATAAAGGCTGGGAGTATGGCATCAGTATAAGGCTCTGAGATCAAACCTCAATACTTCCAGGTAAATCAGAAATAAAATGCCAAATTGAATTAAGCCAATTTAATTAAACTCAGCTATTTTTCATTCTACTTTTTCCCCCTTTTTGAGGGAAAATAACCACAGGCCTATCACATAAACAGACAAGTAAAATGGATTGTAGGGCTGAGTAAAACTTGCATAGATACACCTGTGCTGACCCAACATGATTTATTTCTTAGGCGTCAGCAGTGAATATAAACAAGGTTTGGTCCTCAAAGATATCCAGAATTTGAGTTCCTCTGTTGTTAAAATGAACAAACAAACAAAAAACATGTAGGTGACATTCATATCATGTCAAAGAGTAAAGGGTAAAAATGAAGGAAGCCTGCTAAGAAGCCCAGAAGCTACTATTAATAACTTGGAGTAGCTGGACTGTAGATGCTGTGTAAGCAAAAATAAACATATTGAAATGACTCTTCTTGTTTGAAAAGTAAATCTAAAGTTAAAGTCAGTTCACTACTAACACCTTTTCATATCATTGTGTTTTGCCTGGAGTTTTACTGGATTTTTATTTGACATATAGCTTGGAGGAGCCTCAATTGAATAAATTTAATGAGAACTTTTCCATTCATTATTCTCTGACAAGAAATTTTTTTAACCAATCTAGCAATTAAAAACTGTCAGTTCTTTCAAAGTCAGTATTTCAATTCCAAAATATACATTACTAATCATCCCTCATTGGTATGAAGCTCACAAGATGATACTGACTTTTAACCAGTGAATTCATTTCCAAAATAATTCATCATTAAAAACAAGAGCTACCTTGCAATATATCAAGAGATATATTGCTTTTTCTTTTTAAAAAAGCAACTGAGGCAGAATGAACCTTAAGGAGAAAAACATTCAGATATCAGTGAGTCAAACTCTCAAGGTTAGAGTTCAGATAATATTCCAGATGATGGAAGCTCACATCTCCTAGAAACTTCATTTCATGCACTTTCTGCTTTTGCACAGAAGTTTGTCTACTATTGGATTATTCTCTTTTTTAGAAGGTTAATCATTACATTGAGTAAAATGTGTCTCTTGGGAACATTCATATTTTCAGTACAGTGTTGGTTCTCAAAGCAACACAAAATATTTTCCATTTGTTGCTGTGGAAAATGACAGACTATGTCTAACCTTGAGAGCTCAGGACACTGCTTAGCAGCAGGAGGTGGAGCCGAAATATTCCTGAGTGACTTGGGAAGAGTCAAGGGTAAGGCCAAACCACTTTCTGACAAAACATGATATGTCTCAGCATGTTCAGACTAAGAAAAGAAATAATATGCCTCAAAAGACAAAAACTAGACACTAGTTAGAAAGCCTGTATCAGATATAAGCTAATACCTTTATGTGTCTTCTTTGAATATGTTTCATAATTCTACTTAATTGGTTTGTGTTAGTAGAAGCTCTCTGGAGTTTCAGCAACTCTGAAATAGATGTAATTGTTATTTTTTGTTTCTCTTTTGTTTTGTCCAAGTGTTACAATAAGCACTTGGATTACAAAGGCAGAACAATGAAAAACCCTGAGTTCCATCATGTATGAAAAAGTATCTTCTAGAGTGTAGCTAATACATCTCATCCCAGTTAGCATCTTACATTGCTGAGATAATATGACCCCTTTGAGGCTTCGCCTTTACTGTGAACCAGGCTCCAAACCACAAACTTACAGCAGCAACCTATGCAATGTATTTTGTTCCTTCTCTGGAAATTTATTTTCATCCACCATAATTCTAGTAACACCACATGGAACATCTTCCTACAACTGTAACCCCAGTTCTATCATTCGTACACTCATTCTTTTGAGGAGAATTATGGTACATACACACAGCCTCTTAGTGACAAGGAATTGATCATTACAAACATGGTAAGGACCAGAGCTGAACTGAAAGAATCTTCCTACCTATACCTTTTCCCGGAAACTATTTTGAAGGAGGCTAACTATGAACAAGATTTTCCTCAAATCCACCCAAACTCATCCATACATGACCAACCCTTGTCTCTACCAGTTAGATCTATGACACACTGAGCACCATTACTCCTGATTGTAACTGGGATTTATGAGGCTAGTTTTATGAGTAATGGAGAATAAAAATGCTATTAGATTGGAACAAACCATTTAAATTCAAAAATAATAGAGGCTTCCATGGGCATTTAAATGTTGATTTATGTTAGCCTTAATGCAAAGAGAAGAAAAGTGTTGATGTGGGGTCTCAATCAAAAATAAATTTGTTCAGTATATAAAATGTATGGCTGTGATGTTCATAAAGCATCAGTTTACTCTTGGCTTTGCCATCCCATGATACTCTGGAATGCCTCTGCTGTATGAGCTGTGTTTTCCCTACATTAAAGATATTACAGGATACACTTTAGCATACAAAAAGACATTACAGCTTGCACTTTTGCATACAATAAGTAGTAATTTTTTTTAACTAAAGTCTTGTCATCTCTGCCATTGGACTGCTAGCAGCCAACAATCAGTATTGTTCTATGGAACATCCCAAGGACTGCTTATTATTAGGTTTTTAATACTCACAAAGGGCTCAGAAAGTTCTCTTTAAGCCTATTTATTTCATTTTCTAAGTTTCCATTTTACTGTTTTCAGATCACAGGTTATTCAGAACTCTAGAATTACTGAATGACTAAGGATGTTGATAGATACTATATTTCAAATTAATATGTTCTGAGAATTGTAACCAAAAAGGAACCAAATTTATTTTTGTTTGTAGCACCTATATAACACAATTTTAATTCCTTAACTATTATGACATATTAACAGCACTACATAATATATATATATATATACACATATAATATATAGTATGTGACACATAATTTATAATATGTGCTGCAACTGGTCATCTTTAAATAAACTCATATACCAATATTCATATTGAAACTTTGCATATTATTCTCAAGGATACAACTGTGCCATATATATTTTTATTCTATTTATTTATTTAGTCAGTCGTGGGTCTTGAACTATGGGCCTGGGTGCTGTCCATGAGCTCTTCAGCTCAAGGCGAGCTCTCTACCACTTGAGCCATAACTCCACTTCTGGTTTTCTGGTAGTTAACTGGAGATAAGACTCTCACAGACTTTCTTGCCCAGGCTGGCTTTGAACAGTGATCCTAAGATCTTACCCTCCTGAGTAGCTAGGATTACAGGCATGAGGCACTGGCACCCAGCTTTGTGCCTTATTTTTGAAGTTCCTATTGGCATGGATGGTACTATATAAAGGGCATCAGCAAATTATCAAATAAATAAATTTTGAAGCAACTCTGTGCCTTTAAAGGCATAAAATTAGAATGATAATTGGATGACCATATTTGGTTGTATGAACTAATCTTTTATTTCGCATATCTTTGCAATTATACACTTGCTCATTTCATCTTGAAACAACTCTTCTCAAATTTCTTTGCATAATGCTGTCCTGTCTTACCTGTGCAGCTTTATTATTCTATCAAGTATAAATAATCAATCATTATTGAAATCTGAGCAAAACTATAATCTATGCATCCATTCCTTTCTAAAATGAAAAAAGCTATTGATTTAAAATAGCTATTAGTTCAACTCGCTTCTACCAGTTATTATCATTAGAAAATAATTTCTGAGCACTAATGTTTATGTGCCAATCAAAGAACAAAGGGACCACCTGTAAGAATCTGTGCTTCTGTAATGAATATCTAGGTTGTTCTGGTTTATGTTGGAAAATTCTCATGTTCAGTGGCAGTTCTTTGTCTTCTAAATTCACATGAACACAGTGTCATGTTTGACAGAATAGAGTTACTTTTCATTTGACATTATTTTATTGTTCCTATTTTGTGCAGATTTTTTTCCCTGACATGAGTTATCTTGAACATTATTTCTTGCCAAAGATATACAATCTCATTGTCTAAGAACTCACTCAGAAGAGAGGCTAGAGACCAAGGAAACATCAACCTTGAACAAACTTCTTCATCTTTAAGATGTAGCCTAGGCATCTACAAATAAATTAGAAGCTGTCCATGACCTACCAGGTACAGTGTGCCAGTTATAACAGCATCAGCAACAGCACAAAAGCCCCAAGAACATTACTTTCTGTAAATAGCCAACTCTCAGTTGTTCTCGGTATTGGGAGCCAAAGAAGAGCATGGCCCATTAAATTGAAAATATAGTTTTGAAAAGCTCAGGCTCACCATTAGTTTGGAATGTTTTCTATCCTACATTATTAAGGGTACATTTTCAAATGGAAACACTAATATTTTATTATTTGAATCCTCTTTCTTTGTGCAAGGCTTTTAAAAATATTTTTAGTACATATTAGTTGTACAAAGGGTTTCATTGTGAAATTTTGTACCCTGATCAAACTCACCCCCACAATTAATTTGCATCTTCACCATTACTGCTTCTTAAAACAATTTCACCAGATTTCATTATTCTCTTTCCATACATTAATATATACATTCATTCTCATTCAACCACTGCAGTGGCTGTTCCTACCTACTGCTGGTACCTGCTTCCCAACAGAGCCTGAATTACTTTCATATTATTCATTTTCCATTTCTCTTTTCATTTATATTAATTACTAGAAGGGTTTTGCCATACTTTTTCACACAAATATATTATAACTTACTCACCTATGCCTATGTATTTCTCTCTTTAGACATGTCTTTATTTTTTGTAATAACTTTCTTATTGTGAAAATGCTGTACAGAGGGGTTCACATCACATGATGAAGGTAATGAATACATTTCTTATAAAGCATTGTTGCTCCTCGTTTGTTTTTCCCCTACCATCCCTGCCCTCCCATCTCCACAAATACATTTCTCCCTTCTTCCTCCCGCCATTGTAAAGTTCGTTTTTCCACATAGCATCTTGTACATCTTATTGATGCAATGGGTCAACCTGTATCCCTATTTAAACAATTTGTTTTTTCCTTCCCCTCCCAAATTATACCAACATCAAACACAGTGAAAACAGGGGTTATACTGTTGGGGAGGGACATACAAAGCAAAAAAGAATTACGTGGTACCTTAAAAATACGTTAGAAATAATACCAAGAAGAAAGAAAAAAAACACTTGTGTCCTTATCTTGGGGCTCATTTCAGTTAACATCATCTTATCTGACCTTTTCTGCTTATTTCAGATATGTACTAGTTGTTGCAAATAAGGGAAACATTGGGACCTATGTTTCTTTGGGCCTGGCTAACTTCACTTAATATAAATTTTCCAAGTCTTTCCAATTCATAACAAATGGGGCAATGTCATTCTATCTGAAGGAGGTACAGAATTCCAAGTATATATATATAGATAGATAGATAGATAGATAGATAGATAGATAGATAGATAGATATATCACATTTTCTTGATCCATTCATCCACTGAGGGGCATCGGGGTTGGTTCCATATCTTAGCTATGGTAAATAATACTGCAATAAACATAGTTGTGCTGGTAGCTTTAGTATGATCTTGCTTGTGAACATTTGGGTAAATGTCCAAAAGTGGGATTGCTGGGTCATAGGGGAGCTCTATGTGGAGTTTTTTGAGGAACCTCCATACTGCTTTCCAAGTGGTTGAACAAGTTTACACTCCCACCAACAGCAGAGTTCCCTTCTGTCCACATCTTCTCCAGCATCTATTGTTCTTAGAGTTCTTGATTATAGCCATTCTAACTGGGGTGAGGTGGTATCTCAGTGTTGTTTTGATTTGCATTTCTTTTATGGCTAGAGAGGTTGAGTATTTCTTCATTTGTCTATTGGAAATCCTTCTTTCCTCTGCAGAGAAGTTTCTCTTTAAGTCTTTAGCCCACTTATTTATTGGGCAGTTGTTTCTTTGAGGATTTGTTGTTGGGGGAATTAATGTTTTGAGTTCCAGGTGTATTTTGGGTATCAGACCCTCGTGTGTAGTATGGCTAATGAAGATCTTCTCCCAATCTGTGGGCTTTCTATTGATCTTGCTAGCTATGTTCTTTGCCAGCCAGAAGCTCTGCAACTTCATGAAATCCCATTTGTCCAATCTTTCTTTGATTTGTTGTGTTTCTGGGTCTCTATTAAGAAAATTTTGGCCTGTGCCAAGGAGACCTAGGGTTTCTCCTATTTCTTCCTGTAATATGTTCAGGGTGTCTGCTTTGACTTTGACGTCTTTGATCCATTTGAAGTTGATTCTGGTGCAGGGTGATATATAAGGATCTAGCTTTAGTTTTCTACAAGTGGTTAACCAGTTTTTCCAGCACCTTTTATTGAAGAGGCTGTCTTTCTTCCATTGGGTTTTTAGCTCCCTTATTGAAGATTAGGGGGCTATAGGTTTGTGGGTTCGTTTCTGGGTTTTCAATTCTATTCCATTGGTCCTGAGGTCTGTTCTTGTGCCAGTACCAAGCTGTTTTGATTAATATGGCTTTGTAGTAGAGTTTGAAATTTGGTATTGATACTCCTCCAGCATTGTTCTTTCTGTTAAGGATCATTTTTGCTATTCGGGGTCTTCCATTGTTCCATATGAATTTTGGATTGCCTCTTCCATTTCCTTGAAGAATTAGGTTGGAGTATTGATGGGTATTGCATTGAATTTGTAGATAGTCTTGGGAAGTATTGTCATTTTCATAATGTTGACCCTTCCAATCCAGGAGCATGAGAGATTTTTCCACTTTCTAAGTTCTGTTTTGATTTCCTTTTTCAGGTTTTTAAAGTTTTCATCATAGAGGTCCATCACTTCTTTGGTTAATTCTTATGTATTTTATTTTTTGGGTGGCTATTTGGAATGGAGTTGCTTTCCTGATTTCAGCCACGCTCTTCGCATTTGTTGGCATACAGAAAAGCCATTGATTTTTTAAACTATTTTTTATTGTGAAAATACTTTACAATACTTTACAATTACATGAGGAAGGTAATGAGTACATTTCTTATCAAGCATTGTTGCCTCCTTTGTTTGTCCTACCCATCCTTTCCTATCCTCCCTCCCCCCAAAGTTGTAAAGTTCCTTTTTTGACATAATGTCTTTTACATCTTGTTGCAATGAGTCTACCTGGATCCCTATTTAAACAAGTTGAATTCTACAAGGCCTTCAAAGCAGAGCTCAAACCAATTATCCTCTAAGCCATTGATTTTTGAGGGTTAATTTTATACCCTGCTACTTTGCCAAAGTTTCAAATCAGCTAGAGTAATTTGGGAGTGGAGTCCATGGGATTCTTTAAATAGAAGATCATGTCATCTACAAAGAGGGAGAGTTTTACTTCTTCTTTCCCTATTTGGATCCCCTTTATATTTGTACCTTGTCTTATTGCTATAGCTAGGCATTCTAATTCTAAATTGAAGAGACATGTAGAGAGTGGACATTCTTGTCACGTTCCTGACTTTAGAGGAAATGGCTTTAATGTTTCATCGTTAAGTATAATGCTGGCTGTAGGTTTGTCATATACAGCCTTTATTGTATTGAGGAATGTTCCATGGATTCCTAGTTTTTCCTGAGCCTTCATCATAAAGGGGTGTTGGATCTGGTCAAATGCTTTTTCTGCATCTATTAAGAAACCATGTGGTTCTTATTGTTGCTCTTGTTGATGTGATGGATTATATTAATTGATTTGCATATATTGAACCAGCTTTGCATCCCTGAAATGAATCCTGCTTGATCATAGTGTATGATTTTTTTTGATGAATGTTGAAGCTGATTGGCCAAAATTATGTTGAGAAGTTTTGCATCGATGTTAATCAAAAAAATGGGTCTATAGTTCTCTTGTTTTTGAGTCCCTGTCTGGTTTTGGGATGAGGGTTATGATGGCTTCATAGATAGAGTTCTGTAGTGAACTTTCTCTTTCAATATCATTGAAGAGTTGAAGGAAAATTGGTGTGAGTTCTTCTTTGAAGGGCTTGTAGAATTCCACTGTAAATCCATCCGGTCCTGGGCTTTTCTTAGATGGGAGTTGTCTTATTGCTGTTTCTATTTCAATGCTTGATTTGGGCCTGTTAAGTTGGTTTAATTCATCTTGGTTTAGTTTTAGCATTTGATATTTGCTAGGAAATCATCCATTTCTAATAAGTTTTCAAACTTATTAGCATAAAGGCTTGAGTAGTATTCCCTTATAATGTTGTGGATATTGGTTTGTCTGTGGTGATGTTTCCATTCTCATCTTTGAGTTTGTTTATTTGGGTGTGTTATCTTCTTTTTCTGATAAGATTTGCTAAGAGTCTTTCAATTTTGTTAATTTTTTCAAAGAACCAATTCTTTGTTTTGTTGATTCTTTCTATTTTTTATTCTAATTCATTTAATTCTGATTTATTTTTAATTATTTCTTTCCTCAACATGCCTTTATTGTAAACAGATTTGATTAAATTTGTGTATAGACATCTTCATATATAGACACATGAATTTTGATGTTATTCATCATCCATCATTGTGTTTTTTCTTTTTCCCTCCTTATCCCTCATCATGTTCTATATGTACACATATATTAGTACATACCTTTCCATATGAATGCATCTTTGTGTGTACATGTATATGTTTTGATCTAGAGTCTATAAATTAATGAAAACATATATTTGGCTTCTGGTTTATCTCATCTAACATGATGATACCTAGTTCTATTCATTTCCAAGAAATGACATGTTTTCACTTTTCTGTATGGCTGAGTAATATCCTATGGCACACATGTACTATATTTTATTTATCTATTCATTATTTGGGTACCTTGACGGATTCCAGTTTGGCTATTATGACTATAGCTGCAGCAAACGTGGGTATGCAAGTATCTGTTTTTTACACTGATTGCCACACCTTCATTCAAGTTCATGTCTAAGTCGTTTGATGGCAATGGGATCATGAGATAGATGTACTTTTAGAGTTTTGAAGAAGCTCCCTACTGGCTTCTATTGTTATTGTATCAGTTCACTTTTCTACCAACAATGTGTGAGGGTTTATTTTTTCTTTCCTTTTAAAAAATTAATTTAACTTATGGCTATTATAGAGGTAATATACAGAGGGATTACATTACATAAGTCAAGTAATGACTTTCCTTTCATATTGTGCCTTCTGTTCGCTTATTCTCTCCCAGTCATCTCTTGTCTCAACCCACTTTCATCAGTGACTAGTGAGTTCCATTGCTGCAGTTTTTCACCCTGTTTCCCTCAAGTTCTGTACCCTCCTCCCCAAGCCTACTAAAGATATACACATGAACATACCATACATAAAGAAAACAGAATCATCAAAATTAAAAATATGTTTTTAGAAAGGAAGAGAGGTCTCTTTTTTCCATATTTTAGATTTCATTTTGATTATATGTGTGTGCATGTGTGTGTGTGCACATATACTTATATATTATTTTCTTTAAATATGAAGAGGCAGATGCCAGAATTTGTTGTTGGTTTCTTTGATGGCTGCTATTCTGACAGGGATGAGATGGGAATATCAGTATAGTTTTGATTTGCATTTCCTTTATGGCTAAATATATTGAACATTTTTCCATGGATCTCTTTTTTTAATGTTTTTTTAATTGTGAAAATACCCTACAGAGGGGTTACAATTACATGAGCAAGGTAATGAGCACATTTGTTATCAAGCATCGTTGCGTCCTCCTTTGTTTTTCCCCTACCATCTCTGCCCTCCCATCTCCCTGACTATACGACCCCCCACACTCCTCATCCTCCTACCCAACCCCTGCCAAAGTTGTAAAATTTGTTTTCAACACAGCATTTTGTACATCTCATTGTTGTAATGGGTCCACCTGTATCCCTATTTAAACAATTTGGTTTTTTCCTTCCCCTCTCCAAATTATACCAACATCAAATACAGTGAAAACAGGGGTTATAACGCAGGGGAGGGACATGCAAAGCAACAAATGAATCATCTAATAAACATGTTAGAAACAATAGCAAGAAAGAAAAAAAAACACTCCTGTCCTTATCTTGGGGTTCATTTCGCCTAACATCATCTTATCTGACCTTTTCTGGCTTGTCTCAGACATATACTAGTTATTTCAAATAAGGGAAACCATATGACCTATGTTTCTTTGGGCCTGGCTTACTTCACTTAATATAATTTTCCATGGATCTCTTAACCATTGGAACATCTTTTTATGAAAACTGTTCAGTTTGCTTTCTAATTTACCATTTACATTATTTGTTCTTTTATGTTTAATTCTGAGCTTCATATATATTCTGGGTATTAATTTTTTATCAATAATAAATTGGGTCTTATTGTTAACTCTATTTTTGCTTCAATCTCATTGCTTGATATAGATCTACTTGTTTTATATCATCTATGTTCAATTTATTAATAGGGTGAATACATCTAGATATTTACCTACATCATTTAGCTTTTAGAATATTCCTTAATGGTTTTTACTGTGGTATACCATTTTTAAAAATATATTTAATGTCATCAATTTAGGTGTATTCTTTTTTCCTTTGGTAAAATTCAAAAATTCTAAAATTTAAAATTAACCATGGAAGAAATGATCAGCTAGAAGCAACATGAAAATAGAACAACAACTGAAGTGTTAGTTTCACACACTGTAGCTTTATTGGGTCAACTTGCAATTTAAATAATAATGTTTCTCATTTCTACTATAACAAATTAATCTGAACTGCATGGCTGAAATAATTTGAATTTATCACTTCACAGTTCCATGTCAGAAGTCCTATTTCAGTGTCAAAGTAGTAAAATCAAATTATTGGCCAGCTCTGGTGGCTACAAAAATGCTGAGGTTTCAGAATCACTGAAACAAGGCCAGCATTGGCTACATAGAGAAATTCTGTATGAGAAAAAAAATAATAATCCCACCCCACCAAAAGCATCCACTCAAAAAATTAGCCAGTCTTATTCTTCACTGGAATCTATAAATGAGATTCTTCTTTGTATCTTTTGACTTTTCCAGCCTCCAGAGTTTTCCTGAACATTTTAGCCCACTTTCTTCATATTCAAAGCCAGCAACAAAGAGTCAAATCTGTCATAACACATCACTTCTACTTTTCCCCCTTTCTAATTTTAATATCATTTTTGGTTAGACTGGGAGGTCAGACAGTGTAAAGCAAACCCCATACTACAAGATAAGATCATCTGATTAGCAAACTGCCCATATCTGCAACCAGGATTTTTCTTTGACATTTGAGGTTACATATTTCCAGGCTCTATGTTGTAGGATATTAGCATGCATGGCTGAATTCAAGTAATCCCATAGTTGTTGAGAACATTAGAAATGTTAATGAACGTTAGAAGAAAATCTAAAAAGAAGTTCCAGCTTCTAGCATTCAAATGTGAAACTGTTGAAAACAGTTAATGAATTGTTTCATTTTATCTTTCTGTATGACAATATCCAATACAGAGCCAAGAACTATCTTAAAGAGACCAGTCCTAGTACTGAGAAGATACTCTTCTTTCCCACAGCAGAAGTTTCACAGAGGACACACACACACACACACACACACACACACGAAGATAATTAAAATAAATATTGGAATTTATCCAACCAAACTTAGGTTGAAACAAAGAAAAGAAAATATGAGATGAACAAAAATAGTTCAGAGAAGATGACATGAAGTCTGTCAATATAGAATGTTTTCAACCAGGGAATAACCCTGAGCTCTGAAAATCTATGTGTGCTGCCAAGAGAGAGGAGAGTCTAAGATTTTTAATATTTAGTCTAAAAAGCTTATATTTTCAGTTTTTTGTTTCCACTTCACTTTTTCAGATTATAAAATTTTCAATCCCTGTAATTCATTATGTGACTGATAAGGTAATCAAAGATATAATTTTTGTTAACATTTTTCTGACTGCTCTGTATGCTGTAAGAATTGTAATTTAAGAGACACTGTATATATATATATATATATATATATATATATTATTTTCAGTGGCTAGAATAATTTCAATTTTTCATTGACAGTGATGTAATAGGATGTCCCATCAGAATAATCAGCTCAATCCACTTCCTTAAATGACTTTCAACCCATGGAGTTTAATGTTGACATTGCCATATAAACATTATATGATTATGAGATAATATTATATTATGCTATATTGAGATAAGTCAGATCCCATCTCTCCATTCTCCTAATGAAAGATGACATCACAATTCATTCTGACATCCCTAATGATTTTCAGGGTGACAGGCACAGGGCAGTGTGTTCTAGACTGTCAACATGAAACAGATAATCCCTGAGGAGAATCAGTTACAAGGTACTTTATTAATATTACCAGAGCTTCTAAGACTTGCCACCATTCAGGTTGACAGGCAGTAGAAAACAGGTTTTCTACTTCTCAGATGCTAGAGTTCACCATACCATCTTGATAAATAGCTTGCTCCGTTATTCTGAATTTTTCCCCCAACATGCAGCCCCAATATCACCTACAAACTTGTTAGAAATATGAATCTGGGGATCGCATCAAGACCTACTGAATCAGGAACTCTGAGAATGAGCTATAAGGATTTTGTGATTTAGAAGCCTTAGACTTGATTATGATATTGCTGAAACTAGAGAGCTGAACTGTAACAATTCCATAATTAAAGCAGCTAGATATGTTATCTACCTGAACATATCTCCTCAAGAAACATATGCTATGATCATTAGGTAGGAATAATCTTAGGAGCACTTATCTGTTTATTTGTACTGTACAAACCCTGCTTAAAGTCACATTGAAAAGAATTCTTTCCCTTTGAAAGACTCTAGTCAAAACATACTTTGAGGAAGAGAGTAGGAGAGACAGGCTAACAATGTATGACAAGAAATGTACTGATTACCTTAGTTATATAACTGTAACCCCTTTGTACATCACCTTCACATTAAGATAATATTAAATTTAAAAAATTAAAAAAATTAAGTGATAAGCAATAAAAATTGCTACATTAGTAAACGTATCAATTTAAAAATCAATCATTTAGTACATATAAATACAATGTTAACAAAAGATACATTTGGAAGCATGTAAGTTTGTCTTGTTAGGTTGAGAAATGCCCATCATTGTGATTACAATAATATCGCAAATTTTATACTACTACTATACTATCATGTTCTTAGAGTACAATGATTACAGTATGGTTGAACTATTAGTGACGAGTGTTTTTCAACCATGCACACATAGTTCTCATGTAAGTTTAAATTAGAATACCTGGAGATTGTGAGACATTTAACAATTTCCAAGTGATAAAAATACACAGGTATGATGTAAAATCATTGAAGTTCTCCTTCAAATTCACATTATTCAGAAAATAACTTCCCAGCTACTGTATTTCTAGCTCTAAATCTGGTATCATAATGTGAGTGAGATATAAAACATGCCTAGTTTTTAAGCTGATACAGCATTATACACTATGGTTTCTAAAAAAGTAAATGCCCGAAGTCATAACAACCTGACCACAATATTGAACTTGCCTTCTACCCCCAGAATGGAATCTAATGATCAGTTGGTCTAGAATCCACTCCTCCTTGACTGTACTAATATCAACACAATGGGTTGATTAAAACAGTTTTTGTTTTGAATCTTCCTTTTTATTTCTTTTAGGATTTGTATTGTCCATATTCTCCTGTGTCTATTACTCAGGGCAGAAATCAACTGCAGACATCTAGAATGTGTATATATAACATTAAGACACATAGTAGATGCTCAATATATTACTACCAAAAGAACTTTGAGATACAGAAAATTGACTTTATGGAAATACTTCTATATTGTTGGACATTTGGTCTTGGATAGATGACTTTTGAATTAGAAGTGTGAAAAATAATACTGAAATTAACTTCTTGGGTGACATAATACAATTCATTGATGATATTCATAATTTATTTTAACTTCAGAATGTGTTGTTTCTAATATAAGAAACACAAGAATTAAAATGGAAGTTCTGTGTTCCTTCTATCACTGCTTCTTTTTTCTGTTGAAATACAAACTTACTAGACAGAGATTAATTATTTCAAGCTTCCAATTTAAAAAGAAAAAGATGATCTGGAATGAATTGTAAGCAGGAGAATAGCTTCTGAGGATATCTAAGTGTGTTATTTTTCACTGTTGCCTATGGCCTTGCATCTTAGCTGGTTTAGTTTTGAAGTAGAGTCTAAAGTCCATGAAGACTCATCCAGAAGCCAGAGCGGGTTGGAATGCAGAATATATTGCAATATTTCTTTGTTAGGGAGGGAAAGGAAAATCTTAATATGTCCACTGAAACTTAGAAAAGAAAATTAAAAGATCAGAACAGTGGGCTGGGAAGGTGGCTCAGTGGTAGAGCGCTTGCCTTGCATGCATGAAGCCCTGGGTTCGATTCCTCAGCAACACATAAACAAAAAGAAAAACCCGGAAGTGGCGCTGTGGCTCAAGTGATAGAGCATTAGCCTTGAGCTGAAGAGCTGAGGGACAGTGCCCAGGCCCCGAGTTCAGGCCCCACGACCGGACAATGAGACAATGAGAAGATTTGGGAAGAAAAAGAAATAGAGTAGTGAGATTTAAACACTGGTATGAAAACAAAGTGAAAGTCTAGTATTTGTTATTGTAAAGCAGTGAAATCTTATTTAGAATTACTTAATTTACATTCAAGGAAGTGTACATATTTCAAGTGAACAGCTCAGTTGAGTTTTGTATATTTATATGTTCATTCACCATTTAAGTGTCACTTCAACAAAACTTCAACATTGAGAGCTTCCTTTGTGCTTTTTTCAAGTCAATAAAACCCTCCTTAATGTTAACAAACATTTTGATTTCTATCACAGTATTAGATTATATTTCCTTTTTTAATAAAATGGAGTAATATAGTATCTATTCCCACATATCCTTTTGTATCTGACTTTCTTCTCTCAAACTAGCATTATATAGTGACAGTTACGTGTTCTTATTGAGAGTGTAAGTATGCTACAATTTGTTTTCCCATTTTCCTGTTGATGTGCATGTGAGTTATTTTCACTTTTTCTTACTATTTCACTGAACAGTTTTGAATAAAGTGTCATGAGTAAATTTATGCATGGAATTTGGCAAGTACAGGTGTTCTTTCAGAGAGAAAAGAATGGCCTGCACAATTCCTTGCCTTTCATAGATGCATCCAAGTAGTTCTCCAGACTGAACTAATTTTCATTTATACCAGCAATGGCTGGTAATTTTAGTTACTCAGTATCCATGCCATTATTTTTCTTTATCAGTTGAGTGCTTATAGAGATATGGAAGTATTAATTATATTTGTTTAGTGATGATTGATCATTTTGCCATGTTTATTATATATAAAGATATCTTTATGAATAGACTGCTCAAATCTTTTGTTCATATTTTAAATTTTTATGTTTCTCTTACTTGTAGGGTATAGACATGCACTATTGACAAATACAAGCCATTTGTCAGATTAAACTACCTGTTTATAACTTATGTATAAGTATTCTCAGTGACATCTTCTGTTAATCAAAAGTGCTATTTTAGAAATAAAATTGAACTTACTGTGTAAGAGTATTTTCTTATTCCAATTGCATAAAAACATGACTATTACCTAGAAGTTTAACCATTCTTTACTTTTTAGATCAACACTTCTATGTGTGGATATATTTCTGAAACAACCATTTTATTCCTTTGATCTATTTGCCTATTTGCATACCAACTGAAGAAGCAAGCTGCCACACATTAAGTCATCTTTTAAAGAAGCTGATATAGCAAGAAACTGCAAGCAACCTCAAAGCTCAGACCTTGTAACAAAAACATCTGAAATTGGTATATAGACCTTGAAATATGTAACACACATACATGAGTATTTTTTTCACTTGCTATCAGGTAAATCTTCAAAACGTATAAAAATTCATTATCAACAATGGTTATACAATGAGACATACAAGACACTGTTGAAAACAAACTTTACAACTTGGTGGGCCAAGGGAGGAGTAGGGGAAGCGGGGAGGGAAGGGATAGTAGGAGAAAAACAAAAGAGGGGGTAAGGGGCTAGGAAGGTGGCTCAGTGGTAGAGTGCTTGCCTTGCATGCATGAGGCCCTGGGTTTGATTCCTCAGCACCACATAAGCAAAAAGAAAAAAAAAAAACGGAAGTGGTGCTGTGGCTCAAGCGGTAGAGCGCTAGCCTTGAGCTGAAGAGGTGAGGGACAGCGCCCAGGCCCAGAGTTCAGGCCCCACGACCGGACCTCCCCCCAAAAAAGAAAGAGGGGGTAAGAATGTTCCATAAGAAATGTACTCATTACCTTACTCATGTAACTGTAACCCCTCCGTACAGTATCTTTACAATAAAAATATTTTAAAAAATAAAAAAAAATAAAAGAAACAGGACAGAGGATGAACTAATACAACAAGGATACTCACCAGATATTACACTAGATTGGAAATGAACTTTACACCTTGGGAAGGGAGGCAGTAGAAGGGGTCCGTAGGAGAAAACGAGAGAAGGATAGTAGTGTTTAAAAAAAATGTATTCGTTACCTTGTTTACATAACTGTAACCCCCTTGTTCATCACCTTTACAATAAATAAAAAAATAAAAATAAATATGAAACATTGATTGCCTTTTTTCCTATCATAGATAGGTAAGAAGCTGGGTGCTAGTGACTCATACCTGTAATCCTAGCTACTCAGGAGGCTGAGCTCTGAGGATCGATGTTCAAAGCCAGCCCGGGCAAGAAAGTCAGTAAGACTCTTATCACCAATTAACAATGAGCAAACCAGAAGTGGAGCTGTGGCTCAAGTGGTAGAGCACTCTCCTTGAGCTGAAGAGCTCAGGGACAGCGCCCAGGCCCAGAGCTCAAGCCACACGACCAAAAATAAATAAATAAATAAAAATGAAAAGATAGGTAAGAAAAAATGAGGTCTTCTGAAACTCTGGTTAGTCCATGGACACACACTTAGTAAGTGGTAGAGCCAGAGCTAACATTGCCCACCAAATCAGACTATGAATTTTTTTTTGTATGATCCTGGGCTTGAACTCTGGATCTGGGTGCTGTCTGTAAGCTCCTTTTGCTCAAAGCTAGCACTCTACCACCTGAGCTACAGAACCATCTCTGGGTTCTTCTGTCATTAATTGGAAATAAGGCTCAGACATTTCTACATGGGCTGGCTTGGAACCAGTCCTCGGATCTCAGACTCCTGGGTAGCGAGGATTACAGGCTTGTGCTACCAGCATCCAGCTGACTGTGCAATACTATTTTTCCATAAAATTTTGTACAATCTGGCCACAAGAATGAAATGTTTATTATTTTAAACACCATTGAGATTGTATATATTTTATAAACTTTTACACATAAACTGTCCCTGAAAGTAGAAAATGTTAAATGATTGCATTCAAACAATGATCTTTTAATAAAAAATGTGTTATTTGCATATTTATGTTAGAAAAGAAAAATGTGTCAGGTATTTTTAAAATGCAAAACAAAAGACTTGCACAAGATCTGTTTTGAATTTTAAGCTCTGTACCATCAATCAAATTTCTGACATAAGTGGTAAATACAATTACAGCATCAAAATATTGCCAGTTAAATTTAATTCTCAACTCGCATCTCTGTTTGTTAGTAACTAAAACATCAAAATACGTATGAATCTTCAAGGAAGCTGTGCCCAGGAGCTCCAGCCTTTAACCCTAGGTACTTGGGGGACAGTGATGCAGATGGTGGTTTGAGGTCATTCCAGGCATAAACAATAGCTGAGGACTGTGCAATACATCTATGATCTCACTTTAGGGGAAGCACAATGGCTTGGTCTGGTGGTATGCCCCTGTTCTTCAGACTAGGACAAGTAGGAGGACCACAGCACAGGCCTGCCCAGGCAGATAAAGAGACCCTCCCTTATCAATAACCAATGTGAAAAAGGGGTCTGGAGGCATGGCTCAAGTGACAGAGTAACTGCATAGCAAAGATGAGGCATTCAATCTCATCCAGAAAAAGAATTATGTCCAATCTAATTAATACCGCCACTAGATTATTTCTCTGAGAAAGTTTTTATTTTTCAGAATAAAAACATTTTCAGGATTTAAGAGAAAGTAAACTTACCAACTACAGAACAAGTACTGTTTCTATTTCCTGTGATTTATTTTAAAAGACAAAAGGCAATGACTAATTTTACATTTTAAACATAAATAAAGAATAGTTAGGAAATGTACTCATTACCTTACTCATGTAGCTGTAACCCCTTTATACAGTATTTTGCAATAAAAAACAAAAATAAAAAATACTTAATAAAAGAAAATGAAGGTGCGGTGAAACACTTTTAGATACTATAAAGAAATGCTTCTACTCTCTCTTCATCTGTTCTGACCAAGGGATGCTTTTGTTCTCTATTTTTAAACATTGTTTGGAAATATTTCTACTTTCATAGGATCAAGAAAAGCATTAATTCTAGCCAAGGATTTGGTGGCTCATGACTTTCATCCAGCTACTCAGTGGGCTAAGAGCTGAGGATCACAGTCTGGAAAGAAAATTTGAGAGCCAATTATCTCCAATTAACAACAACCACCACCACCACCACAAAAGCTAGAAAGAGAGCTGTGGCTTAAATGGTAGAGTGCCAGTCTTGGGAGAAAAAGCTAAGAGACAGCATGTAGGCCCTGAGTTCAAGCTCCAGTACTGGCAAACACACACATAAAAAGTTACTAATTTCTTATAACATGTTAGATTTTATTCATTGTGGAATCATTGCTTTACCTGTACATTTTTTTCTAGTCTTGGGGCTTGAACTGAGGGCCTGATTGCTGTCCTTGCACTCCTTTTGCTCAAGGCTAGCATTCTACCACTTGAGCCACAGTGCCACAGCCTGCTTTTTCTGTGATTGATTGGAGGTAAGATCTCTCAAATTTTCCTGCTTGGGCTGGCTTAGAACTGTGATCCTCAGAGCTCTTGAATAGCTAGGATTGATTACAGGTATGAGCAACCAGTGCCTGGTTCTTTATGTATCTTTAAATTCATATGGTAGACAGTACTTGTGTAGAAGGAAGAATGGAGAGCTACTTACCTCTCAGACAAGAATAGGACTTAACTCTATGGTTGTCCACATCTCGATGATGATTGGTGGTTGACATATGACTGGCCAAGACTGGCAAGTCTGACTGATGTTTGTCTGGAAGCAAACATCACAAATAAGAAACTTTAAAAATGCTTTTTATTTGAGACCCTCTGCTTTCACCTTTGATATTTAGCTTGAATTTTTATTTCAAGACAATTCTCATATAGATGAAAGACACCTGGTCCAGAGTGACTTTGATTTCATGTCCAGTTCAATTATTTCCACTTAACAAATACCCCTCAGCAGGAATCCTTACACAATAAATGTCCTGAGGAACGTAACTAGTGAACTACAAAATAATGAGCAAGGAGATGTGAATGTTGGCAGCCTTTTCACCTTGATCTTCTGAATTCATTTTTCATAAAAACAAGGTTAAAAAAGTACTCAGTATAAGGAAGGTTGACCTAAAACTCACTGATTTTATAAACTGTATTTTCATCTTTCAGTTTCTCTATTATATTCTTCAATAGATGATTTTGTTTGTATTTCTCTTTATTTATTTGCTATTAATATTTTATTGAAAATATATTTCTTTAATTTCTTCATATTAACATTGTATTTGATGGTGTTGAGTGTAATTATCTATGATTTCATTGGTTATATTTGTAGGAGGTTGTACTCATATCAGAAAATGCATTAACTGCTACAGTGCTACTCCAAACTAGATAAGCATGTTCGTGATTTCAGGAGCAGATCATCAATCACAACTATGTAAGGTTGGTTATAGAATCAATTCATTAATATAATGTGAAGTTCCTTGAACATAATATACAAATATGTTACCCACTGTTTAGAGTTATGATACTTTAATTGTTTCTCTCTTGGTTTTATAACTGTAGAATTACTTTCTACTGAACAAAAATTCAGAAGACTCAGTTATATACATGCTTTCTTTTTTTCCTTTTACTTACCATTGCAAAAGACTGTTTAATTTTTACATGCTGCTTGGGCTGGCATAGAACTGTGATCCTCAGAGCTCAGCCTCCTGAATAGCTAGGATTGATTATAGGTATAAGCCATAAGTGCCTGGTTCTTTATGTCTTTAAATTCAGGTGGTGACAGTAGTTGTATGTAGGAGGAATGGAGAACTACTTACCTCTCAGACAAGAATGGGACTTAACTCTGTGTTGTCCATACCTCAGAGATGATTGGTGGTTGACATATGACTGGCCAAGACTGGCAAGTCTGACTGATGTTTTTCTGGAATCAAGCAGATGTAAAAATTATGTCATCTGTACCAATGATAGTTAATTATATACCGATATTTTTAAAATAGTTATGGCTACCAGTCTTTAAAATTCCAAGATTTACTCCACACTGAATAACTTAAATCAGAAATGCAAAGCAAATGTTAAAGGTAATATTTGGCAATGTTTTTGATTGGAATATCTACATGTAGTATTTGTTTATGTATCTGAAGTGCCCTGCCTGTTGTTTTGATATTTGAAGAATCTTCATAGAATCTCAAGTATTTGTTGTTACTGAGGCAAAAAATAATTTGCTTTCCATTATGAGATCTGCCTTTCTGTTGTTATATTTAATTGTGGCGAAGTCTTGGGATGTTGTGTCTGACTTTTGTACAAGAATATTGAGTGTAAAGTTGCTACTTTTGACAGCTCACAGATGAACAGTGTTGATGGAAAATAGGTTGGAAAGCTGAATTAATCCCAAATCATAAAAGCCTTAATTAGTAGACATATAATTACAGGGAGCTATTGTAGAATGAAGCATAAATTGCATTAAAGTATTTTTTAAACTGCTTTGAAGAAAGAATAAAAAACATGTTTTATATGACCAGCAATTTCTCTAAATTACTGCCCATCACTGAATTTCATAAATTAAAACTGAATGTGAAAATAAAAGGCTGTTGCTACCATTCCTTTTGTGTGCTCAGTTTGAAATGATTTTGTAATGCATTTTGAGCATTAATAGCATTTCTTCTCACTGGATGTGGTTAAAGCAGTCCAATCAATTTTTAGGCCAGCAGTACAACTAACCATTAAACTGTATAGCTAACATCAAGTTCCCATTCTAAGTCATTGATTTTTTTCCCTTAAATGAGCATTTATTACTTACATGCACAGCACAAGTCAGGTACTCTGTAAAAGCAGGTATAAGGGAGCTGGGAAGGTAGCTCAGTGATTGAATGCTTGCTTTGCATGCATGAGGCCTGGGTTCGATTCCTCAGCACCACATAAGTAGAAACAGCCAGAAGTGGTTCTGTGGCTTACGTGGTAGAGCCTTGAGCTGAAGAGATGAGGGACAGTGCCCAGGCCAAGAGTTCAAGCCCCACAACCAATAAAAGAAAAGCAGGTATAAGGATGTACTAAACACAATGACTCGATTTTCCTGCCTCTCTTATTTTATCTCAAGCACTTCTCAAGAGACATAAACAAGGATGGATATGAAAATAATGGAAGAATTAGTAAAAGGTGAAAGATTTATACGATCTGAAGAGAAACCAGAGTATGAAAATAATGGAAGAATTAGAAAATGGCAAACAACTAAGAATTGTAATTTATTATAATTTAGACCAATTTAAACACAAGTTCAAAAGTATTACTATTATAATTAAGTCTGATTCTCAAAAACATTATGTCATTAATTTCCAAAGAACCTTTCTTATTGATAGGTATGTATAGGTTTCAGAAACCAGTAACATACACATACACACATTTGTTAATAAGAAAGCAACTACAGCTGCTTGTTGTTCCCATTATTTTAGCAAATACAGTATATTTTAAACAAGACCAACACTGAGGAAGAACATTAGTACAAATGAGGGAAGATTTTTAATAATCTGTATGCAGCTTATATAGAATATACTTTATGACTTTTAAGAAAATTGTCATGTACTGGTCAAAATTCTGTTACTGGCTCTGGGCCTGGGCTGCTGGTCCTCAGCTCTTCAGTTCTAGGCTAGTGCTCTACCACGTGAGCCACAGCGCCACTTCTGGTTTTCTGGTGGTTAATTGGAGATCAGAGTATCACGGACTTTCCTGTCTGCGCGAGCTTTGAAGCCCCATCCTCAGACCTCAGCTTCCTGAGTAGCTAGGATTATTGGCATGAACCACCAGTGCCCCCCTCTTAATTTATTTTGAAGTGATTCTAGATAAAGAAGGGGAAATCCCTATACATAACTTTATATAGCCATAATAATATGCATAATTTGTACATTAAAGTCCAGTTTTACACAGATACACTAAGTCATTATAGTCTCCATTTCTGGCCAATATATATCTTCTTACACTCTTAACTTGCACACAAAATGTCTCTTATGCTCTAATGTTTAGCAGATTTAAAATGGATAAAAATTGGATCATAACACATTTTAATTTAGGTAATAGCTAAGCTGTTGAGGTTTTCATATTTAAGTGTTTATTTTCCTAAATAGATTTTTTAGAACACCCTGCGGTGACATAAAAAAATCTCCATTTTTCTTGAGAATTTTGCAATTAGGACAAACATGTTGAATTATACAAATTTCACACCTCTCCACATCCATAAGCTCCAATTCTCCTTGGAGATTAATATTAAATTTCCCTATGAATTCTGTAATAATAAATTATTAGGCTACTAAAGGCTTAGTTTCTGACTGAAAATATTAACAAGCTCAATGTATTAGAAACATAAAAGAACAATTTATAGCCAACTTTAATATGTGTTGGCCCTTTTCAGATATTTTATTTAGTAATCTTATTTTAGAGAAAATTTGAATTTTTAATAATAGGCCCCCATACATGAGGTTTGTACTTTCAAACTATTTTTTGTGGTCAATGTTTTTAATTTTTAATACATTTTTATTGTAAAAATACTGTACAGATGGGTTACAGTTACATGAGCAAGGTAATGAGTATGTGGCCAATGTTGATTATAGTAAATGGAGGATTGAAATCTTCAGCTGTTATCACTCGAACCTTAACTATATTTCCTGCATAAACAATGGCAAATTCCATTAAATTCCATTAAAATTGTATAGTCATTTTCATAAATTAATGTAATTGTTGCAGATATAGTCATAGAAGTATACCATTAAGTTATAGCATATTCTAATATCTGGATTTTTTTGTTTCTTTCAATATCTTACGGCTTCTGAACAGTTATATCCCTGTCCTGTCAACCAAATGACAAATATGCTACCTTTTCTCCAAACCCCAGACACATAGCCTCACATGGCCAGCCCCAGTTAACTCTTCAAAGGAGTACAATTCTAAATCAGCAGGAAGCTAGAAGCTCTCTAGAGACATAGTCACACTAGAGAACTCCAATACTTTATCAGGGATATAAACGTGTTGGAACTTTTGGATTTGATCAAATACATGTGCAAAAATTGGTCAAAATTATTTTTTCTGATTTAGTTAATATAGTTTTGCCTTTGCAAAGGAAGTATAAATTTCTGGAATGACTGTAAGTAGTGAGTGGAAGACCTTAGGGATGCTAAAGGGTGCATCATCTACTAAAGGGACTCTTGGTCATATAAAAGTCTCATTCTGCTATGGACATTTGGGTAGTCCTTCCTCTAATTCTTCTATATGGATCATAAATCTGTCAAGCAATCTCCCTTGTCCAACATTCAATGTTTTATTTTCACTGTTTTTAATAAAACACAAATATGTTGAAATATGTAAAAACATGTTATTCCTCAATATAGATGTAAGAAAAACTAGAGATTCTCACAACTTAAATAATTTTTAATTTTAGAAATAAAGTATTGAGCTCATTACACTGAGGCAACAGATTATATACATATCTATGCCTATATGCACATTAATATGTATATATACATATAATGAATATTAAAAAGATGATTCTTATGTATGTCATATTCAATATGTTTCCATTTTCCCTTATTATAACATAAGCATCTTACTCAATGTTACCGCCCATCTTTGAAGCCACTGGGTTAGAAAGTTATATAATATTCCATCAAGGTACAAATCATTGATAACATCCATTTTCATTAAGTTTTCAGTTTCATTTCTTGTATTTATTATTGATTTCCCCCATTACCTTGAGATCTTCCTTAATAATTAATCAAAGAATATAAATATTTTATGCTCTTCCTAAAATAGACAATTGAGAAGAACCAATATTTATTAAAATTAGTTGCATATGGAAAAAAATCAAGAAAATGCCTCTATCCTAATGAAGAAGTTGAACATTTAATTTTATTCCACTTTCATTTTTTGTCTCTATTGTAACTTGTGTAGTTTTATTTTATAACTAATTTTACAGGTATATGTTGTTTACATTTATGACCCAATACATAGACAAAGCTAGGAGCTTAACCATAGTGGCAACCTTTGTTATTATAAAAACACTGGTTGGTACGCCAGGTACCCGATTTCCTCCATGAAGCTTAGTTACACCATTTTCTACAATGTGTCCTAGTCCCTCATGGAAGAAATATTAGTCATGTAAATCCTATCAAGAGCAATTCTTAAAGAGCAAGCCATGTTGATATACCCAAAGGACTTATTTAGGGTCTCTTCTGCAGTAACATTTTTTGTTTAGCTGATTTTCATGTTAATCACTGACTTTTGTAACCTATATGTTTGTAATATACTGCTACACTGTGAAATATTCTGTGTTGTGCACAGCTCATTATTTTTGAAAAGATTAGAATCTCTTGTCATATTTTAGACCAATCTCTGAATATGTTTGCAAACTACTTCCTGAGTACTGATAGTTGAGGATAATTACAAACTAATGAAGAAGGAATATCTTGAGAATCCAAAGTGATAGGCAATTTGGGGATCCATGAGTAGTTTCAATTATGAAAAATATTACTGTTTATCTGAGATTAAAATGATAATATACAGAGAGACACTACCTAGCAGTAAGGTACCAAATGATTGTCAGATCGTTATGAGGAAAGGCCATAAAAATACTTAAGAAATATATTTCATAGATGTAAATGCAATAATAACTAAGTTGATTTATTTGTGAAGAAAATAGGCATGTGTATTTGAGAAGGAAGATGAAGACAGGTTTTGTTTACTTATTATTGTTATTGTCATCGTCTGAGTACAATGTGTGTTAATCAATGTTCCTATTTCCATCATTCTTCCATATCACTCCCAACCCTACACATTCCCTCAAGTCTCCTGGTTCCATATATATATGTGTGTGTGTGTGTGTGTGTATATATATATATATATATATATATATATGACTTTTGCCATCTTTCCTCTCTCCATTGGTCTTCCCCATCCTTTGGCCAACCTCCACCAACAACACATGCTCCTGCTTTATGGTATTCATTTGGTTAAACTGAATTTTTGTTTTTCATAAGAGTTGCACTATTGGATTCCCTTTTTGCATATGATATTTTGGTCAATTTGTTTGTATATATCTGCATATGACCCTTTAAACTTTCATTTATGTTTATAATTTAGATTTAACTTCCACATATGAGAGAAAATGCATACTCCTATCTCTCTAATCTTGACTTACTTCACTTAATATAATTTTTAAAGTTGCATTCATTTTCCTGTAAATGACACAGTATTAGATTCTTGAGAGATGAGTAAAATTCCATTATATAATATGAGTGTATCCCATTTTATTGATCTACTACTTTTTTTTTTTAAGGTCAGTCGTGGGGCTTGAACTCTGGGCCTGGGCACTGTCCTTAAGGTCTTAAGCTCAAAGCGAGCGAGTGTTCTACCTCTTAAGCCACAGCGCTGCTCCCGGCTTTCTAGTGGTTTATTGGAGATAAGAGTCTCACGGACTTTCCTGCCTGGGCTGTCTTTGATCTTCCATCCTCAGATCTCAGCCTCCTGAGTAGCTAGGATTACAGGCGTGAGCTACCGGCGCCCGGCTTGATCTATTACTTTTTGTAGGACAACTTGCTGTTGCTTATAGTGTAGCAATATGGGCATGCAAGTGACTTTATTGGAATCTGACATGATCTTAGATAAATATCCAAGGTAGTATTATTGAATTGCATGGTAGTTCTATAACTAGGTTTTGTGGACTCTCAAAACTGCCACCCATGAAGGTTATAACAGTTTACAATTCACCCAAGATGGCAATAGGGTTCCTGTACCCCCATATCTATAGATTACTAAATTGCCATGTGCTTTCTGAAAAGAAAGAAAGAATGAGAGAGATAAAAGGAAGGAAGGAAGGAAGGAAGTGAGGAAGGAAGGAAAGAGAGAGAGAGGGAGGGAGGGAGGAAGGAAGGAAGGAAGGACGGAAGGAAGGAAAGAAAAGAATTAATAAAGCAAATATTAATAACAGTATCTGTCTCATGGAATTGTACTAACAAATGCCAATACAGTGAAAATGCTTAGAACAAAGGTAGGGAGTTAAAAGCTCTGTAAGTGTTTGAATTATTATTGCTATTTAGTTTGGTTTCATTGTAATTAAAGACAATTAGATTTGAACCATCTTTCTAGAGTGAATTATTTTGGGTGATATCCCTCTCAAATGCATACATTTTTGTCCTGGTGTCTTAAAATTCAAATAAATAAATGTGAAACAAGCCATTCATTCAGTCCATAGGATCATAGAATTTCAATGTCAAGATTTTAGAGGGTTTTTATTCCAATTTCCTCTGTCACAGTTGGTCAGGAGAATTACAGACCATATATATATATATATATATATATATATAGTTATATATCTATATATAGTTATATATATAGTTATATATATATAACTATATATATAGTTATAGTTATATAGTTATTGATATATATGTATTTACTTATATATATATATATGTACGTACTGATATCATGTATAGTCAGAAAAACATATCCTTAATATTTTATTTTTCTGGCTGTATCCCTGTTTTTTTTCTCATTGTTATCTTTAACATCTATCAAAAGCAATTTCCAAGCAAGAGAATACAAATATCCTTGTTGTAAAAATTAAATCTGTACCATTTCTCTCATCAAAAAAATTGCCCCAGGAGAAATGCATATAAAGTCTATAGAGACCTTCCACGAACCAGGGCAATAACTCACTTTTGTGCATTTGGAATACAAAGCTCTACTGTGCAATTGCACACAAGCCAAGAGCAGTTGTGTGATTTGATTTTTAATCCCATTAACTCTAATTGCTTCTCAAACGCTGTGTATTTGCAGTATGTGTTTAGTTTTAGAAATATAGAGGAAAGAAAATTTCTGAATTATGGATAAGAAACCAATAAGCTAAGCAACCAAAATATAGACATATTAGGGAGAGGTACTGACATCAACTTTATTCTCCAAGCTAACCTGTGTGAGATAACAAGCCCTTATATTGCCAACTATTGTAGGAATCATAATCCTTCTCCCATATACCAAAATCTTTATACTTAACAATGAATTCTGGGTTGTGGAAGAGAATTTACTGTTTGTACCTGTCTGTAAGGCTTTGTTACAAATGCACATATGTTTTTCTATAGAAATCTTTTTGACTACTCATTGTAAAAGTTCTTGTTCGCTCTTTTGTGTTGGGCTTTGACACATTTGTTGATGGTTTGAAATTGTCCTGAAGCAAATGATTCTCTGATGTTAGACATATATTTCAGAGGATATAAACTCAGTGATTGTCTTTGTGATTCCAAAATAAGTCCATTAAACTGAAAGCTGACCTACTAGAACTGAAACACATGACCACATTAAGGAAATTGAGATGGATTATAACTAAAGTTTCAGAAAATAAGAAACCATAGTTAAGTAAATTAAAAATAATTTCAAATTATGATTATGATAGCACTTCATTTATTTTTTACTCTGCCAGTTTCATACTACATGCAATAAAATTTAAGACTATTTCAGTTTAGCCAGATTTATGTTTAATATGCTAGTAACAATACAATCTTCTCTGTTTTGAAGAATATCTATTCATTAATAGAATACTAAGCTAAAAGTGAGACTGCTTTTTTACTAAGAACTCACAGAGTGTGAGATCTGCGCACTTAGCAGAGAGAAGATATGTTGTTTGAATGATGAGTAAAAATAATTAAAAATGAGGCAGGTGCCAGTGGCTCACTCCTGTAATCCTAGCTACTCAGGAGGCTAAGATCTGAAGATGATGGTTCAAAGACAGCCTGGGCAGAAAAGTCCCCATGAGACTCTTATCTCCAATAAACTACTCAAAAAAAAAAAAAAGCTGGAAGTGGCACTGAGCACAAAGAGACTTGGGGACAGCACCCAGGCCATAAGTTCAAGCCCCAGGACCAACTGGGAAAAAAATCAAGAATGATTGGAAAATAAAATGCAAATAACTATATATTCAATATTCTTCCTACTTGAAGATTATGAATGAAGTAGCAGAATTTAAAAAAGACAAAGAGACATATAATGCGAGGAAGAGAGAGAGGAGAGGAAGAAAGTCAAATATATGAATGTGTCCATTTAGTTAGAACACTTGTAGTTATAAAAAGGTCATAAGACACTATGTTGAAAACAAACCTTACAACTTGGGGGAGTGGAGTTGGGGAGATGGGGAAGGAAGGGATGGTAGAGGAAAAACAAAAGAAGAGAGAAACAATGATAGGAAATGTACTCATTATCTTACTCGTGTAACTGTAACCCTCTGTACAGTATATTTATTATATGTTAAATGTGTGTGTGCATATATATATATATATATATATATATATATTATAAGGATGTTTAAAAGCAAAGATTCCAGGTTCTCACTAAAATTAGATTTGATTTAATTTTGAGCCCTCCACTTATTAACCATGTTACTGCGTGTTTTCTAAGTGCATTAAAAAAAATCATCCTTATTTTCTGTCTGCACATCATTCATGAAAGGACCAATTTATAAGGAATATGTGCTTCAAGTATTTTATAAGTATCAAATTTTTAATGTTATGTATTGTAAAGGATAAACATACCATGTCAGAGCACCTATGGGTAGTTTGAAGTAGACATTTAAATAAATAATATTTGCAGAATATTTTCAAGTGAAAGTGAAGTCGGAAGCATTGTAATTTAATAGAGAAATTAGAATTTAGGGTTATTCTTAGCCTCCTACTTTGAAACACTAACTGACACATTATAACCATCTTGACCTTTAACTTGTCCAGACATATTCAAGTCATTAGTAAGGTATCAACTGTATGTTTTCAAGTCCACTATTGCCATTAGAGAGTTCAGTTTAAGTACCATCATTGTACCAGATTGCTGAATTTATTTAATTAGCAAACATGAGTGTGAAGGTTAGGGCTCAGGTACAGTGTCATGTGATCCCCTTTCTCTGGCTGTATATCTTATGCAGTAGATTTGCTGGTCTACTTGAAGCTAAGCAAAAAAAGAAAATTGCAAACATCGGAGTTAACCCTTACTTCTGCATGAAGAAAATAGAACCATTAATAATGATGGTGACTCATTTTGTATTAATTATCCTTTAACGTGTGTCTTACTTGGGACATAAGATGACCTGCTCAATATACAAAGGGTCTTTGTCAGAGAGCACGGAAGCATCCTTCATCAAAATTCATCAGAACCTTATCCATTTATACCCCTAGAATATTTCTTTGGGATTCCAATGTTGATATTCAGTAAATTTCAGGGTCATCAGGTTGTTGACAATAATCATTAAACATTCTGAGTTTTTCAGTTACTTTTTAAAAAAGCCAGGAATACATTGAAATTTAACAGCTGAGTTAGCTTTGAAACAGCTAATATACTTGTTTATTTATATTCTATTTAGAAAACAAGGAAATTAAATGAAATGTGCTATCTTGCAAAATAAAGGTAATATAGAAATATCCTTGAAGCTTGGGGCCAACAGCCTGCCAGCCTGCACAGGCACAAATTAGCCAGCAAGGGCCAAGAGAACACCAGTCTGGGGCCACAGGGAAGTAGAAGCCAGTCTGGGAACAAGAAGGCGCCAGCCCGGGGTTTAAGTGGGGACACTCTTTTGCACCCTCCTGTGGAAGCCTCAAAGGGGGTGGCCTGTATGCTCTTTGTCATTTCTCCCTTGCATTCTTCTATTTGATTTTGGACATCCCCTTTTATTTTGTCATTTCTTTGATGATCCTTTTGTCCTTCATCTCTTCTCTTTCGCTCTCACTAGGGTCTTTCCCAGGAGTGTTGTTGGCTTTTCAGTTTGGATTTTGTCTTGATTGTTCATAAATTCTGTAATCTTTCTTTATGAATTACTCTTTTGGGTTCAGGGATTGTTGAGGTCATTCAGGTGGTAGTGAAATTTAGTGATGGAGTGTGATTCACTGGGTGGATCTGTCAGACTGCATTTGGCAACCGTCACCTCTGGGTAGTACAGATAGCGTAATGTGTCCTGGTCAGTTGTTGGAGCTCTGGGTTTAGGCATGTTTCCATTACTTGGCACACAACAGTCTAGTGTCTTGGCCTGGTTCTGTGACTGGGGTCTTGGGAAGATTCCCCATAGTTATAGTGGGGTGCTCATTGTGATTCACATCCTGGACTGGTGTCTATTTGCAGAAGGGTCAGGAGCAGTCTTTCAGAACCTGAATCTTGTTTGAGCCCCACACAGGGGAGGGTGCAGGTTCCGCTATGCTTTTAGGGGAGGTTGTCCCTCCCCAACCATAAAGATAGACAGAAAAATAGAAGCATTACACATCTCATTAAAAGACAAAATTAACATTATGAGAACTGACCTCAACAACAAACTTGGAAATATAAAAAAAGTTCCATTTCCCTATTGTAAAACACAGTTGAATGCCTAGGCAACAGAATAAGTGAAATGGAAAACAGTTATCAGGAGCCGAGGATACAATAGAAGAATTAAAATTAAAAAACCAAAGGCATAGAAAAAATGGGGAACATAATAAAGAGAAATCCAAGAACTGGCAGACTCATCCACAGAATCAACTTTCTGCAGGGTCGGAAATAATGAGGGGGAAGAAATCAAAACTAAAGATTGCAATCTTATTCAATAAAAATAACAACAGGAAACTTCCTCAATTTTAAAACAGAAAAGCCTCGCCCACCTGATAGAGTCATACAGAACTCCCAGTAGACAGAATCCAAGGAGAAACACTTCTAGACACATTGAAAACTTAAAAAAAAAAACAAGGAAATATTTTAAATGTAGTAAAATCAAAGAAGGAGCTCTATTTCAATAAGAATAGAACCACTGCAGATCTCTCCACACAAACCCTCAGTGCAAGAAGAGGCTGCAATAGATGATCTTGAAGATCAACAACTGCCAATCCAAATTGATGTATCCAGTGAAGTAATCATTTACAATTGACAGTGAATTTAAAACCTTCCATAACAAACAAAATTTAAAGGAATTAATGAACACTAAACTAGCATTTAAAAAGAATCCTAAAGGGAAGTATACAATCTGAAGAATACAATCAATGTCAAGGAAACCCAAAAGACAAGGAAACACAAAAGACAAAAAGGCTAGTTTAGTAAGCAGAGAAGGGGAAAGAAGCAAAATACTTGAAATCAAGGAAATGACAGCAAACAAGACACAGCTCCCCATAAGAACCTTAAATATCAATGAACTCAATTCCCCAATCAAAAAAAGCAGAGCAGCAGATTCGATCAAAAAACAAGATCCATTTTTTTTTGTCTCCAAGAGACCTATCCCATAGTCAAAGATAAAAACAAATTATGATTGAAGGGGTGAAAAATAGGTATGTCATGTGAAACTTCCTGTAAGAAGCCAGGAGTAACCATATTGGTAACTGATCAATTAGTTTTTTCATTAAAACCATTAGGAAGAGATAAGAAAGGTCATTACATTTTAATAAAGGGATTGAATCATGAAGAGGAAAACACAGTTGTTGATATGTATGCTTCAAATAATGGGCCATCTAAATGAATTAAAAAAATCACTTTTGGAGTTACAGAACATGATAGACCCCCAACACAATAATAGTGGGAGATTTTACTAGTCTGTTCTCAGCAAAGTACTGGTCAACCAAATGATAAACAAAAAAGCCTCTGAGTAAAATGACACCATAACACAAATGGACTTAACAGATACCTACAGAGTAGTCCACCTAACAATGACCCAATTCACATTCTTCTCAGCAGCCCATGGAACAATTCTCCAAAATTAATCATATCATAGAATACACAAAGAAACTAAGCAAATACAAGATGATTGAGATAACCCCTTGCATCTTGTCTGACCACAGTAGAATTAAACTAGTTCATAACAGAAAAACATATTACAGAAAACACTCAAATACATGGAGACTGAATAACACACTGTGGAATGGGTCACAGAAGAAATAAAGGAAGAAATTAGAAAGTTCTTACAACACAATGAAAATGAAAACACATCACAAGGAATCTCCGGGATACAAAAGAGTGCTGGGAGGAACATTTATAGTTTTAAGTGCACACATAAAGAAAACAGAAACGGCTCTAATAAAATTGCTAGAAAAACAAGAACAAATCAAATCCAAAATGACTAGATGGAGAGAGATAGCAAAGATTAGAGCAAAAATTAGTGTAATAGAAACTAAAGACAAACAAAAAAAAACCCTATACATAAAATCAATAAAACAGAAAGCTGGTTCTTGAAAAAAATAATAAAATCGACAGACCACTAGCAAGAGAGACAAAGAAGAGACAAGATTCAAATAATTAAATCAGATATGCACAGGAAACATTACAACAAAACTCCAGGAAATCCAAAGGATTATAAAGGACTACTTTCAAAACATATCTTCAAAAATGAACAAATTTCTAGAAATGTATAGAAATGAACATAGGTAAGTTCTACCCATAAGTTCTATAGCTCATTTTCATCAATGTCCAATGAGCTCCACTGCTGCACCTATTCACCCTCCTCTACAATCCTTCTAAAGATGCTCTTGAATACTCCATGCATAAGGTAAAGAAGACAGAGCCATCACAAACCAAAAACTAAAAAAAAAAATAAACAGAGAAAAAAATGGACAGACTACTATTACTACTACATAAATGAACAAAGCATAAATGAACAATTTTCTAGAGACATACCAAGTTCTGAAACTGTACCAGTTAAAAAGGACAATAACACTCGATGAGATTGAAGAAATAATCAGAAGTCTTCCAACAAGGAAAAGCACAAACCCAGATGGATTCACCGCTGAATTACATGGAAGTTTTAAAGATGAACTAACACTAATACCCTGAAGACATAATAAAGGAAAGTGTTGCTAAAATGTTTAAATTTTCACAGGAAATGGCTATTATCGGAGAGATGGACCTTCATCCTTCCAAATGGAAGTCGTTGTCATTAAAGCCACTTACTTTATCAGGAATATTACCTACTTTCCAGAAGGGATCACAAATTACACAATCTCCCAAATTCTGATCTCAGAACAAGTTCAGGCTATACTTTTTCTTAAACTTTAGTATTCTAATACAGTGCAAGCCACTAAGAAATGAAAATAAGGAAAAAATCATCAATAAAATTGCCAAGTAATTAGTAAGTAAACTAGCTCCAATAAACATCATAGCAGTTAATACACACATGGAAATTTATACTTCACTTAAACAATTCTTCTGCTTTTGCACTTACCCATTTATTCACTTTATCTGTCAGATTCAAAGATGGCCAGTCTGCCTTTCTCATAGAGTTATATTGCTAACATTTCTTATATTAGTTTGATTTTCTTCTAATACTAACCATGGAAAATTAAATATTAAATGTTATCAGAGTATTCTGTGTAACATTCAGAGAACAGACAAACAGTCCTAGTAGCAACCTGGTAAACAACTTCTGTAAAGAACAAGAGGTTCTCAGTTCCTCTCATATTTCATGGTTTCTATTACTCAACCACTTTGTTCCCTAAGACATTAAATTTGAAGGAAACTTACTAATCATTTGTTGCAAAATCTATTTTCATATAAGAAAATACCCATAGTTATGTCCATCTTGCAACAATGTCCATTTGTATTGAATGTTCTCTGCTTTCAAGAGCCTGTATATATCATGATAGACAGGTGATTTTTAAAAATAAGAAATCCTTATTTTTATACAGAAACTAGCCTCATCATTGTTGGGTAATGTTATATGATAAAACATGAAAATAACTTTTAGATTTCATATTTCTTATTGCAAAAGAACTGAAGTAAAGAGCCATTAACTTCCTTATATAAGAATCTCTGGGCATGGTAAATGTTGAGGAAATATTTAATGGATGTTGATCTCTTCCCTACCCCATGACTCCAATTTATCCTTAAACCTTCATGATGGAGGAAGTGGTGCTGTGGCTCAAGCGGTAGAGTGCTCGCCTTAAGCTGAAGAGCAGAGGGACAGTGCCCAGGCCCAGAGTTCAAGCCCCAGGACTGAAAAAAAAAAAACAGCAAACAAATCCCCCCCCCAAAGCCAAAAACAAGTACAACAACAACAAAAACCTTTATGGTGGAGCATAGTGGTTTCTAGAACTTCATAGGTCTATATAATCTTCATCTTCATTTAGCAAGTGAATATGATCATTGAATACAATTTTTGAATCAACTTTAATAGAAGGAATGAAGTATGCATCAGCTTCTGAAATAACCAGAATAAGAGGCTGGGATTTATTTCATTCAACCTCAAGATGATGGCATCTTAAAGTTCAAAGGTCTCAGTGAAGAACAACATGCAGTTCCAACATAAAATTATTCACTGTAAGTCAATACTCATCAGTTTGAGCAGCTCCATGTTTCTAAGTATGAAAATAATGAATTTGAGTTTCAGCCTTTAAAATTGATAAATAACTACTTAATAATATGGAATGTTATAACCCATTAAAATAACTCAAAAATCCTGCTGTGATTTATAATGTCTTCAAAAGTATGATTAAAAACTAAAAACTACTTCTCTTTCAACCATTGTTCCTTTCAAAATGGTTACAATTTTAAGTTATTATATATGAATTTTCCAAAAATATTTCAAAGCTTCTCTCATGGGAAAGCAATTTCATGCTTGCTTTTGTAAAGAATCTATTCAAAGAACTCATTAAATCTATTTATTTAAATAATCCTGTGTATGTTCATTATACTGTATCCTTTGGGACCAAAAAAAAATGTATGAACTGCTGTCAGAAAGCAAATGAAGGGAACTAATGTTAAATTGTAAAAGCTTAGTCCTTCATTAAGGTTTTTCAAATAAGCAGTGACACCCCTGTATCCTTAAAGACTCTTCTCAAAAACTTTTACACACAAGTACAACCAGTTAAACTACAGCCAGAGAGAAAAATTCAACAAAAAGGCTATAGGTTTGTTTCCAGAAACAGTAGCATTTGGATCATTTGGTGTTTGCTTTTTTTCCTTTGTGAATGAAGTGATAACAGTAGATCCAAATAGTATGAAGTGTCTATAGGCACGCTACCAGCTACCAGAATCCTAGTGGAGTCTAATCAACAGCAAACTTTTAGGAATATCCCTCCGGAAGAGCATCTGCCTTTTACTTGAAATTCTTTGCTTTTTTGATTTTTTAACTTGGTTGTTTTAACATTCTTAATTTTTGATGGCTGTCTTCAGGCCTGAAAAGCTCTTGATGGGAACACATCAGTAATGTAAAATGACTTGATTTACACTTTAGAAATTTGTTTTACTATTACAATTATTTTACCCTGTTCCTGTCCAAGTGAGGACATGACCATAACTGAACTTGATTCTTTTTCTACAACTTAAATGGCATTAGTTCTAGGCAAGATTTTGTATAGTTTTTGTTTGTTTATTCCTCTCTATTAAATGTATTTTTGTTGTAATCTTTTAAGCCCACATGGCATCACTGGTACTTGACAGAGGAATAACATTACAGATTGAGCTGAGTATTTGATTCTCTAGTAACTTCTTTTGATAATGATACCATGAACTATTCTCACTGATGTCATTTAATGATCATAACACATATTTTTTATTCCCTGTAAGCCAATGAGCACCTGCAGGACTCACTGAGGACAAAAGTAGATCAATTACATAATTTATATTAAAAAAAGAAGGTATCCGTTTTCTCAGGTTAATAAATTGCTTAAAAACATCAAAAATGTTGACAGATAACTTGGATTCAGAAGCTCTTATTTTAAATGATTACTTGATTAAATATAATAAATTGCTATAAGTTCTTAATAGTACACACAATAAATGAAACTGATATACAAAAATCTGAAAATTAGCAAATGTATAGGAGAATTCAACATATAGTAAGGAGTCATAATGAATTTTAAGGGGAACTTTGATCATTTAAAATAAATACTGGGATAATGTGATAGCTAGCTAAAAATTAAGTCTACTAAACTACACTTTGAGAGGATCAAGTCTACTGAGATTACTTTTCTACACCTCTGTCATGTAGTAGGCAATACAATAATAACTTCACTTTTTAAAAGTTTAATTGACTTTCTTCTTTCCCTGGAATATATGTCGAGGTAGGAACTGTGGTTGGTTTCACTAATTGTTTCTAGACAAAATTTTCATGCCTGATTTATTGGAGAAACTTGCTAAAATTTGTTGAATAGATGAAAATTAATATAAAAGCTAGTCCTTGAAGAGATCATTTACAGGAATGAAAAATGCATGTGAAGTTTAAACAACTTATTAGGCTCTTTCAGTACTAATGAGGGATTTTTAAAAACTCAAATATTTTGGTTCATTAGAGCACAGCATGGATTATTTCTGATATTTCAGACTTCCTGTGCACATGCTTTCTTCCATAAGCTTATGATTTATGAGCTAATAAGTTAAATTTTTCATTGTAATTAGGTTTTTTATAAATGTAGAAAAGTATTATTATATCATTACTTTTCTCAATGTGGGCACTTCTCAGTGGCATTTTTTATATAGTTCTATAAAAGCAAATATTTACTAACAAAACTGAAGAGAGGACTATAACAGAAAATCACATCATATTTTGTAGTAAGTACTTCCTTTGGAATAGCGATTTTAATTATCACAATCTGGTAGCATAAGGATATTTGAACAATAAAGCATACATAGTATTTCATGAGTAGTTAACTTGAGTGAAATTCATTGTTTTCCTATAAAAGAACATACATAAATAATTTAACATTTCCTATCCCCTTTAGTACCAGAAAAATGTGCAATGTAAAATCAAGAACTCAAACAACAACAGATGCTGGAGGGGATGTGGACAGAAGGAACCTTACTTCATTGCTGGTGGGAATGTAAACTGGTTCAACCACTTTGGAAAGCAGTATGGAGGTTCCTCAAAAGACTTCACATAGAGCTCACCTATGACCCAGCAATCCCACTCTTGGGCATTTACCCAAATGTTTACAAACAAGACCACACTAAAGCTACCAGCA
>NW_012267221.1:18020018-18038475 GCF_000151885.1 Dipodomys ordii
TGGTGATGTATAGAAATGGGACTTTGGAATGTAATTCAAGATAATGAAATAAAGAAATCCATGATGGATTAATATCTTTCTAAGGGAAAAAGACCAGCTCCCTCTCTTTTTCTCTCTCCCTGTTTCTGTCTTGTCTCTGTTTCTGTCTGAATGACTGCTCCCCCCCATCTCTTCCTCTCTCTCCCCTGTAAGAGCACAGCAAGACAAGAAGAACAACCATTTGCAAACCAAAAAGATGCTGCATGTATTTTAGGAACTGATTTTAACTCTATTTTGATTTTAAGCTTATTTTTCAGAAGTGTGAAAATAAATGTTTGTTGTTCAAGCCATCCAATTTGGTATTTGGTTATTACAGCTCAAACTGACTTGTCAAGCAGAATTATTTTCATATGTACATGAATAATCACAAGATCATATTAATATGAAAGTAGCCACCTGTTCAATAAAGAAAAGGCTAATTCATTAAAGAATGTTTTTAGAATAGTGATGGTATGGCATTGAATTTATAGATAGCTCTGGGCAGTATTGCCATTTTCACAATGCTAATACTCTGAATCCAAGAGCATAGGAGGTTTTTCCACTTCTTTACATCTGCTTTAATTTCCTTTTTCAGGTTTTTGAAGTTTTCATAACAGAGGTCCTTCATCTCATTGATTATGTTAATTTCTAGTTTTTTTGAGGCTACTACAAAAGGAAATGCTTTTCTGATTTCAGCCTTGCTCTTCTTATTGTTGGCATACATAAGAGCAACTGATCTTTGTGGGATAATTTTGTACCCTGCTACTTTGCATCAGCTTAAGTAACTTGGGAGAGGAATCTATGAGGTTCTTTAAATACAGGATCATTCCATCTGCAAAGAGGAAGAGTTTTACTTCATCTTTCCCAATTTGGAACCCCTTTATGTTTGTCTCTTGCTGCTCTGCCTAGATATATACAATGGAATTCTATGCTTCCAGCAGAAAGAATGACATTGCCCCTTTCATAAAGAAATGGGAAGACTTGGAAAAAAATCATATTAAATTAAGTAAGCCAGATCCCAATAAACATAGGCTCTATGGTTTCTTTCATTTGTAATAATTAGTATATGTCTAAGACAGTCTTAGCAGAAGATCACAATAGCTCAATAGCTAGTACATATGACATATAAAATGATGTTAATTGGAATCAACTCCAAGATATGGAAACAAGAGGGTTTTTCTTCGTTGTTGGTGTTCTTAATGTATTCTATGAAATTATTTCATTTTTCTTTCATTTCTCCCCCCAACTTTGGTTTATCCCCTGTTGTCACTGATTCTGAATTTGTTACCTTGTGTCTTGTATGTTCATCTATCTGATTTGGGGAAGAGAAGGGGAAAAAATGGTGAGACAAAGGACAAAGGGTGAACTGATCCAACAGGGATACTATGTTGGAAAAACTTCACAACTTTGGGTGGGGTAACTGAAGAAGTCAAAAAAGTGGGAGGAAAATGAGTGAGGGAGTAATAATGTCCACAAGAAATGTACTCATTATGTATGTAAATGTAACCTCTCTGAACATCACCTGTACCATAAAAGTAAACTTTAAACTGTTAGGAAGAAAGTGGGGAAGTGGATTATAGGAAGACTTGCCTACTGTCTACCAAAGCCTGTGAACATTATAATATCTTTACCCACAAAATATTTTTGAGTAAGACATTCATTTATATATTAAGGGCATGAAGGAACTACCTCATTGTAAACAGTTACTGTAGGAATGAAGAGCATGACTAATTTATATTAATAAAGTGATTTTAACTCCCTGGTTTGAAGTGAAATGTAAAGTAATAATTGTCCAAAAGCAGTGGTTTCATCTCTCTTCTACTTTGTTCCCATGCAGATTGAAAATATAACTTTTAATATCTGAGCAATGAACAGCATAAATTCCAGACTAGAAGTGGTCTTAGAAAAAAAAAGAATGACAAACTCTGAAATCAAATATTTCATATTCTGAATGTCTTAAAATTTATCGTTTCTTATTTGAAATGATATTTCTAATTTACTTAATCATTACTTGTTCTGGCATGATATGAAATATGATCATGCATTTCATACCCTTAAGTTTTTTTCAGACTTTTTAAGGTTTAGTTTACTTTTCTAGGAAATATTTTCATGGGCAAAATGAATCCATTGCAAAAATTGCTTTACTCTAAACCTCTTGCATTTTGGCAGCCATTCATTCTCTTTCACAAATTTGATTATAATCTGACAAATGGAAAATTTATTCAAGAAAAGATGTAACTACCCAAAAAAGAAATTGCATATTTTAAGAAAGCTAACAAATGAGAAATTATGTGATGTATGGAAAACAAGGAAACTATTTGTGCTGTTTACACCATTGAATGAGAAATGTATAAGATTTTGTAGCAAATTAGTGAGAGATTTTTTTAATTGTATTTCATCCTGAATCTTTGCATAAGTACTTTACAAAGGTTAGATATATGTATGGCAATAGATTTATTAAGTAGGTATAGCTATGACTTTTTTTTACATGTGTAGCACATACCTTAGTTCATTTCTTTGGCCAGTCACAGAGGAACACATTCAAAGAGCAGTGTGACAAATTCAGGCAAACTATAAAGTCAATTCTGCCTGGTCTTTCCAAAGTGTGTTTTACTGACAACTAATATCAGAGTTATGTGAATACTTTAGGATGTCAGTACACATTATAGAATAAGAAACGTAAATCTGCATTCTAATAACATTTCACTGATGTTTGAGAAGTACTATGAAAAGGCATTTGTGTCACTGAAGAAAATCTTGACACAAAGTACATAGCGACATATTTCACTTCACAGAAAATACTTGTAAAAATTTATTTTTACACACAGACAGATGTAAACATTAGTTTTCTTTAATCTGTGTGTTGCTATGGCTATCATAGAGAAACCACATAATATTATAAAATGAATTATAAAATTAAGCAATGAAGGGGTCTTTGTCAGTAATGGTAGAGTTCCTCGCAGCAGACAACTTTATTAGAGACAAAAATTACAAACTTAGGATTATCCAAAAATATTAATCGAATAAAAGACAATTAGAAAACCACTGTAAAGATAAACCAGATGCCCCTCAGTAGATATATATATATATATGCATATATATATATATACATACATACATACATAAAATGGAATTCTATGCCACCCTCAGAAAGAATGATATCATCCCATTTGTTAGGAAATGGAAAGACTTGGAAAAAATTATATGAAGTGAAGTATGCCAGGCCCAAAGAAACAGGTCCCATGGTTTCCCTCATTTGCAATAGCTAGTACATGTGTAGGACAAGCAGAAAAGATCAAAAGCTATGTACCTATGACCATATAAGATGATGTTAAGCGAAATGAACCCCAAGATAGGAACACACATATCTTTTTTCTTGCTTGCTATTATTTCTAATGTATTTATACTGTATCATGTGATCTTTTTGTTGCTTTGTATATTCCTCTCCCATTGTATAATGCCTGTTTTCACTGTATTTGATGTCAGTGCCCTGCATCTTGTGTATACACTTCCCTAATTTGGGGAGATGGGGAGAAGAAGGGAAAAAACAAAATGTTTAAATAAGGATGCAGGTTGACCCATTGTAACAATGAGATGTACAAGACACTACGTTGAAAACGAACTTTACAACTTTGGTGTGTGGGGGGGTGTAGTTGTGAAGGTGGGAGGGAAGGGATGGTAGGGGAAAACAAAGGAGGAGGTAACAATGCTCAAATGGAAATGTACTCATTACCTTGCTCATGCAACTGTAACATCTCTCAACAGTATTTTTACAATAAAAAATGTACAAAAGAAAAGGAAAACGGTAGAATTTTTTCAGACATGAAGGAATGTGTGTTCAATTCCCAATATAGCAAAAAGGAGGAATGTAAAGTAGATATAATTTATGTTTGAATGTCTTTTTCTTTGAGATTTCTACTCAGTCTGCAATACAGATTGAGTAGACAGAAGCAAATTCTCATGACTTTGTTGGCTTCAGTTCTCAGAGACTAGTACTTGTAGTTCCACAATGCCAAACTATGACAAAAGAAATGGTTACTGAAGAAGAAAAATGATCCCACATGTGAACAATGCTGTAGAAATAATGATACAAAAGCTCAGAAATTAATATGACATCTTTATTTTTTCTGTATATATAAAACAAAATAGTTAACTAAAACTTTTGTTTTACATTGTAAGAATGTATACAATAGTGACATATGTATGGATTCGATATGATATTTGGAATTATATTTTCCAATCGAGTTAAAATTTTTTCATTAGTATTGTAGTTGCATGTCTAACTTAAAGCAATGATTTAAGAAGAAAAGGAATGACATCTACATACAAATTGGTTGTGAAAATAAAACAATATAGAATAAAAAGGAAGACCAAAGGAACCAATGGGACAAGCCTAAAACTATTGGAAAAATGATACCCCTAAATGCAAGAATATTAATGCTAACATTAAGTGTATTTTGACTAAAATTTTCATGTAAAGACAGAAAGCAAAAATAGGTCACTCCACACTATGCTGCTCAATGCAATCATAATTTAAAATAAGACAAAGCTATATAGATAGAAAGCAAAAGCATTGAAAATATTCACCTTGCAAACAGAAGACTCAGGAAAAGCTGGTTTAATTACACAAATGTGAGACAAAACAGACAAGTGTTTCTTATGAACAAAAGTATAATTCCATGAAACTAGTAGGCAAATGTAGGGGTTTGATATAATAAATATGACTATGTATAAATTCTTCAAAATACACAGAGAAAGAACTAAAGGAGAAGTAAATCCAGAGCATTTGAAAATGTTAGGTTTTTCTCATGGATTGAAAAACTAGAAAAAATGAACAGTGGAGATTAAACAGCCTCACTGAACACTTTAGCCTAGTTGGTATTTGTAAAAATGATGCCACAAACAAGTACCAAATTAACTCTCTTTCCAGCTGTAAGTGCATTGTCTCTAAGATACACCATGTAGTAAGTCACAATGTAAATATAAATAAATCTCAAAACTAAAATGCAACAGACTATAACCTGCAACCTCAGTTATTTAAATTAGAGTACATGGAAAATTAGAATGTTGAACTAACATCAAGTATTTAGAAATTAAATGATATTCCTCTGAATAATAGATGTATGAGAGTAGAAATCATAGGGAAATAGAAAAATTTCAAATAGAATAAAAATTTAATGAGAAATATAAAAACAATGAAAGAAAAGGCAAAGTAGTATTTACATGGAATTTCATAGCTTTAACATTATCTTAGAGAAAATGATAACAGCAAATAATCTCATCATCCACCCAAAGTATGAACAAATAAAAAGAAAGTAAAAATTGGAAATTCTAAATCCACATTAGATACAGAAGAAAGAGAAAACACACAAAAATTGATAATATTAAAGCAAACATTTAGAAATTGTATTAAACTTCTAGAGAGTTTGAGCCACAGAGTATTTATCTACAGTTATTGAAAAAATAATAATAGCATACTAAGATAATCCTTGTACTAATAAATTTGATATTTTGATAAATTTCTTACACAATCAAAATTACAAAAACTGATTCAACAAGAAAAAACGCAGATCACTCTATTGTTACAATATGTACTGGCAAAATCACTTCAGAAATAGAACGTTAAACTGTTATGCTTTCACATGTGAATTCTATTAAACATTTAAAGAAGAAATAGTGTCGGTCTTATAAATGTGACTCCCACATAGAGAAAGAGGGAGTATTCATTTTAGAAATTGAGGATAATTGTTTCATTTCAACTAGCTTAATTGAAGTACAACAGATGCTCAACTGGCACAAGTATTTAAACCTTAGAATTGATTTCACTTTGTTTGTGTGTATAAGTTGTGAATTTTCTTCCATCCCAATATCAAGCCCAAACCATGTCACTACATATGAGCCTTTTTACACTGTATAGTAGGCTGTGTTTTCTAGTTATATGTTAATTAAATCATAAAGAAAGAACTCATTTTTGTTCATTTGTAGAAATAATTATTTGGTGTTATAATGACATTGTTGTCTCTGTCTCTCTGTCTCTCTGTCTCTCTCTGTGTCTCTGTCTCTGTGTCTCTGTCTGTCTGTCTGTCTGTCTGTCTGTCTCTCTCTCTCTCTCTCTCACTCACGCTCTGTCATTTGCCTTGTAAGACTCTCAAGATACTGAAGGCTATCTCTTTATACGGGCTTATCCACCACTTCCTGGCCTCCTCTTTCATCCTTTAGGACTTCAATTTCTAGCTGCCATTCTGTCTCTTCACATATTTCTACACTACTGCTCAGATATGTGTATTAATAATGAAATCTTTCAGTGTTCACTCAGCTGAACATATTTTGTTGTTATCTGTGTTTTTGAACTCTACTCTAGGAAGCCAAGGTTTGTTGAAACATTTGTCAATGCTTTAAAATGTTTTCTCTTATCTCCTCATGTAAGTAATTTCTTCTGAGAAATTAACTAACATTCATGACATTATTCTCCTGAAAACAGTGTGCAATTTGACTGAACATTTTTCATTTCCTCTCACCATATCCAATATTTTCTATTTTCACCAAAATCTTCAGTCATGATATATCTAGACGTCAAGCTATATATGTGTATGAATTTGTCTTAGTTGGAATTTGCTGACCTCAAATAAAACTTGTCAAGGTTTTCCAAAACTGGGAAATTTAAGCTACTACTACTTAAAAACCTGTCCTCTCCTATTTTCACAGTCAACTCTGTCTGGAATATTTGATCACAAGATTTGTGACTGCTTGACACATTCTCAATGTGAGATTGTTTATCTTCCATCAACATTGTTTTAGAAAGTCTTTCAATCAAGCAAACAGTATAAAGGCATTTATAGGAAAGAATTGTACACCTGTCCCATCAACACTACAGCTAACATTTTACTATACTTCTGTCTCCAGTCCTTTATGCAGACAATCATGTACTTAAAATTCTTGAGAATTGTTGCATGGACTCTAATCCAAAGGAGTACATTTAACAAAATATCATTTTGCAAACTACAAAACCAGAAAGAAAGATTTGCAAACATGATTCTGAGCACATTAGATTTCAAGAAACACAGGGAAGCATTTACGGCAGGAAGGAGACTGGAACAAAATGAAACAAATCCTTTAGACTATTCAGCTCTTCATCCTGCCATGTCACAGCCATTGAGACAGTAATTCAGGGTAGTGCAGAGGGCGTGAGATGTAATAAACTAGGAATTAACTCACCTCAAGAAAACAAAAATGTATATGTTATATTCTATATAAGGAACTTTTGCTTGCATATATGTCATGAAAATATCTAGCTTATATATGCATTTTATCTATTGGTTTGGTGTTCAAATTTGTGATCCAAGTCTAATTTTATACATGCTAATCAAAGTAGTCCACTCATTTTCTTCTATATATTCATCTTGTTTAAAATCATTTTGTTGTTGAAAATATTCCATCAGCTTGTAGTGGCACTTTACATAAAACTCAAATGACCATAAAAGGGTGAATTTGTTTCTTTGTACTTCAACCTGTTTCACAAATCTATACTTCAATATTAATGCCAGTAAAACAGTTTCTCTTTCTATTTTTACATTGTATCTTCTTAGTAAGTGATCAATTAGGCAGTTTAAGTTTTCCATCGTGATTCTATTTTTAAAGGATTGTTTTGGATAATGTAGTTTCTTAGTATCTCCATATAATTATAGGATTTTTTTCTATCAGTTCTATAGAAAACACTATATTGAAACTAAGCATTGGATTAAATGTACAGACTAGGGAGAGTTAATTAATATACTTATTTTTTGAAATCATGATTATTATATTTCATATTGTTTCAGCCATTTTCTTGTTGAGAATTGTTTTAGTGTGAAAAGATCTTACATATATTTTTTTAAATTTTAGTAATAAATATATTCTAAAGTTTCTAATATTTTTCTGAGGATATGAGGTGTGGTGGTACATTCCTATCATGCAAATTATTCAAGAGGTGAAAGTGGGGAAGATCCTATTTGAGACAAAGCCCAAGGAAAAAATCTGATATATATATATAGATAGATATAGATATAGATATGCATACACACATGCACACATACATACATGCATACATGTATACATATATACACTTGGGTATAGTATAGTTGGTTTAAGAAATACTTTGTAAATTTTTGTTCCAAGTATGTGTGTGGGATAATTTTCTATAGTGTCTTTATATATTTTGATTGACTTTGTTGAATGATCATATTTGTCCTATATATAAAATGCACACATAGAATTTATATATATATAATTTTACAAAATATAATGCAATACATATGTATGCAATTTTATAAATATGTATGCATATGTATATGCATTTGAAATTATTCCTCATGTATTTCAGTGAACATAAACTCCTGGAAGCCTTTTTAAGTTTTCGTTCATCTCTTTGAAGGCTCTCTCCTTCTGTTTTCCTACCTCTTATTTCTGGTGAACACCATACAAAATTATACTTGTTATTCCTTAATCAAAATATCAATTTTTGGGGACTGGGAAGGTGGTTCAGTGGTAGAATGCTTGCCTTGCATTCATGAGGCCCTGGGTTCGATTCTTCAACACCACACCACATAAGCAGAAAAAGCCAGAAGTGGTGCTATAGCTCACAGAGTACTCGCCTTGAGTTGAAGAGCTGAGAGACAGAGCCCAGGCCCAGAGTTCAGGCCCCACCACCGACAAAAAAAAAATCAATTTTTTCTAACTAAAGCAACCTTTTCCTTTTCCTTTGGTTTTCAGCAAGTTGATTATAATTGTATGGGCATAATTTTGTTCAAATTAGCTTTCCCTAATGGTTATCGATTTTTTTAATTAATAAGTTTTTTTATTGTGAAAATACTGTACAGAGGGGTTACAATTACTGAGCAAGGTAATAAATACATTTCTTATCAAGCATTATTGCCTCCTCCTTTGTTTCCCCTTACCATCCCTGCCCTCCCATGTCCCCACCCCCCTGCCCCTCTCCCCCTTCTCCAGCCAAAGTTATAAAGTTTGTTTTTTGATATAACATGTTGTATATCTCATTGTTGCAATTTCTATTGATCTCACTTTAAACTCATTAAGATTTTAACATTTCCAATATAATTTTTAAAAATTAAAAAATTAAATCTTTTGCTATGATTTTTCATTGAAACATGCTTTCTTATCATTTAAGTCAGCATTCACCAACACATTGAAATCCTTATCATAATTTTCATAGTTGGTTTAAATTGTTAAGCCCATAATCCAGGCCACAAAAACAATCTGTTTTAATGGCCTTGTTTGATACCTCCACTAGCATTTTTAAAAATAATATAAACAGGTGTTTAATAGACCTATTATAGAGACTTATTTCCTTCATTTTGGGAAGAGTTTTGATCTTTAGCTAACAGGTTGTTAATGGATTGCTTGTCTCCTTGAATTTCCACAGTCTTATGTTTTATGTGTGGAAAGTCATGTTATGTGCTAATCTCCTGGAACCTACACTCAAACTGTGCCACTGCTGCCAAGATGTTTGTGAATTGTCTCATGAAAAAAAAGGAACTCATTCTTCACAACAGTGCATCATTTCCCACATGTTGTGGTGCATGAATAGTCGATTATCATACATCCTGATGTGTGTGTGTGATCGAACACAGGAAGATGGCATCCCACATAAATTACTCCACAAGAACAAATGAAAAAGTATGCTTCCTCTCTCCCCCTTTATTGAGTCCTTCTACCAACAATTAGGTGTCATGTCTGTCTCCCAGAAAATGTAACAAACAGCTCTTCCAGTTACCTCTTTGTCTCCCAGCTTATTTCTCCACTTCCCTCTTTGAAAATCTTTTAAATATATTGTCCAAAATAGGCAACTCTACTTTCTCATTCATTTATAATCAAATTATAAACCTGCTTCCAGATTCACTGTGAAAGCATAAGGGAAAATTTTATAATTGCCAATTTCAAAAGTATCTTCAAATAAGAGGAAATTAATGCCTTAACCTTAGTCAAAAGGGTTTGAATTTGCTTTGAGTTATTATACTGGGTGTTTTTGTTTGTTTGTTTTTGTTTTGTTTTGTAATTCATGGGGCTTGAACTCTGAGCCTGAACACTGTCGCTCAGCTCTTCAGCTTAAGGCTAGCACCCTACCACTTTGAGCCACAGCACCACTTCTGGTTTTCTGGTGTTTTATTGGAGATAAGAATCTCAGGACTTTCCTGCACAGGCTGGCTTTTAACGGAGATTCTCAGATCTCAGCCTCCTGAGTAGCTAGGATTACAAGCGTGAGCCACCGGTGCCAGGCCGAGTGGTTTTATAACTTGAAGAATTTTCTCCTTCACTTTATTTAAGCAAAAGTGTATAATGTAAAAGAAGGCATATTAGTTTGAAGTCATTTCACTTAGCTTTGGAGACACATAATGTCCAACTGATATTATTAAATGAAAATGAATGAATTATTGAAATTCGATATAATTGCTATGTATGTTTTGTTTTAAAATAATAGTTTTAAAATGAGTATAAAATAACATATAGAATATAGGACTCATAAAGCATATTATGGAAATTATTGTTTCAGATATTAAAGTTTTTCAATGAAATATTTGATCATCAGAGACATGTGTGTAAAAAAAACTATATAAAAAATCATAGCCAACTAATGTGCATGGATTGGGGAAAATCTGTGTTAAATGAAGCTAAATGCAAATTATTGCAAAGACACTTGTCAAAGATACTTGTAAAACCTTCAGTGAAATTGTTTCATGAAATACTATAGTTCGATATATTTTCACTGAAGCAGGAGTTCTGATACATAGACTAGTGAATTAGGCAGAGGCCAAGTCAATCATGTGCTTAAAGCTGGTGGCACATACTGACTTTGAAGGTTACACCCATGGTTTGCAGCTTCTAAGCATTTCTTTTAGTGCCCTTGCAATAAACTAAGTGCTCTCACAAAATCTACTTACTTTAATTTGCTGATGACCTCATTGAGCAATCATTTGTCTGGGTCCTATGTATTCTCCAGAATTATTGACAGTTGCTATTGCATAATTCTTTGTTTTCAAAACATTTGACATAAAATTTGACTCTTAATTATGAAACAGTGACTGAAATGTCACTAAAGACAAGGTAGAGCTCCATCTCCCTTTGACATTATCAAAAAAGGAAATCAATTAGAATAATTTTTAAAAATTTATAAGTACTTTCTGACTAACTCCTACTCACAAACAGTAGAGAGAGTGAAAAAGGAAAAGTAACTATATAGTTATAAGACAACTTGTGAAATACGCATATAAGCTCAAACATTGTCCTGTCAACATTTCCAAATGGTTTTATATACTATACCATTATATATTTCCATAGTAACTACTGTCATTAGCTAAGTATTTTTCTCACAGTAATTTTTATCAATGGTAGTCAAGACATATTTAATCCTGATATATGTGCATATGTATATCTAAACAAAATATATTTAATATATTAAAGTAGACAGAATTTGAGGAAATCTTCATATTTCAAAAATAATTTTTATTACTTTATCATATTCTTAAACCTGTTTGTAGTTAGCAATCTAGATCAATTAAACATAAAACACTACTGATTTTTAACAAATCTGTGATAAACAAAAAATTAAAGAAAGAAATCATCATCTTGTGCTATTGAAGTAAATTATTCACAAATATGAACTAATACGAAAGTGCATAGCTAAAATTGAGGGAAATTATAAATTTATGTATGATCAGGTTAGTAAAAAACTCAACACATGAAACATTAGAAATAGAAAAGTATATCAAGCATATTAACTGTTTTGGGTTTGACATTTGTTCCCTAAAAGAGATGCATCTTCTTTACAGCCACTTAAGGAAATATTTTTCATGTTGAGTAATGTAATAGCTCTCAAATTGCTATCTATAACACTATATCATAATAATATAAGTATTGGAACTACAAATGATTTTATAAACAAATCATGTTTTCTGTAAGAGATTCTGTGGTTCAAAAGTAAATAGTCATATGTGATTTATTTTGTTATAGTGGAGCCTTTTAACACAAACATTTATTTAAAACTTATAGGAAAATAAAATAAATACAGTTTACACCAACTAATCATATAAATCTATTGTTGAAGTACCAAGAGAATCATGTGACAATGATTGTGAAAGATCAGTAAAGGAATAGGATAAATATCCTATAGACTAAACGTATTCCATACAACACTGGACACAGTTATTTTACATTCTGTACTTAATTTCAATGTCTAGATCTATTACTTTTGTTTTGACTGACTCAAATTGATAGTATATTGTTTCTTTATCTTTTTTATCTAAGAGTGCTGTTAGTTAAGTTCATTATATTTATGTTATTATTTGCTTTGATGTTTGCAAACCACCTGATTATGCAAATTTTTACTCATGGAATGGCTATCTTTAGAAAGTCTCAGGAGTCTTGAAATGATTTAAGCATCATTTTTACTTAAAGTAGCAGTAGACGTATATATTCATACAAACATATGTGGAACATTTTAGAAACTAAAATTCATTTTTGAAAAGAAAATACGATTAACAATCCGTTCTAAATGTATCAGAGAGTAAAATATATAAGAAGCATATGATAAATTGAAATGAAGTATCCAGAAAAAACGACTTGACTACATGAACCATAATGGTATGGCTCTGAAAAATTTTTCTGAATATTGTAGTGCCCTCATATTTCTGCAAATTAATCTCTAAATTTCAATATTAAATTTAGACTTTAAATCTTAACCACAAATACAGTAAAACTCATTTTCAGTTGGGGAAAAATGAGGACAAAATCAGAAAAATAGTGAGTGAAATAGGATGATTCACTGGACATTTACCATAACATACATTATAGCTCAAGATAATTAAAATAAAAGAGGGCTTTTACCAGCATAAGTAGGCAGATAAAAAACTAACATAAAATTCCATAAACAAAGCATATATTGGAATTTATTAAATGGCAATGAGAACCTTTCCAATATATATAAAGGAAGACATCTTTAATAAGTGGTACTTAGTTTAATAACCATTTGATAGAAAGATGAAGAGAATAGCTCACATGTTATGCCAAAATGAAGTTCAGTTGCATTAAAGGTTTAAATGAAAAATGAAATAATAAAGGCAAGAAAAACACTGGAATATTGATATAACCTTAAAGATGGAAAAGTTCTCTGTGTGCATAATACAAAAGGCATTAGAAATGATAAATAAATGAGCAAAAAGGTCTAATTATATAAAAGTTTAATTTCAGTTTAAAAATAAACAAAATATAGCCCACTGAGAAAGAGTACAACAAATAACATATACAAATAAGGATAAAATAAACAACATATATAGAGAAAGTTTAGTGAATGATTAACAGCAGCCTTATAAGGAAGGAATAACAAAATTAAAATGATAATATAAGTGAGCAGCCAGTGGGCTCATGCCTATAATCTTAGCTACTCAGAAAGTTGAGATCTGAGGATCACAGTTCAATGCAAGTCCAAACAGTAAAGTTCACAAGACTCTTACAACCAATTACCAAAATGTTTGGAGTAGATGTATGGCTCAAATAGTAGAGTGCTAACCTTGGGTGAAAAGTTGAGGGACAGCACCAGGAACCTAAGCTTCGTTAATTCCCAGAAGTTACACAGACATACAAAATGACATCTAACTAAACAAAGAAGAAAAACAATCCAATTAATACTTGCACACCTTATAGAAGGCAATGAGAACTGCAGGAAAAAAATTCTGGAGGATGGGGCTGGGAAGGTGGCTGAGTGGTAGAGCGCTTGCCTCGCATGCATGAGGCCCTGGGTTCGATTCCTCAGCACCACATAAACAGAAAAAGCCAGAAGCGGAGCTGTGGCTCAAGTGGTAGAGTGCTAACCTTGAGGTGTAGAGCTCAGGGACAGTGTCCAGGCCCAGAGTTCAAGCCCCATGACTGACAAAAAAAAATCTGAAGAATAGTTTCAAAGAATGTGATCAAAAGCATTATTTAAAAATTTTAATTAACTTTTTTATTTTTTTTACTGAGAAAAGTATTGAGGAGTGAACTCAGATCCTGGGCTTGCAAGTCAGGCATATTAGATACTTGAGATACACCTCTAGCCTCTAAAATTATTTGAATTTTAACAATAAAACTCATTATCCAAACACTCTGCACCTAAAAATGAACAGACACGTGGGACTATGTGGGTGTAAGGACATTTGCTAAAGTGATCTAATATTATATAAAAAACTGTAAACTAACTAAAGGTTTTGACTACAGTTTATAAGCAGCACAACACTATAAGGGAGTATACTAACATTACATGAAACCCCGTTTATGTAAGTAGAAAATTAATTAATATATGTGTCCAGATACTGAGAAAAACCAGTAAAACAAATTCTTTTGTTGATATCAGTTATTTATATAGTCATATGTTATTAATAGGAAACCCTAGGAGATACATGCCTATGTGAATCATAACTGGTTGAAAATTTTATGTCATTTTTACTTTCTACTGCATCATCTCCTATTTCTAAATTTTAAGATGAATATTGTTATTTTGCTAATTTAAGAAGTGAAACAAACCAGAATGATTAATCCTGTCAACTTAGCTACTCTGAATGCACAGATCCAGGAGTTTTGGGGCAATAAGCAAATATAAGGCCTTGAGTTCAAATACTAGTACTGGGGGAAAATAAGGTGCAGTAAAAATGTCTGAAAGAAAAGCAGAAAGAAGTGGCTTTCCACGCACATGAGTCTGGGCATCTTTTTATTGTGGCCAACAGAAATGAAATCATTACCAAGTACTTACAAAGTATCATAAGTTTTTACACAAACTCTACTTGTTAATTTAATTTTGAATGACCTACCAAATATAAATCTTCATATCTTTTCATAGTTCTGGTTCAACTTATTTATTTATTTATTTTACTTTTAAAGTTTTTTAAATTTTTTATAAGTTTTTTTTAATTGTGAATATACCATACAGAGGAGTTACAATTACATGAGCAAGGTCATAAGTACATTTCTTATCAAGCATTGTTGCCGCCTCCTTTGTTTTTCCCCTACTATCACTGCCCTGATATCTCCACAAAAACACTCCCCCAATAAAGTTGTAAATTTCATTATTCAACATAGCATTTTGTAAATCTCATTGCTGCAATGGGTCCATCTGTGTCCCTACTTAAACAATTTTTTTTGCCATTCCCCTCCCCAAATTGTACCAACATCAAACACAGTGAAAATGGGTTATACCGTGGGAGAGAGACATACAAAGCAACAAAACAATCACCTTATAAGTACGTTAGAAACAATAGCAAGAAAGAATAAAACCACTTGTGTCCTTATCTTGGGGTTCATTTCGCCGAACATCATCTTATCTGAACTTTTCTGCTTGTTTCGGATATATACTAGTTTTTGCAAATAAGGGAAACCATGTCAAACCAGACACCTGAAAACATTACAGGACGGAATAGGAGAAACCCTAGGTCTCCTTGGCACAGGCCAAAATTTTCTTAATATAGACCCAGAAATGCAACAAAGCAAAGAAAGGTTGGACAAATGGGATTGCATGAAGTTACAGAGCTTCTGTATGGCAAACAACAGTTAACAAGATCAATAGAAAGCCCACGGATTGGGAAAAAATCTTCACTAGCCATACAACGGACAAGGAACTCAAAAAATTAAATCCTCCAACAACAAATCCTCAAAGAAACAACTGCCCAATAAAAAAGTGGGCTAAAGGCTTACAGAGAAACTTCTCTAAAGAGGAAAGTAGAATGGCCAATAGACACATGAAGAAGTGCTCAACAACTCTAGCCAGTTAGAATGGCTATAATCAAGAACTCTAAGAACAACAGATGCTGGAGGGGATGTGGACAGTAGGGAACCCTACTGCGTTGTTGGTGGGAGTATAAACTTGTTCAACCACTTTGGAAAGTAGTATGGAGTTCCTCAAGAAGCCAGATAGAGCTCCCCTATGACCCAGCAATCCCACTTTTGGGCATTTACCCGAATGATCACAAACAAGACCATACTAAAACTACCAGCACAACTATGTTTACTGCAGCATTATTTACCATAGCTAAAATATGGAACCAACCCAGATGCCCCTCAGTAGATGAATGGATCAAGAAAATGTGGTATATATACACAATGGAATTCTATGCCTTCATCAGAAAGCATGACATTGCCCCGTTTTTTAGGAAATGGAAAGACAGAAAAAGTTATCTTAAGTGAAATAAGTCTGGTTCGATTTAATACAATAGTTTAGACTGCCAGGCACTTATACCAGCTTTTATTCCTGATAAAATAACTACTCCTCAATATTCATATAGGAAACCACAGAACAGTTCATAAACCACTTTTGGAATAACTATTTTTTTCTGCCTAATATAAACTAAAACTTCAGAAATATTTCCAGAAATTTAGTTGTGGGTCTTTATGGAACAGTAATAATTTTCTCCAAACTTTGTGCTGATATTTTTCTTCCAAAGAGCAAGAAGAAATTATTATAGTGAAAATATGTATTATGTAGAGAGCTCAGAGCTATAAATTATTTTTGCATCAACTTAAAATAGAATGTATAGTACAAAGTAGGTGTTAGATAACTAATTTACAATTTACAATGCATGAATTCAAAAAAAATCCAACCCAGATAAATAGTATAAAAGTTAAATTGCCCATTGGGTTTCCTATCATAAATATGAAAGTGTTCTAAATATAGAAAGGTAAAATTATTTTCTAGAGAATATAAAAACATATTAGAGAAACAACACAGATGAGATTGAAAACATTGCTTTTGATACCTTTGCTAATTTAGTCTGTCATTTTCAGGAAAGAGAAAGTCTTTGTGACTAGAGAACTTAAAAAGCCCAGAGATTGTGATTTTAAAGGCTTCAAAAGATGGTTACAATATCACGTGATTATTTGTTTGTTCTGTTTTGTTTTGTTTTCAAAGAAACTAAGATAATTTTCTAGTAGAATGATTCTAATTGTTATTTTCCCCAATTTTATTACTAAGTAGCTTTGATCTCAGAAAATCTCTTAAATAGTTCAAATCTAAAGTGAGATTTGTTTTATCTTATGGTAAATATTGTTTTATGAGTGGCATGGGTTTTCTAAGTAAATATGTCTCATGTATTCATCAGTAGCCATAGGAGTTTTTATCCATGGGTACATTAGAAACAAAAAAAATCTTTACAGAAACAAACAACTCATCTATACTTGTTTACTGAACTAATTCATCCATGACAGTTGAATGGCACCCAATTTATTTTTGTTTAGCTAACATTTTTAAAAATAAAAATAATTTCTATAGCTAATGTTTCACCCTTTGATTTCCACTGTGACAGACATAATTTTTTGCTGTAATTCTTCCAACTCCTAGATACTAATGCTTTATACCACTTGAATGAAATTTTCCCAGTAAAGGACTTCGTTTGGAATCTATTTGTCTCTATTAGGCCAATAGGGTTACAACAACAAAAACAAAAAAGAAACAGAGATATAGAGTATATTTGCACAGGTGACTTTCTTCATTATTTACTCTTAATTTTGGCCATCAGCATGAGAAAATGTTCACTCACCACTAAATGTGCTTACTTGCAGATTTGTAGGCAAATTCTAGCTACCACAAATGAGAGAAACCATACAACCTGTACATATCTTGGTCTGGTGTACTTTAATATAATTTAGTCTAATAAAATCTGATAAATATATGATATAGAACACATAGTAGAAATTATTCTCCATTTTCTTACATGGTTTGTTAGTATGTTCTTGTGTAGCATCACCAAATCAGTATATATTACTCTTCCCATTCATGTAATAAATCAGACTAGCTGCACTCTGTTTTATTAATTTGCATATTTAGGGTTGAATAATCGAAGACTTTTCATTGTCGAGTCTAAAAATGACCATGCTTCTGTTGGAAATGAGATGATCAAAAAAACAAATATTGATGAATATAATATTTAAAATTTTAGACAGTTGAAATAAGTTTGAGGATTTGCTGAATGGCAGAGGAAATTTAATAGTAATGAACCGTATATTTCAAAATAACAGTAAATTTCTTTATTTATTTTTATTTTTTTAATTATTATGAAAATACCGTACAGAGGGGTTACAATTACAAGGGCAAGGTAATGAGTGCATTTCTCTCTGTCTCTCTCTTTTTTTCTGTCGGCCATAGGGCTTGAACTCTGGGCTTGGGCGCTGTCCTTGTGATCTTCAGCCAAGGAGAATGCTCTACCGTTTGAGCCACAGTACCACTTCCGTTTTCGAATGGTTTATTGGAGATCAGAGTCTTTTGGGCTTTCCTGCCTGGGCTGGCTTTGAATCATGATCCTCAAGTCTCAGCCTCCTGAGTAGCTAGGATTACAGGCATGAGCCACCAGCGCCCTGCAATGAGTGCATTTCTTATCAAGCACTGTTGCTTCCTCCTTTGTTTCCCCTTACCATTCCTTCCCATCTCCCC
>NW_012267221.1:18040120-18042163 GCF_000151885.1 Dipodomys ordii
TATATATATATATATATATATATCACATTTTCTTGATCCATTCCTCTACTGAGGGGCATCTGGGTTTGGTTCAATATCTTAGCTATGGTGAATAAGGCTGTGATAAACATAGTTGTGTTGGTAGCCTTATTATGGTCTAGTTTGTGATCCTTGGGGAAATGCCCAAAAGTGGGATTGCTGAGTCATAGGGGAGCTCTATGTGGAATCTTTTAAGGAATCTCCATACTGCTTTCCAAAGTGGTTGAACAAGTTTACACTTCCACCAACAATGCAGTAAGGTTCCCTTCTGTCCACATCCCCTCCAGCATCTGTTATTAGAGTTCTTGATGATAGCCATTCTAACTGGGGCGAAATGGAATCTCAATGTTGTTTTGATTTGGATTGCTCCACCATCTTCCTCCTGACCCAGTAAATTTCAAATACTTCACTCTAAGAAATACTAAGAAAGTCAGGCAACAGCAGCTCTTGCCTGTAATCTTAGCTACTCAGAAGTCTGAGATCTCATGAGCCTGGGCATAAAAGTCCCTGTGTGACTTCTTTTTAATATATATATTTTTATTGTAAAGATACTGTACAAAGGGGTTACAGTTACATGAGTAAGGTAATGAGTACATTTCCTATTGATCACTGTTACCCCCTCCTTTGTTTCCCCCCATCCCCCACTATCCCTTCCCTACCCCATGTGACTCTTATCTCCAATTAACCACTCAAAAGCAAAAAGTAGTGCTGTGACTCAAAGTGATAGAGCACTAGCCTTAAGTAAAAGAACTCAGGGACATTGCCCAAATCTTTCAAGTCCCATGACTGACCATAAATAAATAAACAAAGAAATAGATAAATAAACCAACAACAAAATAGAAAGACATTATAAGGAAGTGAGCTAATACTTAATTAGCTCAATTTAATCATTTTATATTATGTGCACTGATCAAAAACTCACCTTAAACCCTATATAAATGTATGCAGTTATGTTGTGCAAGTGAAAAATATTGCTAATTTAAAATTTTTAATTTTTTTAAAAAAATTAGCTGATAGAAGGAGGCTGAGAAAAGTGCAGCATAGCTATAACCCCATTTGCAACTTGGAGCCAAGCTTAATCAAGCCCAGCCCACATCAGTAACTCCCTACCATAATACAGATAATGCCAGGATGAGTATTATGCTATATTTTTGCATAAAATCAAATTAGTACTGTAATTTTAGTACCACTTATGACTTGTGAATCCAGTCAAGTATTTTGTGTTTTAATCTTTGCAATTATTTTCTTGAATTGCTTCCCGAGTGTCTGATGCAATCCTAATGGCCTTTGATAGCAGAGCACTCAAAAGATTAAAATTATGTCCTCTATAGACTCTTAGCAGTAGTAGTCAAGAAAGAACTTCAGAATATTTTCTAGAAAGTTTACTTTCCATTTTACCTTTTTATTTTCTTTTTCTTTTTTTCTTTAAACAGACTATCACTTGACTCATTCCTCCCCCCCTCCCCAGATCTTTTGGAGACAATCACATATTTCCTAGGTCAACCTCATACTGTCATTCTGTTATCTACACTTCACATGTAACTGAGATGACAAGAACTAGCTCTCATTCCTAGCTTAGTTGTTGATATAGCTTACTAACAGTTTTTCTGGATTGGCCTCGAAGCACAATATTCCCTCCTCTTTCTGAATAGTTAGAATTACAGGACTGGCCACTAAACCTAGCATTCACTTGTAAATACTTCCTTTTAAAATTACATATTAAACTCTTTCAAAAATAACCAGATGAGGTAGTGGAATAGTTTCGCAAATACAGCACAAGTACTGTTTCTGTCTATTGGGCAAAACAATGGTTACATAAAGTAATGTACAAATGCCAATAACTTTGGCTACTCTCTAAGTAGCCCAGATCCCCACAACATGGCCAAATGTAGCTACCTTCCTAGGAAATTTTTGGAATGGTAAAATGTAAGGAAAACCTCTCTTATTCCAGCTGTTCAGCTAAGGGTGAGTGATGGTTAATAAACAGATTATTCAACTTTCATAATGTCTTGAGTAAATAACATT
>NW_012267221.1:18042213-18043938 GCF_000151885.1 Dipodomys ordii
TAGAATTACAGGACTGGCCACTAAACCTAGCATTCACTTGTAAATACTTCCTTTTAAAATTACATATTAAACTCTTTCAAAAATAACCAGATGAGGTAGTGGAATAGTTTCGCAAATACAGCACAAGTACTGTTTCTGTCTATTGGGCAAAACAATGGTTACATAAAGTAAAGTACAAATGCCAATAACTTTGGCTACTCTCTAAGTAGCCCAGATCCCCACAACATGGCCAAATGTAGCTACCTTCCTAGGAAATTTTTGGAATGGTAAAATGTAAGGAAAACCTCTCTTATTCCAGCTGTTCAGCTAAGGGTGAGTGATGGTTAATAAACAGATTATTCAACTTTCATAATGTCTTGAGTAAATAACATTCCAACAAGTTCCCTTACTATTTTATACACATAGTAAGTATTAATCTCTGAACATTAAATTATACTTGGCTTAAAATATAAAATCATTAAAATTATGGAATAAGAAAATCTCCTTATACACTGTCATCATTTACTGATTAATAACATGAAATTTTATAAAGAGTTTACCAACTGAAGATGTTTTTATTATTAGTCATACTGCTTGAAATAGAAATAAGATATCTCCTATAAAACCTAAATAGTTAGAAGTTCTGTTAGTATACAAATGTCTATGTTTTCCAGTATATTTATGTATATGCTTGGTTTTATTCAGTTAGTGATAATACCTTCTTTCTGCCATTCCATGATTTCACCCAATGTAATTATGACTAAAAGAATCATAAGTAAGCAAGTGGTTTATACAGAGATATGCTTAACCACTCTATCTTCATATAAGAATCGGCCATGTACTAAAAATTAAACTGCATTTTAAATTTAATGACTTTATTTTTAAATATTTTATTTCCACTTGAGGTAAAGTAACACATTGTTTGAAAGATTATTTCAATTATTTCCTACCTTAAGAAACTAATACTTGGCAAAATCATGTGTTTTCTTTGAGAACAATACAATAATTAAAAAAAAGAAAAACAATGTCATGTTTACATGGTTTCTATCAGGTTGAATACAACCAAAATATAATGAGATGTTCATATGACAATACTAATATCTTTGGATTTTTAATTGATACCTGTCAAATCAAATACCCAGCTAAAAATAACTGAGAAGCCTGAATGATCGGCACAACAGTCATAGCCCAGATAAATTCAGTTAAATTCAAATCCGCAGTTTGAATAAATCAGTTAAACTTTTGCTTAATTGCTGGTCATAATGATATAAGAAATGTGTTGAACTGGGCTCTGATGGTTAACATCTGTAATCCTAGCTACTCAAGAGGCTGAGGTCTGAGGATCTTGGTTTGAATCTAGCTGGGCAGAAAAGTTCCCATGAGACTCTTATCTCCAATTAACCACTCAAAAGCCAGAAGGGAATGGGAAATCGAGGAAAGAGTGGGACATAGGGTGAATTAATGCAACAGCGATACACACTAGACACTAATGTTGGAAATGAACTTTATAATTTGAGGGGAAGAGGACTGGGAGGGGAGGGAAAGCAAGAGAAAATGAGGAAGAGATACTCATTACCTTACTTATGTAACTGTAGCTCCTCTGTACATCATCTTTACTGACTCTATCGCTTGACTCATCCCCTCCAGATCTTTTGGGGACTCTCACATATTTCCTAGGTCAACCTCATACTGTCATCCTGTTATCTACACTTCACATGCAACTGAGATGACAAAAACTAGCTCTCA
>NW_012267221.1:18049353-18050880 GCF_000151885.1 Dipodomys ordii
CCATTCTTTGACTCTTATTAATCTCAGTATTTTGATGTTTGATGAGTTGTGAATGGTTGGTCTTTTCCTAATTCACATTTCCTCATTAATTTTTCCTCATGGAATTTACTCCTTGATCCATTGAGTTTGTGTCTCTCTTTTTTTCCCTTCCATATATAGTTTTCCCATAAGAATCTTCTCCCTGGGCTTTCTATTTATCTTGCTAGTTATGTCCTTTGCCATGCAGAAGCTCTTCAGTTTCATGCAGTCCCATTTGTCCAAACTTTCTTTGATTTGTTGTGTTTCCTGGTGTCTATTAAGAAAATTTTGGCCTGTGCCAAGGAGATCTAGTGTTTCTCCTATTCCTTCCTGTAATGTTTTCAGGGTGTCTGCTTTGACTCTGAGGTCCTATTCATTTGGAGTTGATTATGGTGCAAGGTGATAAATAAGGATCTAGTTTAGTTTTCTACTAGTGACTAACCAATTTTGCTAGCAGCATTTACTGAAGAGGCTGTCTTTCTTCAATTATATGTTTTAGTTCCCTTATCAAAGATTAGGTGGCTATAGGTCTGTGAGTTAATTTCTGGGTTTTCAATTCTATTCCATTGGTCCTGAGGTCTGTCCTTGTGCCAGTACCAAGCTGTTTTGATTACATGACTGTATAGTAGAGTTTGAAATTTGGTATTGATATTCCTCCAGCAGTGTTCTTTCTGTTAAGGATCATTTTTGCTATTTTGGGTATTTTATTGTTCCATGTGAATTTTTGGATTGCTTCTTCTATTTCATTTAAGAATGAAGCCCACGGATTGGGAGAAGATCACTAGTCATACAACTGACAAGGGTATCATATCTAAAATATACCTGGAACTCAAAAGATTAAATCCTCTAACAATAAATCCTCAAAGAAACAACTGCCTGATAAATAAGTGGGCTAAAGACTTGAAGAAAAACTTCTCTGAAGAAGAAAGAAGAATGGCCAATAAACACATGAAGAAATGCTCAACCTCTCAAAACAACATTGAGATTCCACCTCACCCCAGTTAGAATGGCAATCATCAAGAACTCTAATAACAACAGACGCTGGGGGGGATGTGGACAGAAGGGAACCCTACTGCATTGTTGGTGGAAGTGCAAACTTGTTCAACCACTTTAGAAAGTAGTATGGAAGGTCCTCAAAAGACTCCACATAGAGCTTCCCTATGACCCAGCAAACCTGCTTTTAGGAATTTATCCAAACAATAACAAGCAAGGCCATACTAAGGCTACCAGCTCAACCATGTTTATTGCAGCATTATTTACCATAGCTAAGATATGGAAGCAACCCAGATGCCCCTCAGTAGATGAATGGAATTCTATGCCTCCATCACAAAGAATGACACTGCTCCATTTGTTAGGAAATGAAAAGCCTTGGAAAAAGTCATATTAAGCAAAGTAAGCCAGGCCCAAAGCAACATAGGTCCCATGGTTTCTGTAATTTTCAATAAATAGTACATGGTAGGACAAGCAGAACAGGCCAAAAGCTATATACATATGACCATATAAGATGAT
>NW_012267221.1:18053225-18053816 GCF_000151885.1 Dipodomys ordii
CAAAATTGGTTAACTACTTGTGGAAAACTAAAGCTAGATCCTTATATATCACCCTGCACCAGAATCAACTCCAAATGGATCAAAGACCTCGGAGTAAAGGCAGACACTCTAAAAACATTACAGGATGGAATAGGAGAAACCCTAGGTCTCCTTAGCTCAGGCAGAAATTTTCTTTTTTTTAATTTAATTTAATTTTTTTGAACATACTGGACAGAGGTGTTAAAAATACATGGGAAGGATAATGTATACATTTCTTATCAAGCATGGCAGCCTCCTCCTTTGTTGACCCTTCACATCCCTTCCCAGCCTCCTCCGCCACCCCCCCAACCAATCCTCCCCCACTCCCCCACCCACCACACAAACATTGTAAAGCTCATTTCGACATGACAACTTGTACTTCTCATTGTTGCAACAGGCCCACCTGTATCCTTAAACGACTTGTTTTTCCCCATCTCCTTCACAAGTTATGCTGACATAAAATGTAATGAAAGCAGGAGTTATACTGTGGGGGAGGGACATACAAAGCAACAAAGAGATAATCTTATAAATGTGTTAGAAACAAATGCATGAAAGAAAAAAACATTAAAACAC
>NW_012267221.1:18055663-18058513 GCF_000151885.1 Dipodomys ordii
CATGAAGTTGCAGAGCTTCTGCATGGCAAAGGACATAGCTAGCAAGACCAATAGAAAGCCCACGGATTGGGAGAAGATCTTTACTAGCCATACAATGGACAAGGGTCTCATATCTAAAATATACTTGGAACTCAATAAATTAAATTCTCCAACAACAAATCCTCAAAGAAACAACTGCCCAATAAATAAGTGGCCTAAAGACTTAAAGAGAAAGAGGGATGGCCAATAGACACATGAAGAGATGCTCAACATCCCTAGCCATAAATGAAATGCAAATCAAAACAACATTAAAGTATTTCTTGATTTAATTTGAAGTATAACTTTCTTGCTTGCTTTCTTTGGTTGATTAGTTGATTGATTGAGATGGTGTTGGTCCTAGGGCTTGAGCTCAGAGCCTAAGTATTTCTCCTGTGCTCCAGACAGTTATGTGCCGTGTGAGCCATTGTTTCACTTCTGGCTTTTTGGTGATTAATTGGACCTAAGAGTCTCATGGACTTTCTTGCCCATGATGGTTTTGAACTATGATTTTCACATCTCAGCATTCCTGAGTTGCTTAATCACACATGTGAGCCATGAGCAACAAGTTACTTACCTCGATATAGCAATTTTAGTTGGAAGTTACTTTATTTCATAGTTTAAAATACATCATTCCCTCTTTACATGGCTTTTAGTGTTTCTAATAAGATATCTGAGGTAATTCTGATGTGTTTGCTTTTATAATTTGGCATTCCTCTCGTAGTTTTCAACATTTTCTTGTTTCTTCTATTCTTTTTAACTATTTCGTAGCACAGGGAAGCTCTTTTCTGGTCGTGCTTATTTTGAGTTCTAAATGGCTTCTGTACTTGTGTCCATATCTATTTCAAGAAATGAGAAATTTTTTGCTGTAATTCTTTTGAGTTGGTTTTATAAACTCTTATCTTAAACTCAAAGTCTCATGTTTGCTAAGGAGGTTCTATAGAACTTGAGCCATATTCCGACCCCCCTTTCATTTTGCTTTAATTATGGTTTAGATAAATTCTCATATTTCTCATGGTTTGTTTCAGAGAACAATCTTTCAATCTATGCTTTCCTTGTAGCTGGGGTCATAGGTGCATATGAGAGTCTTTGGCTTAGTTGTTAAGATGATCTCTCCCTCCCTCCCTCCCTCTCTCTCTCTCTCAAAATCTCTGCCCCCTGAGTACCTGGGATCAAAATATGAGCTTCCACACCTAACAATCATTGTTTAATTTTAAAAGTAATACACTTTATTTGAAATAAAGTGAAATAACAAGCATCTGGACAGTGTTAGCCATGCTTTATCTATTACAGAGAGACACTCTTTGCTGTCTGTTGTGGTTCAAGACTGTCATGACTGCAATTAAGATGGCAGGCAGAAAGACTGTGTGAAGCCAGCCCAAAGGCACAGTGATATGAAATGTTTTATACACATCAGTATCAACAATCTTCAATATTCCGGTTTCAGATCTATACTTTGACTTTGCTTATACTTCTTCAGTCTATTTGCCCTCCCCATCCCAGGTTGTAATTCCTGGCATTGTTTTTATGTGTTTTATTCTATTACTCCTTTGCTTACACACTTTTCTGGTAAGATTTATTTTCTCTGCTATTTATGTGTTTCATTCTTCTTTTTTATATCCAGGATGCCTTTTATTATCTTCTAAAGTTCTGGTTTGGTGGTCATAAATTAGTTTAATTTTTTGTTTGGCGTTGAAGATATTTATTGATTTTTTCTCTTGATAGAGATAGTTTTTTTCCTTAGATGACAATTGTCATCCTGTTTGAAGTACATGATTCCAAGCCCTCCTTACTTTTAAAGTTTTCTTTGAGAAATCTGCTGTTTTTCTAATCGGTTTCTACCATAAATGACATGGATTTTTCAGTATTCTTTCCTAGTTCTCTGTACTTAGTGTCTCAGCTATGATATGTCATGGGGAGTTTCTATTCTGATTCAGTGTACTGGTGTTCTAAAACCTCCTATACCTGAATAGGATTCTCCTTTTTGAAATTTGAGAAATTTTCTGTTATTACTTTATTAAATATGCTTTCTATGACATTAGTTAGTGTCTCTGCTTCTATGCCTGGTTCAGTTTTTGGTCTTTATGTGAGTTTTGATGTTCATGCAAATTCTTTTCATACATCATACTCTACTCTTCCCTTTATCTTCTTTTTTCAATTCTGTATTGTTATTGTAAAAATGATGTACAGAAGAGTTAAAATTATATGTCAGTTATATGTGCATTATCTTTGGTCCCTGAAATTCTCATTTATCATAATCTTCTCATATGTGTAGAATTTCTAAATTTTTGTTGTATTCCTTTCCTCATGTCTTTCACTGAAAGCATTGTTTCTTTGAGCTGGCTATTTTTATGGATCTTCTTTTAGTTGTTTCAATTGCTTGTCTATAATCTCTTTCAGTTCATGTAGATATTTGATTTCTTTTTATTTTATAATTTTATATAGATTCTCATTCATTACTTAATTGCCTGTAGTCAGTGTGATATGTCTTCTTTTATCTAACTGACCATTCTTAAATCATTCTCTTGAGATCAATATTTACATTTTGACTGTTTTTCTGCTTCTTTATTTTGTTGATAATCATGTTGCTTTCCTTTTTCATCTTTTTTTCTTCCTACATTTTGATTTACTTATTTGAAGTATGTGTGTGACTTAGAGTTTTTGCCATGTAGAATCATTCCATCAGATTATTTTCTACGTCACAGAAATGGTCTTTTCTGGTGTGATTCAGTGGCAGCTTCAGGAACATCATGTACCAATACCTGAGCATAAACAGTTGGTCAGAATGTACTTTGTCACCCCTGAAGTTCAAACTTTCCCTGCTCCAGGAAAGCA
>NW_012267221.1:18065433-18072400 GCF_000151885.1 Dipodomys ordii
AAAAACTGGACCACAAATTTTATAAAAGAGTAGCTAAAATAGACTGGTGAAGTTACACTAAACTCAAAACCTGCTGCACAGAAAAAAAAATAATGAGAGGCAATCTACAAAATATGTGAAAAATTAGTAGGGGTTGAACTATTTGGCTTCTTTCTAATGTTTATTGACCTTTATTTATTTATATATGTTAATCAATCTCTCTGTCACCATTATATCATATTCTTTGTGTAAGAATCTTGTCCAAGGCCTTTCTAATTTCCAGACATGTTTATCATTGTTTTTGACACAAGTGGCCTACATGATCATGTTTCTCATTCTCTTTGTCACTGTTTCTCTATATTTTCCTAAGTTTTCCCAGTTACCATTGGTGGGTTCTGCAGCTATACTTCCCTTTATTCTTCACTAAAATCAAATGTTTCTTTATTTCTGAGCGCTGCCCTTGGCCTACTTTAATTTAGAATCTTAGCTATAAGATCACACCCAGTATTCTTTCTGTGTTTTGGAATTTCACTATACATAATCTCTCCTGTAAGTCTGCCTATACTTAGAGTCTCATTATTATTACAGGCTCTAAAATAGCAAACTCTAATTCTCCAGTGTGTTATTATTTCCAATTTGTCAATTGGCTCCTCCATGGAATTAAGAATTAGAGCAGAAAGATTACAACATCTTGCCATTTGTTTCTTTCTTGCCAGTAGATAGACATTAAAGCATCAACTAAAGTGAAAAATTTATCAGTCATCTACTTCTGCAGTGAATTATCTGGAAACCATCTCCCATGATGCAATGTTCCCCCACAGTTGTTCTGTATTATGTTCCATTTTGATTATTTCTTGTAGTTTTATTTTTGTCTTTGCCTTTAGTCCACCCAGAAATTAAAAATACATTTTTGTTTCTGAGAGCATGGATTTTTAATTCAAAATGTGACATAAAATCTACTTATTTGTAAGCATCTTTATTTTCATAGATATAGTGTACCAGTATTTCTAAATTTTCAAATATGAGTTCTAATTTAAATCATATGAGAAAATTCACCTTTATTTTGGGAAGTTTATCATTCTTAGATTGAGGTGAAAACATTGTATACCTTGTCTATTTTACAGAATTTTTGAAAGTACTGTACTAGAAGTTAAATCAAGCAACTATAGATTCAGTGCTATTTTGATGCTGCCTAATGACCAATTTACAATCCCTGGGAAATTGTTGAAACTCTAAGTATCACTGCCTATATTCTTCTTTTGTTAAAATTGTTTCATTTTTTTAATGAATGATAAACTTTAAAAGATTTATTTTTTTGTTATTTTCAATAAATTGATACAGAAAATTGCAATTATACATACATACATTATATACTTACCAATTAATATATATGAGATATTTAAGTTAGGTTAAATACATTTATTACATTCAAAATCATTTCTGCTAGTTTCCTTCAATTCATAGAATATGATTTATAGGCACTATATGAAAATGGAATAGGAAGCCGTAACTCAAAATTTACTATTTTTTCCAGTCTAGTGTTAATGATAAGAAGATTTGTAAGAATCAGCCAAGATCTTCAAATATAGATTCTGATTTTCCATGTGGGGAGAATACAAGATCTTGGGGAATACTTATAGTTCTGTGGACTTCTCTATGTAGTAAGACTTGTCCTTACACCAGAAAATATATACTAAATATGTTTTATACAAGAATGCCCAAATAATATAAAATATATATGTGCTAATTACAGCATTATCAATTTTGTATATGTCAGGATTTGGTGCCATTTTAATGCCTAGTCCTAGAATGATGTCTGTAATTTTAAGTCAAGAATATCCCAAATTTTTTACTCTCAGAAATCCCCAAAATTGTAGCTTGATATCTTCATTTGTACATTTAATTTTAAATCTGTGAGTATACATAAAAGATTTTCTTAGGGATCCAAGTATGCATTAGGTAGCTAATATTCCCCTCCTCTTTTATTTTTTTTACCCTACTATAACAGAAGGCAATGGCTAAATACTTAATATTAATTTCTTTAAAGAAAAGCAGATAATCACTTTTATATTTGTTTGGTTCACAATAAGTACAGCAATGACAGTATTTGGTAACTATTTGTTAGTATAATTTGCATAAAAACAATAATGGGCTTTAATCTTCTTTTTAGAAGTTTTTCCATTTTTGTCCAGACTAGCCTTAGTCCCACCTACATTGAAGGGTAAGAGAAAGCAGATCATTGGGTACTAGGACAAACAAATTGAAAAAGTCAGGAGTTAGGAGATACATGAAGAAAATGCTTAGAAAAAAACAAAACTCCAAGATAAACCTACAATGAGAGGAAACAATGTTTCAGAGAATATGACAAATACCTAGCAAATTTCACATAAAATGAGCTAGATATAACAGTAGAGAAAAATCAAGATAGTATAGCTTTTACAAGGGTAGATTTCTTTAAAATGAGAAAATGACAAAAAGTGAAAGTTCTTAGGAAATTGAAATGATTGTATATCTAAAAATCGGAAGGACTTTAATAATACAATTTGAAGAAATCTTTCAGAGCGGAGAGGAAAATTACAAAGAACTGCAGAATAGAAAAGGAAAGAGGAAACAAGAATCAATCCACAGAACATGAAACCATCAAAAAGACACAAGGGAAACAAAGGGAAAAACATAGTAAAAGTGATTTTCTCAGACTCAATACTAGACGTCTTCAGACTGAAGGGATGGTGGAATGTTTAACTGAGTAACATAAATAACACACCTAAGACTCATTAGCTGTTTATTGTATGCTATTTTTTTCCTGACTTAAGCTCTACTTTTCAGTTAAGGAAATAAGATTCTAAGTTTATATCATTTGCTTAAAGTTTCATACCTAACAAGTAGATAGCAGGTTCAGCCCTTACTTTAAATCTTGTGGTTATTAGCAGCATCATAATAGGCCTTACTTTGTTGCCTAATTTTATCTCTTGTATAGATATTAACCATTACTATAAATTTGCACATTCATGCATCTCCTTTGAAAAAATCAAAATGTAAGACAAATTTATGCACAACACGCCTGCCATCTTTTCCTTTGAAAATGAGTGGGAGAGAGAGTCAATGAATATTTGAAAACTCCATTCTTCAATATTTTCGTCAATGGACGTTAAGACTATTTTCTTAACTTGACTTACACCTCTCCAAAGAGATTCTAAGCCTTCAACCTTATACTTAACATTTGTCCTCCTTGTTCGGAAACTTCCATCATTTTGGACTCTCTTTCTCTTGCATGGGGAGATGGTCAGAGAAAGGTTCAGATAGGCCAACCAGCCAAGGAATGGCTATGCATTATAAAGAGTCTCTTTTACAAGGATGAGCCCAATCAGTGCCTCTGTGACTCTGCTTAAGGACTGCAGCAGGATGAGAGAAGCGTGGCTTTGTGTGAATTCACAGTGTAGTTATTGGGGCTTTAGCAGAACATCTGAGTGGACATTTTCTTAGCCATCAGAGGCCTGAAGCACCATTTCCATAATGTGCTGACATTTACTGATCATTTAAAATTTATCTTAGCATTTATTTCCATGGGGAAACTACTCTCACTTTTTCTTTTCTTTTTTTTCTGTAACCTTACAACATGCAAAATTTTAATTCATCCCCCTGGATCACAACGTACATCAACTGTCTGCTCATTTTTATCTTTGATGTGAGCACTGGAAGACAAGAAAATATTTCTTCTTTAATCTTATTGCCCAGAACATTTCTAAATGATATAGTAAATACTAATCAAGTGTTTGCTGAATTAATAAATGTGTGCCTAAGGGTTCAATCTAGGTAATCTTATGTTATGTCATCAAAAACTTAAATATTAGGAATGAAAATAAACACGGAAAAAAACTCTAAAATCTCTCTGTGAACATGAACTGTATTCAAGGTATTTCAACTGAGATTTAGAATTTTGCAGTGGTACAAAGAAATAGCTCCTAAAGAATAACTTTCATCCCCATTGTTATGAAAAATAAAGGCAACCTATGAAATTGTACTTGAATAACAAGGTGTAAACCATGCTTACAGAGAAGCAACTCCAGTAATAATACAAAGAATTATGAAAGATAGCAAATTAAATAAGTTACCTCATAGAGGGTAAAGAATGGATGTTATCAAAAAAGATATGAATTTAGGAGAAATATAAATATAGAGGGACTTGATCTTTTTGCTATAAAGCTGAATCTTGGGACATCACAGTCCCAGGAATATTTTTAAGAGCTTTGATCTTCATTAAATAAGAAATTCGAACTGAAAATAATGTAGCAATAAAGTAAATGTCATGCATGCCAATTAGCTAGCTAGGGTGATGACCTCCACTCTGGAATTTCAACTCAAATTTGCATGTGTGGAATTCATTTTTGTACTAAGAAGTGGCAGTGTGATCAGAAGATAGTTCTATTGATTAAAGTAAGTTTAATTTTTTAAAAAAATTATCCACATGTTTATATTTTTATTAATAAAACTTCTGACAAAAAGTCACTAAATGATTTATATTTCCCCAGAGTTATGAATTCATGAAACTGTTACACTTTCACCATCAAAAATATTGCATATTTATGAATGTATTAATAAAACTTACCCACATTTATACAGAAACCCTTAGTATTACCAGGATAAATGTATCTATTTGTAGTAAGATGATTTAAAAGCTTATACTTTTATTTTCTGGTTGTCAGTAAGCCCATAGTATGGTTCTCAAACAAAGTATAATCATTTAAGAATTGAATGTTAATATCAATCATTCTTTCATGTGTAATAAGACTATACTCAAATCTGTACTCATCAACTTGTTTCCATGTAGATGGGAGCATTTGTCCCAATTCAGAGATTTTCATGAAGTTTGTGTACTGTCAAAACTTAAAGTAAAAAGAGAAACCCAAAAGATATTTATTTCAGCTATATAAATGTTTCAGTCCAAAATTGACTGATAGATGTTTAGTTACCAGCATAGGAAGCATTATTATGTTTACATAATCAGTAAACATAAATAATAACCAACAAATAGGTAAATGAGGTGCTTTCTTCTGTCATATACATTATATATATGAAAGTTCTTTTTCAAATCATGACTGTTTTTTAAGTGTAAGAATTAAGTCTGTTTTGAGATGTACAGTTCTAAGTATCCCATATTGAGTAATAAAAATTGTTAAAATGTTTTTATTATCCTATGTAGTTTTCCAAAGGTGTTTCGATTCAACATGTTAATTTATGAGTAAAATGCATCTTTTTCAGAGTCACCTCTTTCATAATCTCTCCCATATCTCATTGACAGATGATTTATTTTTAATGTCTTTATAAGTTCCCTTTTGTGTGTGTGTCAGTCGTAGGGCCTGAACTCTGGGCCTGGGCGCTGTCCCTAGGCTCTTCAGTTCAAGGCTAGCACTCTACCACTTGAGCCACAGTGCCATTTCCGGCTTTTTTCTGCTTATGTGGTGCTGAGGAATCAAACCAAGGGCCTCATGCATATGAGGCAAGCACTCTACCACTGAGCCACCTTCCCAGCCATAAATTTACCATTTTTAAAATGTTTTTCTAATGTTTTAGGTGTTTCTAATTTTTATGCATTTTTAACTTTTTATGTCTAATTTTCTCCATCAGAAGGCACCTAGTGTTATTTCATAATTCCTTATTTATCTCCTATATGTTTCTAAGATTTCTCATAATTTCAATCTTAAATTTGCAAACACTTTGTTTCAAATATATTTTTATTAATTGTAAAATTATAATAATTCTGTTAACCCAATTCAAAATGTAATTCTTGGGTTAAGTTGGACCAGGAGACCCATGAGTCTGTGACTCTGGGCATCCTTTTAATACTTCTTGCACTTTGGTTGTCATTCCAGAGTACATGTCAAAATCATCTAGGAGGATGCTTATTTTTAATTATCTTTAATGATGCCTAATTGGCATTTTTAAAAATGTTCTAAGTGATTCTTATGTATAATCATTCTAAAAACCTGTGCTTTCAGTTGAATTATATCTATGATTACTTACTTACTTTGAATATTTTGAATAGAAACTATTGCATTGATTAGCTTGAATAGTAATAACACTGAAAAGGCAAATGATGACCTTATCACACTATTTGAAATGCAATTCTTTTGTCAAAATGTCTAGACACAAATACAATATTTGAATGAAATTTTATGTTAATACAATTGACTAGCTGTTTTTCCATGTATGTCCTTCTGAAGTATATTATTTTAATTATGTCATGATACTTGCAAAATTTATTATTGGTTATATTTCATTGGGTGAAGGTTTATTTTTGGAATACCACTTTCAAGCTGTGTTTTCCTTATATTTAAATAAATGATTTTAGAATTTGGTTTAATTTTGTCTAAAAATTGTGATTTCAAAAATAATTTTATTAAATAACAAATTTAAAACTAATGTTGTGTTTCATTGCTCATATTTAATTCATTTATTTTACCATATCAGTGTTTTACTTTTAAATATTCTATCTAAAATAAAGATTAAATTATAAAAAAATTAAATGTTAATAACATATATCTATGTTAGTACCTCAGTATAGTTTTCAATGCTTGAAATTCTTTTCAAACAAAGTTTAAACATCCCATAGTCATGGTTTCAATGGAAAGCTTCAGATTTTTCTCTCTTAGAACATATTAAATGGTAGGACATTTTGTAGAGTAGAATATTAATATATTGTATTAATTGTACTAGTAATTGCTCTCCTGATGAAAACAAAAGCCTATGAAACATAAAATCTTCACATATAAAGTTACTAACACAGTTACATGTAAAGTGACTAATTCAAATAAAAATATTTCAAGGCAAATCAACTGAAAATAAATTTGCAATACATACAAAATACTTTTATTCAAAGCTGATGGATATCATTTTTAAAATCAATCATATATATTCACACATGTATTCCTGTGTATGTACCTATTCTTACAGATAAGAAAATTAAAGCTTTGAAATGATTATAAAAGTT
>NW_012267221.1:18073790-18085538 GCF_000151885.1 Dipodomys ordii
TTTGCACAAACATTAACTTTTAACATTCAAAATGAAGATAATTTGAATGCTTAAATCAGTTATGCCTTTCTCTGTAGTTTATATAGGAAAAAGTTTGGGGACATGAAAATTCTTTCCATAATACCAGTTCTTTCAAAAGAGGAGAGTACCAAAGTTAAAAAACAAATGAAAAATTATAATGTGAAATGAAGTAAAATAGCAATGAAAACTTTACAATAAGAAGTATCCTCTGGGAACAACTTGATGAAAAGAATAGTCTGTTTTGCTTCAGCCACACCTGATATTTACAAGATGGAAAATTTAAGACTATACCTACCCCTAGGCTTTGATTTCAAAGAAATTACTACAGAAATGAGTTTTGAATGCTGGCTGAGTTTGTCACATAATATGGTTATATGAAACGTTTAGTCACTTCAACATTTCAGTATGTAATGGCATTTGTAGTATCTTTGTGACTTAGTGTACAATTCACTTTGGAAGCCAAGTTGTCTAATTTCTCGATTTCTTTTTTGCTTTTTTGTAAGTCCTTAATATGACAATTGAAGTGAAACTACCACAACCATGAACACTTAAACCAACTTTCAGTTGTTATATACTGCTAACCATATTCCAGAAAAGGTAGGACAAGGCAAGTATTGTAAATCAAATGACATCTTAAAACAGATGTTAGAAAGAGACATGTGTAAGACCTGACTCTATCAAGCATGGGACAGGAAGAAAGAGAAGTCCTGGGATTGCTCACTGTGAATTATTCCTCTAGTGAAAAGATTAGGGAGCTGAAGAATCCAAGGTAAAGCCAGATGAAACAGAGTTTTTAATAGAAACAAGGAAGAAGGTGAAAAACAACATATTTTTCATCATTTAACAAAGCAGTTTATGTATTGAACAGATGTTGAACTATGTCACTTCTTCAACATTTTCAGCTCCCTTCCATCCACCCCTTCCCTTATCTTCCTTAATTCCATGGTATTTACAATGAATTCTTGACTATATTCTATCCCCTTCCCCACTTCATTCCTCTACTTCTCTCTTCTGGACCAACTCTTGCAATTTTCATTTCCTGGTACTTATTTTTATTGTTCTTTGACATAGTCTTTCTAAAGAATTAGACCATTTGACTTCTCCACAGAATCTACTATACTTCAGTCAATTCATTTGTGACTACTTTTATATCACCCAGTATGTTTACTTAAATTTAAATTATATATTTTTTAATCTTTATATAGTTGAACAAAGTTCTGTAAGAATTTAGTGAAGCCTTTGTGAAGTATTTAATCTGATTGTCAACTTGACAGAATTGGGAAATTCCTAGAAAATGAATAACACATGTTTTTGGCATGTCCGCCCATGTATTTACAGAAACAATTAGATTGTGAGTGCTGTGAACTAATGAAGGGATTCTTCTTTTAATAGATTAATAACGATAGCATTATTGCCAAATGGTGACTAGTAAGAAACAAGGCCATCCTTGGACAAAGTAGGTCCCTAGAGACATGTCTTTCAAGGTATATATTTTCCTACATGATATCCCCCTTTCACATCTGCTTCCTGCCTACCATGAGGAGAACTACCTAATTCTCTACAATTACATTATTACACTGCTTCACCAGAAGCCCAGAAAAAACAGTGCCAAGGACTGTGGTCAGCAATCTGAAATTCTGAGCCAAAATAATAATTTTCCCTATTTTGGTCAGGTATATTGTTATGCCCTTCAAACACTTTGTATCTTATACTAGAAAGAAGCAATGTCACCTGTTAAGGCAGTCATTTGTGAGATTGTGATACTAATCTTCTACATTGGCTTACCACTTATAGGCCAAATTATCCCCTTCAATTCATTATAAGTGCTTTGATTGTAACAAATACTACAGAAGACCAGATAGACCATATTTGCTTTCCACCTGAGATGCTCTTTATAACTAACAAATATATTTGAAAAAAATAAATCGATAGACAGTGGGGTTAAACATAAAAATCACTTTATTGTGCTAAATATATAATTCATGTGCATATATATACATATTTATATCATCTACATTCTTTCTCATAACTTACTTCTCTCACTATATTGAGATTTATTCATTAAGATTGTATAACAAGATGTTTCTGTCTGTATAAACCGGAGCAATCCATAGGAATTTCATATATTAACTGGCTAAAAATTATTTTTAAGTTGTGTTACAAAAGGCTTTCAATTCAGCATGTCAGTATGTGAGTACAGCGCATTTTGATCAGTGTGAATCCTTCCATCATTCTGCCTGTCTCTCCCACCTCCACTGATTCTCTCAAGTTACCTGGTTCATTTTACATATGTACCTTGAATACTGTGACTCTCCCCCCCACCCCGCTTCCCCTTTCCATTGCTTTCCTCCTTGCTTAAGTTCCACTACCTGCATATAACCAATGCTCCAGTTTCCTGGTATTCATTTTGTTGAATTATTACTTTAGCTAATATCTGTACACAGATAAATGTATTCCATTTGCTGAAACTTGGGCAAGTACTGTTGAAGAAATTTTCAGTGATGAAAATAATTAGACAATGATTAGGTAAATTATGTAGCCTTTTCTAATTGATCTGCCTTTTGTTTGTTTGTTTACTGTATTTTTTGTCTTTTCTTTTTTGGTACTGGGGATTGAACTCAGGATATCACACTTGCTAGGCAAGCAATTTGCCACTGAGCTATATCCCAGCCCTAACTGATCTGCCGTTTGGAAGCAAATGGTAATCTTAAGAAGCTGAGAGCTCAAATTAAAATGCATTTCTTGAATAGCAGTTATAGAAGCCTTTTCTATAAGCGTATCTTCTTGCCTTTTCTACATTTCTACTTGGTGTTTAGGAAGACTTCAGGTTATAAGTTTATTGCTATGAAATAAAAAAACTAGTGTTTACTATATTACAAGAATAAAAAGATACTTCAGGAAAAAGAAACAGGACACAAAGCCTTCCCTCAAGGATTTACTTTCTAGTGGGGAAAATAAACTAAATTATAGTGCAATGTGATATCACAGTTCATTTTCAAAACAGCCTTGAAAAAATGTTCTTATTCTTCTTTTATCATGAAAAAAATAAAGTCCAAAGTGATTACTTACTTCCATTCTATAAGGTAATTATAAATCATAAGCATTTGTTTTACATTAAATTGTAATTACTATTTTGAAAAAAATTATTTAGGGTAACATTAAAAGAACCTAGGAGAGATAGGACATCAACTGCATCTAATCCATTTAAAACCTAATCTTTTTGTTTATTTACCAATAGCATAGTATTCCTCTTGGCATTGGAAAACAAAGATGATTTTATATTTAGTCACTGTGCTATATAAAAGGTTTCCTTAACATCTGATCTCCTCCAAATATCTGAAATGATTAATATGAATCAAATAGTGTACACCATCACTTCTCATACTAAAATACCATTTTCCAATGAATCTACTACAGAGTCATTCTCTTTATTAAAAATGTTTATTTTTGGATAAAAGGACAGATGGGAAATTAGAATTAATGAAACATACATAGAGAATATATACACCATATACAATAGAAAAATCACTCATCAAAAAATTATCCTTATACTTTATATAGTGCAAATTAGTTACCTCCTTCTTTGAAATTCCTAAACAAAATCATTGTTTCACTTAACATCCATTTTATGTTATTACCAGAGATGGAAAAAGAACTAGATGGAACTAGTCTACTTCAACTGACAAAGGCTTGATACAGTAATTCAGGCCAATAATCCTAAACATGAGATGCTGAGATTGGGAGAGTTGAAGGTTTAATTCATCCAAGACAAAAAGTATGTAAGACTTCATCTCAACTAATAAAATACTAAGCACACATATGAAAGCCAAGTTCAAAAGAATTGTGGCTCCAGATTAACCTAGTAAAAATATTTGGCAAGGCCCCATCTCAACAGAAAAATTCTAGACATAGTGATGAGCAACTACCACATCCTAGATGTGGTAGGAAATATAATTAAGAGAATTTAAGTACAGTCAAGCCTAGGTAGAGAGACCCTGTCTCAAAAAAATAATCAGAGAAAAATAATTAAAGTAGGTAGAGATATGGCTCAAGTAATAGAGTGCCTGCCGAGCAAACTCAAAGTTCAAACACATCAGATGTACAGAAGAAAAGAAAATGCCCTAACATAAAATGTCTCTGTTTAAAGGAAGCATATTAAATGACATGCCTACTTGGAAGTTAAAAAAAATAAGACCCAATTTTCTGTCAGTATATTGTTGACCTTTATGTTTCATGTGGAGATATTTTGTGGAAGTACAGGGTGGCTAATGTTAAGAAAGACAACCTTCTCAGGACAGCCATTCTCTGATAGCATACTCAATCATTCCTCCATCTTCTTGACATTAATTATTATTGTGCCTATGCCATCATGATATTTTTATGCCAATGACCATCTAATTCTATATTTATTTTATGTATTACATAACAATAAGCCTTCTATGCAGTATCTCACAAATAACAAGAATCTGTATCTGTTTTTATTTTGTTTCATTTATGTTTACAGTATTGGAGATTGAACCTAGAGTCTCACAGTTGCTGGAATTCTATCTCTTGTGCTATGCTCCCAGACCTTTTGCTTATATTTTTATTTCAGACGAAAAGAAAATGTTGCCTTCACTGGCTTCTTAGCCATGATCCTCCTATTCCCACTCACTTATATATGGAATTGAAGGCATGTGCCACCATGCCCACTTAAGAATCTGTACCTTGATATGATAGGATATATTAAAATATTGGAAACCTTCAAGGATATTTACTTACATGCCTATGTTTCCATGAATTTTCTTTATACATAAATACTGTATATTTAGTCTATAACTTTGTTCTTTCTCTTATAAACTATGGTATTCACATACAATGCTCAAGTATCACATTTCAACACATCATTTGACATCTTGGGTTTTTATTACCTGTCATTCTTATTTTATGTTTTTTAAAGTCTAGTCCTTGTAATAATTACATCCAAGTGGATTTTGTTTTTGTTTTTTTTTTTTTTTTTGCTCATGAGGCCTTAACTCTGGGCCTGGGCACTGTCCCTCAGCTCTTCAGCTTAACGCAAGCTAGCGCCCTACCGCTTGAGCCACAGTGCCACTTCCAGCCTTTTCTGTTTATTTGGTGCTGAGGAATCGAACCCAGGGCCTCATACATGTGAGGCAAGCACTCTACCACTGAGCCAATTTCCAAGCCCAGTATTGTTTTTTATTTGTCTCTTTAACAACAATCTTTTACGTAGCTGACATCAATATGAATAGCTAGTAAAAACTGATGAGAGCTGTGTCAGAAAACTAATTACAAATTTTCACTTTTAGATATAAATCCTTTTTATTTTGTGCAAAATGGGAAAAGATTAAATTGGTACCCAAGGTTCTTTCATTATGTTCTAGTATTTTATTTCAATTTGGATAACTTTTTGTGTTTTGCTAAAAATAATTCTGTATAGTACTCAAGTCATTAAAGTTATAATTTATAACTTTCAATTATTGCCCTTTGACATCTTACATTTCTCTTAGTCCTCAAAATATCAATCATCAAAATTGCATTCCTCAATACATATACACGACAAGAACAATTCAAAAGAGTCAAATGTGCTTGGCAAAGAGTAGGCTGAAGGTGACAATAAGTACTATAATATTTTGAATAGATTCTAGAAATCATACAGCAATGAAATGGTATATATTATCACTTCATAATGCTAGGGATTATTTTTCTTAAAATGTTAGCTATAGACAGATGATATGTGAAGTTGTGGTATTTTGCACTCATGACGGTAAAATTCAAAGTTGATTTGATCAGATCAACACAATATTTTTCAATGATTACTTTTCAAATGCATAAGCATAATTTTTATCACATTTATAAAAATTTACAATTTCATTGTAAAGGTGATATACAGAAAGGTTATAGTGACATAAGTCAGGTAAGGAGTATATTTACTTTGAATAGTGTCACTTCCTCCCTCATTCTCTCCCAGTTTTTCACCTCCCAGCTCTCTTCCCCTGCAAGTTGTATAGTTCATTGCCAACATGGTGTCTAGTGAGTATTACTGCTGAATTGGTTCACTCTTTGTTTTTATCACAATTTTATCTTAAAACTGTCCAGATGCCAGGGATTCACACCTATAATCCTGGATATTCAGGAGGCTGGGATTAAGAGGCTGTCCATTCAAACTGTCTTAGGCAGAAAACTTTGTGAGACTACATCTTTAAATTAAGGGCAGAAAACTTTGTAAGACTACTTCTTCAAATTAAGCAGCAAAAAGCAGAACTAGAGGTGTGGTTCAAATGGAAAAACACAATCTAAGAAAGCAGGCTGAGTGAGCTTAAGACACTGAGTTCAAGCATTTGTCATTGTGAAATTAATTATTAAACAACTAAAAATGACCTCCATTTTGAAATAGTTGATTGTTTTTGCATTTACTGAGATGGATGCTTAAATTTTTTTTTGGTTATAAATGATCTACTTTTTAAAGACACAATGTGCTTAGCTTCTCTGCTGAACATTTTGTCAAAACACCTATTAGATAATGGAACTGACCTATTGGTGAGTAACATGTGTTCTGAGGTCAAGTGAGATCAGGGCCAGCTTTTATTCAAAACTTGATTTACCTTTCTGCATTTAAATTAACCTTTATTGGCAATATAATGCAGGGAGCTATTAAAGCCAAGTGAACATCCTTCCCCCCCCCCCCCGTCATAGTCATATGTTCATAAAACTTCAAAAATTAGAGTATCTACATATATATCCTTCCTATTAAAATATATAATTATAAACCATGTTATAGAAGTTAAGCTTTGTCCCACGTTGTACCACTGCAAACTTGTTCTTCAAACAACAGCCATTAATTTAGCTTGCACATCTAAGAATTTGAAGTTGGATTGGAGTTAGCTCTGGAGTTCTGCTGGGATGTGAGCTCAGCTGGACTCACTAACACACCTGCAGTCCTAAGGGTAGATGAGTTGTGGTAGAAATAGAAATGAATTAAGTTTCAGTTTCTTTCTTTTTTTTTTTGGTCGGTCGTGTGGCTTGAACTCTGGGCACTATCCGTCAGTTCTTCAGCTCAAGGCTAGCACTCTACCACTTGAGCTACAAAGCCACTTCCGGTTTTCTGGTGGTTTACTGGAGATAAGAATTTCATGGACATTCCTGCCCTGGCTGGCTTTGACTCGCCATTCTCAGATCTCAGCCTCCTGAGTAGCTAGGATTACAGGCGTAAGCCACTGGCACCCGGCTACTTTCTTTTTTGGGGGGGTAGGGGGTCAGGTTGTGGGGCCTGAACTCTGGGCCTGAGCACTGCCCCTCAGCTCTTCAGCTGAAGGCTAGCACTCTACCACTTGAGCCACAGCGCCACTTCTGGCTTTTTTCTTTTTGCTTATGTGGTGCTGAGGAATCCAACCCAGGGCCTCAGGCATGCAAAGCAAGCACTCTACCACTGAGCCACCTTCCCAGACCCTACTTTCTATTTTTATGTCCTATTTTTAGTCATATTTCAGCAATTTGTTTAAATTTTGAAAATTTCTTCTTTCCTTAACTACACCAGAGACAACAAAATATTCTGATGTCCACGCCTAAATGGTTATTACTAAAATTTGAACAAAAAACAAATACAAAAAAGGAAATTCTGAGTAAGATAGAAATAGAAAAATCATAACTGAGAAGCAATAGATGTTGAATAATCAGCCCAAATGCCTCTCCCAATATTGATTGTGCTTTCATAGGTAAAAGAATGAAGAAATTATATACTTACTTACAGAGGAAGATAGTTCTTTAAAAGAAGATACTTTTCCTTGAAGGATATTATATATCAGTTAATAAGAAAACACAGCTAAGATTCTATTTTAACCCTGAACAAAAAGGACAATCCTGAAGTACAGCTAAATGTACTAAATTTCATATTATACTATAGAACTACTGTTAACAGTGACCCACACACTACGGGTTTAAAAAAAAATAAGGCTCCTGAAAAATAAAAGCATGCAGTTATAGCCATCAGATTCATGATTTAAGTATTTAAAACATGTTGAAGAAAAGACACCTTTTTAAACAAATAGTCCTGGGAAACTGGATAATCATACATAGAAAACTGAAACTAGATTTATATTTCTCACTCTATTAAAAAAAGTTTAAATGGATCCAAGATCTTAATCTAAGACCAGAAACTTACACACCGCTTGAGACAAATGAAAGTGAAATCCTTCAAATTATAAACATACCAAAAACTTTCTGAATAAGACTGGAATAGCCTAGGAATTTCACTGCAAACAAGATTGTATCAAATTCAAATTTTTTTCTCATAGATAGAAAACAATAATTAGAATTAATAGTCTGCCTACAAAATTGGAGAACATATTGCTGATATTTCACAAATATAAAACTAATATCCAGAATATATGAAATAATCAAAAATTTAAACATCAAAAGAACAAATGAACCCAGAAACATATAGGCAACTGTCCTCAATAGACAATTCTCAAAAATAAAAATGGCCAATAAATGTACAAAAATGTCCAATGTCTTTAGTCATCAGAGAGAGACAATAAAAATAAGGTGAGATTTCATATAAGCCCAGTGAGAATGGCTACATCAAGAAAACAATTAACCAATAGTGCAAAGGGGAAAATGAATCTTATACCCTGTTGATAGGACTGTAAATAGAAAATAGTGTGAATGTTTCTCAAACGCCTATAAGTAGAACTACCAGATGATATTACTATTCTGCTCCTGAGTGTATCCATGAAAGAATCAAAATCAGTATATAATAATCACACATTCCTACTTGGGTTTATAGTGGCACTACATTTACTAATTGAGATTTGGAATCAACAGATGAACTGGTACAGAAAATGTGGCATACATAAACAACTGACCATTCAGTTGTAAAGGATAATAGGATCACATTGTTTGCAAGAAAATACATGAAACTGGAAATCATTGTGCTAGTATGATGATTGAAAGAGTACTCCATGTTTGGTTTCATATGGGGAATCTAAATCTGAAGGGCATATGAAAGTAAGGGAGACGGGAAGGGAAATGGTAGAAGGAATAAAGGGGAAATGATCAAAATGCATTTTATGAATGTCTGAAACTATCACAATAAAAGACATTAATTTTGTACAATTAATATGTGTTTATATGAAACAGTTATTTGCTATAGTGACAAATACAAGTGAATTTATATTTTACCTGCTGGAGCTTATAAGATTTGACACTCGTAAACTATTCTCATCAATTACTAGAAAATATAATCTTCCTAGCTAAAAATATGAAATGAAACTCTATCTCATTCCAAAGATGCACATTAATGTAATGTTGAGAAATCCAGTGTAGAGTACATGGGCAGCAAAGATGGCACTGAGGGGGAGTTGAGTGGGCAGTTGAGTGCATTATGTTCAGTGGTAACCAGCTGTGGAAGCTTAGGTGCATGGTAGCCTGTGATCTTGACAGTGATTGGTTCCTCTTCCTCCACTGCCCTGCCACCCACTCTCTTTTTTGCTTTAAAAAGGGCTGCTCTGTTAATAAACTCCCAGCTCCATCTGTTTGTCTCCTGGGCTGAGGAAGGCTGGGAAACATGTGAGCAGCCTCACTTGCCTTTCCTCAGACCCATCTGTCTTTTGTTGGCGGGACGAAGACCCGACAATCCGGCTATACTAAGAAGTTTTCAGTGTAACCATAACATGTTAAAGTTGTCCAGAGTTAAGGAGAAAATCTTATAATTAAAACAAACATAAAATATTGGTTAATGGATAATCTAAAAGATATAGCCTGGTATCAGACTGCACTGTAGTCACCTACTCCACTGGATTTTGGACAAAAGAAAAAAAAGTTGTATCTGTTATCATAAGTTAATTGCTATGTCAGGATTTGGAAATTCAAATAAGATGTAATTTTATATTCTCTACCATGGGCCCTTTCTCCACAAATATGCTAGGCTCCACAAATATCTTTTCTTTCTTCCTAATTTCATTCTTTTTTTATTAATGTTTAAAGATTAAGATGTTTCTTAATAGGTAAACAATAAAAATTGACCAGCTCTCCTTTCAAAGAGCACAAAAAGTTACTTGGGTTAGAAGTACTTTAATATTACAGTAAGTAACAGCTAGGAGGGATTTATTGAAGAAATTGAAAATGAGGATTGTTCCTGGGCATGAGCTTCTACATCCCAGGAGAAAAATAAAAAAGGGCAATCTCCTCATTTCCTGCTAGAAGCCTCAAGTTATAAAAATCAATGTTGGAACATAAATGTGGAATTACTCTTTTATAGATACATTTCAGCTGATTGATTTAAGTGGTTACTGGTTCCTTTCTATGTGTTATCTCTCAGTATATTCTAAGTATCAGCACATGCCTACGGATGCTGAAAGCCTTTCTGTATGAAATTTGAAGTTTCCTCCTAAATAAATAGCAGAAATATCTACTTACTGTAAATTCTGCTTTTTCACTGTCTTCTACACAAAACATGACAAATTGATTATGAGCTTAGTCTCCATTCACTCCTGATCAGTTTCCCTATAATTTCATGATACCTTTGTGACCTTAGACAAGTTGCTTGGTATTATTATCAAAGGCAGCTTTTTCTAGCTTTTGTATATCAACAATATAATAAATACTATCATTCATCTTTCATTTGATAATTTAGAATAGAAAGATCATGTAAGTGTAATGTGCTACTGGGGGCTGAAAAGGCTGGATGCACCTTCTCCCAGTGAATGCACATTTTTTCCAGACCTTTCTGCCCTCCAGAACTATCTCAGTTTTTATAATGGGAGTAAGTAGGAAATCTCTGTTGGCACTTCTAATCAGACCTGAGTGGAAAAGGGGACCGGAACCTGATATCCACCAAGCTCTTTGAACTGGACTTATGGTATTCTGACTGAGAATGACAAACAAAAACTCAGGTAATTTATTTTTTTTAATTTTCAATCTTTAATTTTTAATTTTTTGAATTGTGAAAATACTGTACAGAGGGGTTACAATTACATGGGCAAGATAATGAGTAAATTTCTTATTAAGCATTGTAGCCTCTACCTTTGTTTCCCCTTCCCATCCCTTCCCATCCTCCCCCTGCCCCCCCAACCCAAACCTCCTCCTCCCTCCCACCCCCCCTCCGCACCAAAGTTGTAAAGTACATTTTCGACATAACGACTTGTACATATCATTGTTGCAATGGATCCACCTGTATCCCTGTTCAAACGATTTGCTTTTTACCTTCGCCTCCACAAATTATACAAAAATCAAATACTGTGAAAGCCAGGATTATAACATGGGGGAGGGACATACAAAGCAACAAAGAAATAATCTTATGAATGTGTTAGAAACAATCACCTGAAAGAAAAAAAAACATTTGAATACACATCTTAGGGTTCATTTCCTTAACATAAACTTATCTGATCTTTTCTGCTTGACTCAGACATATACTAGTTATTGCAAATAAGGGAAACCATGGGACCTAAGTTTCTTTGAGCCTGGCTTATCTCACTTAATATAATTTTTTCCAAGTCTTTCCATTTCCTAACAAATGGGACAATGTCATTCTTTCTGATGGAGGCATAGAAATCCATTGTGTATATATACCGCAATTTCTTCTTTCTTTTTTAAATTTATTTATTTATTTTATTTTATTTGTGAACATATTGTACAGAGGGGTTACAATTACATGGGCAGGATAATGCGTACATTTCTTACCAAGCATTGCAGCCTCCTCCTTTGTTTACCCTTCACATCCCTTCCCAG
>NW_012267221.1:18085823-18086577 GCF_000151885.1 Dipodomys ordii
ACCAAAGTTGTAAAGTACATTTTCGACATAACGACTTGTACATATCATTGTTGAAATGGATCCACCTGTATCCCTGTTCAAACGATTTGCTTTTTACCTTCGCCTCCACAAATTATAAAAAAATCAAATACTGTGAAAGCCAGGATTATAACATGGGGTAGGGACATACAAAGCAACAAAGAAATAATCTTATGAATGTGTTAAAAACAATCACCTGAAAGAAAAAAAACATTTGAATACACATCTTAGGGTTCATTTCCTTAACATCAACTTATCTGATCTTTTCTGCTTGACTCAGACACATACTAGTTATTGCAAATAAGGGAAACCATGGGACCTAAGTTTCTTTGAGCCTGGCTTATTTCACTTTATATACTTTTTTCCAAGTCTTTCCATTTCCTAACAAATGGGGCAATGTCATTCTTTCTGATGGAGGCATAGAAATCCATTGTGTATATATAGAACAATTTCTTTTTTCTTTTTTTAATTTATTTATTTATTTTATTTTATCTGTGAACATATTGTACAGAGGGGTTACAATTACATGGGCAGGATAATGCGTACATTTCTTACCAAGCATTGCAGCGTCCTCCTTTGTTTACCCTTTACATCCCTTCCCAGCCTCCCCCTTTCCCCCCCAGTCCCAAATCTTCTCCCCCCTCCTCCCCCCCCCACATGAACATTGTAAAGCTCGTTTTGGACATGACAACTTGTACTTCTCATTGTTGCAACAGGTCCACCTGTATCCTTAAAC
>NW_012267221.1:18091336-18094444 GCF_000151885.1 Dipodomys ordii
AGCTTTGCATCCCTGAAATGAATCCTGTTTGATCATGGTGTATGATTTTTTGGATGAATTGTTGAAGTCGGATGGCCAATATTTTGTTGAGAAGTTTTGCATCAATGTTCATACACCACATTTTCTTGATCCATTCATTTACTGAGGGGCATCTGGGTTGGTTCCATTTCTTAAGTATGCTAAATAATGCTGCAATAAACATAGCTGTGCTGGTAGCTTTAGTGTCTTCTTGTTTGTGAACATTTGGGTAAATGCCCAAAAGTGGGATTGATGGTTCATAGGAGAGCTCTATGTGAAGTCTTTTGAGGAACCTCCATACGGCTTTCCAAAGTGGTTGAACAAGTTTACACTCCCACCAACAATGAAGTAAGGTTCCCTTCTGTCCACATCCACTCCAGCATCTGTTATTACTAGAATTCTTGATTATAGCCATTCTCATTGTGGTGAGGTGGTATCTCAGTGTTGTTTTGATTTGCATTTCTTTTATGGCTAGGGAGGTTGAACATTTCTTTATGTGTCTATATGCCATCCTTCTTTCCTCTTCAGAGAAGTTTCTCTTTAAGTCTTTAGCCCACTTGTTTATTGGGCAGTTGTTTCTTTGAAGATTTGTTTTTGGGGGATTTAATTTTTTGAGTTCCAGGTATATTTTAGATATTAAACCCTTGCCGTTGTATGGCTAGTGAAGATCTTCTCCCAATCTGTGGGCTTTCTATTGATCTTGCTAGCTATGTCCTTTGCCATGCAGAAGCTCTGCAACTTCATGCAATCCCATTTGTACAACCTTTCTTTGATTTGTTGTGTTTCTGGGTCTATTAAGAAAATTTCAGCCTGTGCCAAGGAGACCTAGGGTTTCTCCTATTCCATCCTGGAATGTTTTCATAGTGTCTGCTTTGACTCCGAGGTCTTTGATCCATTTGGAGTTGATTCTGATGCAGGGTGATATATAAGGATCTATGTCTGGTCTTAGTCCATCCCACGAAAGATGGACTGGGTCCAAGGAAAGTAAATGGGGCCGCTCGTCCATTCACCAGCCTCCCTTAGCCTGGGAGAAGTGGCGAGTCAAGTCAAGCAGGAAGAAACTCGTTTATTAACATAGAGCAAAGCCCTTTTTAAAGCAAAAAAGAGGGGGTGGCATGACAGGGGAGGAAGAGGAACCAATCACTGTCAAGGTCACAACCTATCATGCACCAAAGCTTCCACAGACTAGTTACACACTGAATGTAAAGTAAATCAAGCTCTGCTCACTGAATTCCCTCTCAGTCCATCTTTGCTGCCCATGTGGTCCACAGATCTAGCTTTAGTTTTCTAGAAGTAGTTAACCAATTTTGACAGCACCATTTACTGAAGAGGCTGTCTTTATTCTATTCTATTTTTTAGCTCCCTTATCAAATATTAGATGGCTATAGGTCTGTACGTTCATTTCTGGGTTTTCAATTCTATTCCATTGGTCTTGAGGTCTGTTCTTGTGCCAGTAACAAGCTGTTTCGATTACTATGGCTTTATAGTAAATTTTGAAATTTGGTATTGATATTCCTCCAGCACTGTTCTTTCTGTTGAGGATTGTTTTTGTATTTGGGGTCTTTTATTGTTCCATATGAGTTTTTGGATTGTCTCTTCTATTTCCTTGAAGAATGAGGTTGGAATATTGATAGGTATCACATTTTATTTTAGATAGCCTTGGGAAGTATTGCCATTTTCACGACGTTGATCTTTCCAATCCAGGATCATGGGAGACTTTGCCACTTTCTAAATTCTGTTTTGATTTCCTTTTTCAAGTTTTTAAAGTTTTCATCATAGAGTTCCTTCGGTTCTTTCTTTAAGTTAATTCCTAGTTATTTTTTTTGGGGGGGGCTATTATGAATGGAGAGTTGCTTTCCGAATTTCAGCCAAAGTTGTAAAGTTCGTTTTCAACATAATGTCTTGTACGTTTCATTGTTACAATGGGTGAACCTGTATCCTTATTTAAGCATTTTGTTATATCCTTTCCCTTCTCCAAATTATAAAAATGTATATACAAGATGCAGGACACTGAAATCAGATACTGTTCTTCCCGTGGGGGAAGAACATACCATAGTACATTATAAATATTTTAAAAAACAATAGCAAGAAAGAAAAAAATCACTTGTGTCCCTATCTCGGGGTTTATTTCACTTAACATCATTTTATATGGTCATATGTACATTTTCATGACTGGAAATCTTAGTATCATTGATTTCACTAATTGCATCTATGGGTATAGGCATGAAGAAGTAGAACAGGACCAGAATAACATGGTGTTCTCTTGATGATGACTCCTCCCTTTGGTAGAGCAAAGGTATGTAAAAGTCTGAAATATTTAAATTACACAGGTGCCAATGCAGCAAGACTTCAATAAACACTAGTTTTAATTATCTTCATTGAGTCAATTTTTACTTATTGTAAGGCCCAAGCTGCTGAAGAAGATAATGGATTTGTGAAAGAGGTTCAATCATTTACAATAGCACTGTCCTTGGCAAGTTGACAGTTTACAATTACTTGGACTTAAAATGACTCAGTGTGGTAGTTCTAGCTGTTTAATGACAGTAGGGACAACCACAAATCCTATAGTATTGTTCTGCTTGTTCAGAGGCAAAAAAATAAGCTAAAATATATTTTTACATGCAGGATACCTTTATCACTTTGCTCAATACTTAATATCTCAACATCTTAAAGGATGTGTAGAATTTCACTAGGTAGAGGACATTCACATTCCAGAAGGAAGTTAAAACATGAGAAAAATCATACAAGAGGTAAAATGAAAAGGAATTTGCAACTGTAAGTACTCTTAATTGATTTGGGAGCCACATTCCCTTTGTATATACTTCAGTTAATTCTTGCTTCATAACAATGAACACCAAATCTTCATATTTTCAGCCAATAATTTATTATATCATGGGATTCAGTGAGCTGACTGGCCAGATTTTCTGATCCACAAGGCATGGGCTTGTTAGATATCTGTACTGTGCTGGGAACCGAATGGAGTACTCATCTTAGTACTGGTGTTTTGTGCAGTAATGTGTGTCTATGTGAGTTTTCCTCAACAGAATAGCCTGGACAGTTTACACCATGCCTGCTTGGCATGAAGAAGGA
>NW_012267221.1:18094494-18099691 GCF_000151885.1 Dipodomys ordii
CTCCAGCACTGTTCTTTCTGTTGAGGATTGTTTTTGTATTTGGGGTCTTTTATTGTTCCATATGAGTTTTTGGATTGTCTCTTCTATTTCCTTGAAGAATGAGGTTGGAATATTGATAGGTATCACATTTTATTTTAGATAGCCTTGGGAAGTATTGCCATTTTCACGACGTTGATCTTTCCAATCCAGGATCATGGGAGACTTTGCCACTTTCTAAATTCTGTTTTGATTTCCTTTTTCAAGTTTTTAAAGTTTTCATCATAGAGTTCCTTCGGTTCTTTCTTTAAGTTAATTCCTAGTTATTTTTTTTGGGGGGGGCTATTATGAATGGAGAGTTGCTTTCCGAATTTCAGCCAAAGTTGTAAAGTTCGTTTTCAACATAATGTCTTGTACGTTTCATTGTTACAATGGGTGAACCTGTATCCTTATTTAAGCATTTTGTTATATCCTTTCCCTTCTCCAAATTATAAAAATGTATATACAAGATGCAGGACACTGAAATCAGATACTGTTCTTCCCGTGGGGGAAGAACATACCATAGTACATTATAAATATTTTAAAAAACAATAGCAAGAAAGAAAAAAATCACTTGTGTCCCTATCTCGGGGTTTATTTCACTTAACATCATTTTATATGGTCATATGTACATTTTCATGACTGGAAATCTTAGTATCATTGATTTCACTAATTGCATCTATGGGTATAGGCATGAAGAAGTAGAACAGGACCAGAATAACATGGTGTTCTCTTGATGATGACTCCTCCCTTTGGTAGAGCAAAGGTATGTAAAAGTCTGAAATATTTAAATTACACAGGTGCCAATGCAGCAAGACTTCAATAAACACTAGTTTTAATTATCTTCATTGAGTCAATTTTTACTTATTGTAAGGCCCAAGCTGCTGAAGAAGATAATGGATTTGTGAAAGAGGTTCAATCATTTACAATAGCACTGTCCTTGGCAAGTTGACAGTTTACAATTACTTGGACTTAAAATGACTCAGTGTGGTAGTTCTAGCTGTTTAATGACAGTAGGGACAACCACAAATCCTATAGTATTGTTCTGCTTGTTCAGAGGCAAAAAAATAAGCTAAAATATATTTTTACATGCAGGATACCTTTATCACTTTGCTCAATACTTAATATCTCAACATCTTAAAGGATGTGTAGAATTTCACTAGGTAGAGGACATTCACATTCCAGAAGGAAGTTAAAACATGAGAAAAATCATACAAGAGGTAAAATGAAAAGGAATTTGCAACTGTAAGTACTCTTAATTGATTTGGGAGCCACATTCCCTTTGTATATACTTCAGTTAATTCTTGCTTCATAACAATGAACACCAAATCTTCATATTTTCAGCCAATAATTTATTATATCATGGGATTCAGTGAGCTGACTGGCCAGATTTTCTGATCCACAAGGCATGGGCTTGTTAGATATCTGTACTGTGCTGGGAACCGAATGGAGTACTCATCTTAGTACTGGTGTTTTGTGCAGTAATGTGTGTCTATGTGAGTTTTCCTCAACAGAATAGCCTGGACAGTTTACACCATGCCTGCTTGGCATGAAGAAGGAGCGTATCAAGAGGATAGCTTATATTGTGAAGTCACCTAACACTATTCATTGACCAAAGAATGTGGCCAAGCTGAGAGTCAATGTGAGCAATAAAGATACAAGCACCCAGATATACCATGACCTGAGGAAGTATTTAAAATAGGCGGACTCATTGGTTCTAACAAAAATTATTCAAAAGGGAGTTCAACTAGTGTCATGTATCGCATCACGATAGCAACTTAAGTTGTAGAAGTTTAATGTAATTTCAAAAATCCCCCACAAAGGTAGAAAAAAGTATTTGAGAAATAGTAATAAAATGAAAGAAAGAAAAACTAACTTTAAAACTTGGTAGATTTGGTTAGATAATCTAACTCTAAATACATTAATCATATTGAGGATTTGGAGAAAAACACACTTTAAAAAGATTAGAAAGATACTATCTTTGAAAAGAACAAAACATTCCAGAAAAGACTATAATCCAAAGGAAAGCAAATACAACTAGGAAAATGAACTCCTGAGGACTTTGATACTGAAATCTGTCCTCAGTACAACTATATAAATCTCAAGGATAAGAATCAAGAATATTGGAATAAAAATCACAAAGTTCTACCTAAAGAAGGCTCCCAATATTCTTTGGAGATTCTTGGAATGAAACAAACCTCCAGAAATTCCTTAGACAGTGATATATCTATCAATGTGAATTATGCTGGCATTGGTCTGCATATTACATTTTCAGGTGTTAACTCTTGAGAAAGCTTCTGTAATCACTCTATGTACACACATTAAAAAAAAAGAAAGACAGCTAAAGTTCATTAGATGAAAACACAAAAATGTCCACTTATCCCCTCTTTTTAATGACAATTTTGAATGTAATTTCTTTTCTTTTTCTTTTTTGTCTATTAATCTAATGCACCTTTATTCATTACTTTTTATATCCTCTATTTTTTAATTTATTTTTGTAAAGATGCTGTACAGATGAGTTAGTTACATGAATAATGTTCTTCCCTCATGGTCTAACCCCTGCTTTTCTGTACTTCTTTCTTGTACCCTGTATATTGACATTTTTCTAATTTGGGGAAGGGAAGGGAAATAACAAGATGAGTGGTATTTCTATGCCTCTTTCTCCCACAACTGTAATTTTCTTCAGAGAGCTGTCCTTCTCAGGACAGCTAAACCTACAAAATAGAAAACATTTTTCACTTTTTTCGAAAAAATTTGATCCTTTATTTCTTATGCTTATACTGATTTGTAATGTTTTAGTACTCTACTATGAGAAATAAATAGCAGTCAATACAACCATGTGATACACCTGTACTAATCCTAAGTAGATTCAAAGGTTCAAGTTCATCATCCACCTAAAACTGATGTTTGTTATGCTCCACTTACATTAACAAGGTAATGGATTTACATTAACCAGATAATGGATGATTGTGGAAAACAGATGTGATATACATACACAATGCAATATTGTTCATCCATAAATAACACATCATCTTGCTTGTAGGAAAAATGGGTGGATCTAGAGATCATTATCTTAAATGAAATAAACCAGATTCAGAAGGACAAGCTTTATACAATATTTTCTCCAATAGAATTGAGAAAGGTATTGATAGTGCAAACATGATTATTAGTGAAGAATGAGATCTGGGAGTTGGTGGAGGGTTAATTAGAAGGAGTAAAGTAGAATAAATTTGATTAATTGGCATTATATCAATGTGTGAACATACCATGATAAAATGTATTATTCTTCTAGGTGTACTGACCAACTGTATTCCCAGGCACTTGGGTGGCAAATAATGTGATCTTCACAGTTTGAGGCCAGCAAATAAAAGTTAAAAGTTAATGTGAATTCATCTCAATACCACATGGCAGTATCCATATATACTTTCAGTCATGCAGGTGGGCATGGGTAGGAGGATTATGATACAAGCCTTGCCCTAGGCAGTAAAGGGGACTCTACCTGAAAAATAGCCTAAAAAGCAAAAGGGGCTAATGGCATTGCTCAAAAAGTACAATATTTCACATACAAGTACAAGACTTTGAGCTCAAACTTTACCACCACCACAACAAAGAAAAACCGCTTTATATAACTAATACACAAAAACAGTAAAAATAAATGAATACTCCAGAAAAGACTCAAGTAAGGATTGAAGTGATTTATCTACAAGTCATATAATATCAAGGATTTCTTAAAATTACCAGAAATTAATTCAAAACAATCTTGGAAGTGTTTCTATACAGCCTTTGGGGAAACTATGGCCCTAGCCATAGTTTTATTTTGGGTTTCTAATCTCTCAAATTGTGAAATTAAAAACAAATTTTACCAGGTTACAGTTGTTATGTTAATCTTACAAAACTAATATACACATTTTTTGGTAAATACATTAAATATCTTTCACTATTTTTCATTATCTACTGAATCATATTTTCTTTTATAGTCTGATAAGATGCTGAAATTTTAGAACGTCATCTAGTTCTAAGGACTCATATATATATATATATATATATATATATATATATATATATATATATATATAAAATATATATAAGAAACTGACAAATGTTACCAAGAAATTTTTCTGTGCCTCTCTTCTTGGAGGCAGGGAACAGTTTGTCAAACATTAAACAGCAGAACACGGTTAATTCAACTTAGCATCCCCATGATGAATCTCATACTTTTTACATTTTTTTCTGTAACTGATTTGTCATACTTTTGTGAAGGATTATATGGTTTGTTTTTGTTGTTGCTCTTAAGGGACATTGTATTGCAACATTACTGTTAGATCATTATTTAGATTTTGATTGAACATAGTACAGGTGTAATAAAGTGTGTTGTGAATGAGTCCCTCCTCTTCTATCTCTGGAGAATATTGCACAAAACTATATTTTTACCAACACAAACATTTTGAGTAACTCCAATAAAGTCATCTGAACCTGAAATTTTCTTTGTGAAAACATTTTCAACATCATGTCTACTTTTTTAAATATATCCAAGGCTAAGGTATTTATTTTCTCTTGAGCGAGTTTGTTAATTGCTGACATTTATGGATTTGGGGCAATTAGGGGCCTAAATTTAGTCTTGAATTCTTACATAGTTCTTTGAATAATTCAAAAAGTTATGTGACCATTTATTTCTAATACATATAAACAATATCTTCGCTTTTTTTCCCTTAATTAACTTAGCTACATTTTATAAACATTATTGATTTTTTTCTCAATGAATCAGCTTTTGGGTTGATTAATATTTATCCATTTATTATTTTTCATGTTACTGATTTCTGTTCTGATATGTGTTATTTTCATAGTTTTATATTAGTATTTTATTCTCTTTTCTGATTTATAAATAGACTTGTAAAATTGATTCTCTGAAGTAGGACTGTATTGGTCTGAATTGGTGATTTATTATTTTCTTAGTGAGTTTGGATGTAAAAGTCCTTGTTTATGAAAGATATTTACAAAAATATGACTGTGCCGGGGCTCACACCTGTAATCCTAGATACTCAGGAGGCTGAGGTAAGAGGATCCTGGTTTGAAGCCAACCTAGGCAGGAAACTCTTTTTGCCGTTAGCCACCAGAAACCGGAAGTAGTGCTGTGGCTCAAAGTAGTAGAGCACTAGCTGTGAGTGAAAAAGCTCAGGGACAG
>NW_012267221.1:18100641-18148870 GCF_000151885.1 Dipodomys ordii
TTACATAGGATCAAAAGTGTATGTGCATGTATATACACATGTATTCAATGTAAGTTCTTGTGCGTATAGGTGAACATGTTCATAACGAAAAAATGTTCTACAGGTAAAAAGTAAGATTTTGACTCTCCAAAAATTATATTGTGGGTAGAATATTTTCTAATAAAATACAAATAGAAACAGTCTTTTACAAAACACAAATAGAAACAGTCTTTTACAAACTACTTTACCTACTGTGGTGTGCAAAAATGATAAGAAAATACAAAATTAAATTAGTAAATATTCAGTCCCTTAGTGAATTATTTTCTTCTTCACTTTCTGTCTGGCTAAAGCTATTTTCTCTGAACCTGGCAGGGTGGCATTCACCACTCCACACACAAGATCAAGTACCTCATCTGCAGGATACTCTCCAATTTCCTTTGTTACAATGATTATAAGATGAATCCTGTGTCATGTTATTGACCACATGCCTAGAATAGTTAGGCTTTTCTGTGTTCCCATCTAGAATATCAAATACTCAATAATTCTTTGATTTTGCAGTAAAAATTCCCAGACCAAAGTTTCCATCCCAAGTGTATTCAATCAAACAACAAACCAATTACTCAGTCCCCTTTCCAAGCAATATTTACACTGTAAAGATATTGTTCATATGAAAATATCAAAGTTTAATTTATTTTTCATCATACAAAGTAGAAACAAAACATTTGAAGTACTTTAAAAATTCCGAAGTATCTTAAATAAAACCATATAGAGATCTACCTATTCTATTCAAACTGCATGTAAAATATTTCATAGAGAAAATTTTACTCACCAATTCAGTGAAAAATCCCACATGTACCAGTTTATTCTATTACTGAATAGAAAAATATAAAAGAAAAATTTCCAAATAATGATTCACTCAGGACACTAAAAGAAATATTCTGAAGTTGAATTAAAAATTGTTGCAAGTTATATTAACCACCTTTTAAATTGTGATTAATTTGAAGGCCTCATATTTGAACTATTATATCAAAAGAGACTCAACTTTCATCCAGAATCATTTTATTTTCTATAGGTGACCATTGCTCTTTAAATTTTTCTACCTTACATTTTATCTAGCAAGTAAATACTTGATAAAACAATACATCAAGTTCTTAAAGAAGGTAACTGCTTTTTTAATATAAAATTTTCTTTCTAGTATGTTTGACAGTGATTTATTTTATGTTTTATTTTATTTTATTTATTTATGTATTTTTGGTGGGTCATGGGGCTTGAACTCTAGGCCTAAGTGCTGTCCCTCAGCTCTTCAGCTCAAGGTTAGGTCTCTACCACTTGAGCCACAGTTCCACTTCTGGCCTTTTCTGTTTATGTGGAACTGAGAAATCAAACCCAGGGCCTCATGCATGCGATGCAAGCATTCTACCATTGAGCCACCTTCCCAACCCTTATTTTATCTTTTATTAACTGAAGAAAATACTATGAAACAAATAAAACCTGTCCATATAAATATATATTCCTATTTTGTTAGAGAATCTTACACTATGGTGATTAGTACTTGCTTTTTGATGTATTTTTTCTGGGTCTGTCACTTATTTCAGTCTTTGTCTGAGCTTTGATATCATGGCAACCATATATCAGTGTCATCTCATTCATTATTTGATGCCTGTTAAAGATTCAATTCTTCCTTTCCAGCAAATGCCTACCTACTGCCTCAATCTACTGGTAGGATTGGAGGTTTGAGAAAGGAACAAATAGATCAATTAAATTTAGAAAAGAATTTATCACTCAAAGAAACTGGATTTTCCTAAATAGGAAACACCCCATTTCCTTCACATTGTCCTTCATATTGAGCTGGAATGAAGAACATCAAAGCTCAAAGAGTAAACATATTAGATTTTGTAATAATTTTAGATTGTCAAAGCAAGTCAAACTTTTAATTGCTTAGTTCAGCTTACAGTTTTCAAAACCTTTCTTTTATCATAGACTTGTAGTCAGACATTCAGTTAAAAGCTTTGTTCTATTTTCTCAGGAATATTTGATTCTTCAGAAGAACCTAACATGGCAGAAATCTGACTATTCTCTGGTAGGAGAGTGTAAAAGTTTTAGAGTTGTGAGAATCTGAATTTGTCCATTGGTGTTACCGTTACCTAGAAAAGTAAAATCACAAGTAATTAATTCTTGTCAGCCTCTGTTTCTTTACGCATAAATTTTGTTTAGCATTGTTTACAAAATTTATTAACAATGTTTCAAAATTAAGTTAAAACATAGTGGTATATATGTATGTAATTCAACACATGTATATGTATATGTATATGTATATTTAGTTATAGGTAATCATTCTCATTGTCTTCATAATGAACTCAATTCTTTCCCTTTTCTTCAATAAGTAATTTCATTGATTTTAAAAAGTGTTGAAAACCAGAATCCTGTTTATTGTTTAAGTCATTTACAGTAACAAAAATTATAATTTCAACATTTAAAAAAGTCATCAAATTTTAATCACAGATTGCTTACTCTATGTATTTTTATAGCCCAAAAAACATCTCTTAGAACATCAGTTAGTGATTTGAAGGAGGCATTATAAATCCTAGTTTCTCATGCTATATTTCAGATTCTATTTCACTTTTTGCAATGGTTCATTGGACTTGGGTCTCATACCTGCTACATATGCACTAACTACTGAGCCACACCACTGACACATGCACATCTAATTTGAAAATGCTCAAAATCATTCTGAATTTGCTGCTGGCTTAAATGCTGTGTGTGTGTGTGTGTGTGTGTGTGTGTGTGTGTGTGTGTGTGTTATGCATCTCTTGCACCTAAACACTAGCTACTGGAGAGGCATTATTTCTTCTTTTTTTTCTTTGAAATAAGAAAGGAACAAAATGAAGAAAGACGGGAGGAAAAAGAAAAGAAAAAACAAGGCAGGACGGGAAAAAAAGGAAGGAAGAAAGTGAGGGAGGGAGAAAAATGGAGAGGGAGAGAGAAGTGGGAGAAACAAACAGAAGGTGGGTGGAAGGAAATTTATGTTTAGAACATTACCTTACAAAGTTCAGCAAAATATAGCACTAGGAAGTGAGTTCTCTAAAGTTGTGGCATGGGGTCAACAGGAAAGGGATAGATGAATAAAGAGTAGAAGAGGGGGAAAATGCAGGGAAGAGCCCAATGTACATCCTACAAAACTAAGAGTGAGGGAAGGGATAGATGGGGTAGGATGGATGAGAATGTTGAAAGGGGTGACATTAATAAAGATATATTGTATTCTGAAACTGTTTTATGAAATGCTAATTCTTGTGTACAGTTACTTAAAATAATAAAACTATCTATACATTTATATAAAATATTGTGTTGATATATAATATATATAAAGAATTATAATTTGTTGATTATTGCCTATTTCATAGGCTGGACACTGGGCACACTAAATAAAGACAATATTTGGGAGTTATTTTCTTTTTATGATGTATTCCCTTTTTCCACATGTCTGGAATAATCACTCTCATGAAAGCAAACCACTCAGTTTTACAGCAGCTGGATCTAGGTATAACTATTTCTTCACAATGACTATAATTGCATTAGATTGCTAAAGGCTTGCATTCTTGCTGTTTCTCAATTTTAGTTTCACTAGTTTTGTAAACTATTATAATTTAGATCAGGAGCCAATATTTTCAAAGATTCATAGAACTGTACTTTTTTTAGTAAAAACATTGTCTTTTGGCAAGGCCTAATAAAAGCTAGCTTCCCTTATCCTGGAATTAACTGTTCTCTACTAGAGTTCTCTCTGGCTCATTCCTTAGCCTGTATTTTTTTAAATAAATGATCTGAATTTATTAGACATTCAAACAGTAGGTGAAACCAGGTGACATTTCTAATGAAATTTAGAGGATATTTATGTGGCATTAAGGCAATTTCTGTGGTACAGTATGCTCAATATTTATTTCAGTGCTGAAGGCTCAAACTAAAACCCTCAGTTATGGTTGAAATTAAAGTTGTGCAGTGGTGAAATTTCTGTAAACATGTGTATTATATTCCAGAAAAACTCATAGAAGAGAGAAAGATGAACTTGCGCAATGAATCAAGAAACAAAAGACAGCTAAGACACAAGGAAGTGAATGCAGGTGAGATAGAGAAGGTATTAAAGATAGGCAAAATCAATATTTTCTTCCCTAATTATTTTTAGAAACTTTAGAAGTACTCTTAGTTTACCTTTTAGTAGCAGTTCATTAAATTTCACGTTCACTTGTGCATGGGAATTGGTTACATATACAAATTGTGAAAGTTAATTTTCAAATTATTCACTCCAGTTTCATAAGCACCAAATACACATTTTAGGGGTAGGAAAAGCAATATTACATCATATTTTTCCATAGCTAACAGCCCAGAAAATCAATCACGCAGGCCTGAAGGTAGGACTAATTATGTGGAATCAGAGGAAAGATCTAGGGCCACTTTAACTGTTTTGCATTTTCCCTCAGTGAGATGAAAAACTATGAAAAGTTTCAAGCAGAGAAGTAAATATCTGTCTTGAGTATTGGATATCCTGCTGACAATAATCTCTTTTGTCCAAGGACACTTAAAGCAGGTCAATTTATGTCTAACCAAAATAAAATGGCAGCATACATACACCAAAGCAGAAGTTTGTGAAATAAAATGAAGCTAGATTTTGCTATTACTATCATTTACCATAAAATAGCATTAGTTATTTGAGCAAGTTTGAAATAAATATGTGGGAAAGAAAGGAAAAACATTCATTAAAAGATACTAGGCACTGAGGAGGGATAAAGATTTTAGAATAAATCCTCCGAGAAAGCAAAATCTTGAAGACTTGAAACAAAAACCCAACATGGTTGTAGCTGGAGGGTACTTGTGGGTAGCACTGACAATGACTGATATTGCAAAGGACTCTCTGGGACAGAGAGCAGAAATTAATGCCAGGGGCAGCAAAGGGCAAAAACCTAATGGGATAATACACATATTAAGGTAAAACCCAAAGAAACTGACCTTATTACTCTCAGGCTGGAGCAGAAGTAAATACAATCCCTCTCCCTGAAATGTTTAAGTAGAGTAAAGGGATGGAAGGAGGGAAGAAGAAAACATAAAAATCTCTCAGGGACTGAAAAAATAAATACATATTGTTTACTTAATGGATTGACTCATGAGTCTTTTTGACTTATGAATACTACTTCAAAGTTTGTAGTCTGTAATAACATTTTTTTTTTGCTTTTTCAAGTTCGAATTCCAGTGGAAACTTTCATTTATGATAGAATGGTTTCTGGCTATTTCTATGACCAGAATTTTCTATGCAGCCCTGATTTACTCCACGTTTTAACCAACAATCTTTTATGACAGTGTTTTGTTTCAAAGTGTATGTTTATATCTGTTTCAAAGTGTGTTTATACTTTATAATGTCCAAAATATTAGACAGGACAATTTTGATGACTTCAGAGTGGCAATAATATCTAACAAATTTTTGATCCAAGGAAGCTTTAGTAAATTAAATTATTTGATTCATATAAAATGAAGTAACTTATCCAAGAAATAATGTGGGATTTGGTTTCAAACTATTTACCCTTATAAAAGAAAAGTATTTAAATTTGTAAATGATACAATGACATAATCACAGATTATTTAATAATGTTATTAACTTCAGAGAGAAGCCATAGATATTCATTCCTTAACTTAAATGTATATTGCATAGTTACTTTTAGGAAGACAGTGTCTCCATTGTTATCACAAGAGTGTTTTTAGCTTCCAAGAATAGGAAATGTGTGCTCTGATATTTATCTACCATGAATAAAGTAAGTGTTAGTTACTGATCCAGAAACAGACTTCACTTAAGTACATATCCTTTAGCTTATCTCTGGAATTAAATGACTGGGGAACTTATAGACACAAAACACAATGTCTATAGGTAGTTTCGATTTACAATTTACTTTGACTTTCTTAAAATCATTCAAATGTCTTTGAGGATATCTTCAATGACTTGGTTTTTTTTAATCAAGTATAGTATATTCTGTGAGAAGTCATAATACTGAGGAAGAATGGAGTCATGCACATATACTGATTTCATCATGTATTTAATCAATTTAAACACCTAAAAAGTATACATTTGTAATTATATGTTTTATAAAAACAGTTCATTGGGACCTATTATATTTCCAGCAACAAAATCTTAAAATGTTTCTTTGGAAAAGAACCTGACAAAATCTTAGATGTCTATAGGTGCCAAACAAATTATGACATTTGACAAAATGAACTGAAATTTTATCTGGAACATGCTAAAAACAGATTTGTGCTAACTTCTCTGCCTATTCTGAAAATTAGCAATCCTGACAATAATTTTCCCCAACCTCTACCTCAGTCCTTCTCTGGATCTCTGCTCAGATTCGACATTCTCACATTTACTGAACTCCCACTGGGCTATACTGCCAGATTTCAGCATCACTGCTGCCATCTAATTTATGGCCACTTTTTATCTTAGACTGATTCATTTCCTAACTTAGCTTCTGGCTTCCTACTTAGTCTCCATATCAATTTGCTTTCTTTATTATAGCCAGAATCATTTTAAGTGATAATGTAAACATCTCAATGCACAGCTTTAAAACTTCAGTGAACAATCAGATCCTTTAGGATAAAACTTTGAAACCAATATAGTAGTGCAATCTCATGATGACCAATCACATTTCCTACCACTATGACTCTTATCACTTGTTTCCTGCGTTCCAGGCATACTAGTCATCCTTAATTGTTTAGGATATTCCTCTCCCATTCTTCAGCACACTAGTAATTTTTTTAGGATATCTTCTCTATGTGTTATCCCAGCAAAATCTTATTTCCCCTTCAGATTTATCTTACATTGTACATTCTCTTAAAGCATTTAAGGCTTCCAAGAATAGATCCTATTTCCTTAACATGAAATTTTCCTCATATATCTAAATTACAAGTTCCCTATTCACATTAGAGTTGAAATTCTAGCAGATAAGAGGTTTTTTGCCACATTTCTTTGTACCTGATATTAATAATCGATAAGGGTTTGGTAAATAAATGGATAAAATAATGGAAGAGTAACCTTTGTACAGTCAACACACTATGCCTGAATGATATCACTTAATATGATGTTAGCTTTGACTTGAGAAAAGGCACTCTCTACTTGAAGAATTATAGAGTTCCAAGAATCCAATGCATAGACAACACCATTCAATGAATAATAAAGACATTTTGTCCTACAACTCTTACTAGAATTCTATTCATGTTCCATTGACTCATACCAAATTTCAAAAGTGGAATAATCATATTTTAGTTGCTAATTCTTGAATGATAGCAGTACCTTTTGAAGAAGCAAATAACTCACTTTTCAATTTATACAGTCATGGTTAAGATCATTTCTTCAAAAAAAACAATGACCATTTAATAGATAATGTTCCTACTTATTTCCAAGTATCTTATAAAGAATAGCCAGATGATTTCTATGCTTCAGCAAATGCATTTAAAAAATAAGTTTCTGTATGTGTCACTGTGTGACTTGCTCATAGGTCAGGTCTAGTCACAAGTACAAAGAGACAACAAACTTGAATACAGTAAAACTACCAGCACAACAATGTTTATTATAGCACTATTCACCATAGACAATGTATGTAATCATCTCAGATGCCCCTTGATGGAGAAATGAATTTAAAACAGGTGGCTATTATACACAATGGAATTTTACTCCTACATTAGAAAGAATGATATTGTACCATTTGTAAAGAAATGGAAAGACTTGGAAAAATTATGGTAACTAAAGTAAGCCAGGTCCAGAGAGACAAAGGACACACGTTTTTCCTTATACCTGAAAGCTAGATTTAGCTTATAAACTTATCAGTTATATGCTAGGTAGATGCAAATATACACAGATGTATTAACTGAAATATGGTAGATTCAAGGGAGATCTCAACTAGTGTAATTCCTTAGAAAAGCAAAGTCAAAGTTCAACAAATAAACACCAGGGAGTGTGTACTTCAAAGGAATGTGGTGGGGTCAAAGGAAAGGCATAGAAGAATGAGGAGAGGAGGGGGAGAAAGCAGTCAAGAGTTCAATGTACAACTTAAAAAATTAAGAAGAATGAGGGAAAGGACAGATGACATTATTGAAAGAGGCAATATTGACCAAGATGAATTACCTTCATAAACTGCTTTGTTAAATTGCAATTCCTTTGTACAGATACTTATTAATAATTTAAAATGTGTGCTTTGCTTCAAAACCAAAAAGCTTATTGGAATAAGCACAATCATATCCATGTATTGATGTTGTGTCTACAAATCTCTCCTGATACTTTCCTATAGCTCATTTTCAACATAGTGTATCATAAGTATCACTGCTGTATCTGTTCACTATTTTTCCCACCATTTCTGTGCTCCCTCTTACCTTTCCCAAAACAGATAAACTTATGTGCAAGAAAAAAGGTACAGAAAGCAAAGCCAGTTACAAAAAAAAAAAACAAAAACAAAAAGCAAAATCACAAAATCCCAGAAAAAGTGTTAGGTACACACAATGGAATTCTATGCTTCTGTCAGAAAGAATGATACTCTACCATTCATAAGGAAAAGGAAAGACTTGGAAAAATTTATATTAAGTGAAGTAAGTCAGACCAAAAGAAACATAGAGTGCCAGACCAAAAGAATCATAGGGTTCCTCATTTGTGGCAACTAGAATGTGCCTATAAACACACTGGATGGTAAAAGACAAAAACATACACTTGGACATGATAATTTACACAAGACATATATTCCCAGCTGGTATTATTATTTGAATATTATGATACAAACCAGCCTGGACAAGAAACCACTCAGAAAACGGGAAGTGGTGCTGTGGCTCAAGTGGTAGAGCACTCACCTTGAGCTGAAGAGCTGAGAGACAGCACCCAGGCCCAGAGCTCAAGCCCCATGACCGATGACAAATAAAAGAAAGAAAAAGAAAAATAGAGATTGGACCACAAAATTGGATATGGGGGAAAATCGTGAAAGGGGTAACACTGATCAAAATATATATACTCACAATCTGATGTGTAGAACTGAAAATGCTTTGTATAACTGCTTGAAGAAAATAATAACAAAATAGAAACAAAGAGATAGACATGAATGGTTATTTGTAAATCAAAGATTTAAGTAAGTGACAGCCTGGACTCTAGAAACAGAAGGCTTGTTACTGTTATAGAGAACTCAAACTGGAATACAGTACAGTAAACAAGAGTATAGTAGATTTAAAAATATTGTAAAGGTGATGTACAGAGAGATTACAGTTATATAAATCAGATAATTGGTATATGTCCTCTCAAACAGTGTCTTCCCCTCCCTTGTTCTCTTCCAGTTTTTCCCTATCCTGAATTCTCTCCCTGCACCTTACCCTGTATAAATAGTTCATTTCCAACATAGTGTCCAGTGGATTTCATTGCTTAATTGGTTTACCCTTTTTGCTGCTATTTCTGTGCTTCCTTTCCCCTCCCCAAATATAAACTTACATACAAGACAAAGGGTACATAAATCAAAAACAGTGACAGAAGGCAATAAACCAAAGAAAAAAGGAAAGGAAGTGATGAAGAACCACAATAAAAAACATTTTACTCCCATTTCTTGGAGTTCATTTCTATAAGCATCAATTTATATGATCATATATATATGTCATTATATTATCATATATATGTCAGGATTGCTATCTTGCCGAAATAATCTCCTATCTTATACTACCAAATTCTGTCCTGAAGAAGCAGTATTTCTCTTTTGCCCAAGAAGAAAGAAACTTGGTGTTAATATTTTCAGCCCTTGTGATCCTCTCCTAAGAATAACCTCCTTTATTCTTACTGTGCAAATGATCTAGTGAGATATTAGACTCAGAAAAGTAAAGGTAACAAGGATTAAAGTATTTTATAATTTTATCTAATTATAATAGTAAATAAGGGCTGTTAAATCAAAACATATTTTTGAAGATAGGCAAAAAATAAACTGCTTTCTTATTTTCTAATATGCTAACTTTAACTTGTGCCAGAAGTTTCTAAAATTTTAGAAATATGTACTTAATATAAGATAAATATGATTTATATTTTCTATTTTTTCATACTCAGTAAAATTGTATATATTTTGTGAATATAAATAATATTAAATGACTTTTACAATGTATATCAAATTTATAATTATTTATATCCAGATGTATATATACAAGTTTTTTTCATTCTTTTAAATCAAACAAAGCTCTCTTCTAAATTACATTATGTTCTATTTAGACTACTGAGGAAAAAACCTAAATGCAAAAGAAATCTGACAGCACTGTTTCAACTAGTGAATAGTAGGACTGAGATATAAACCTAAGCTTCAGTATGATCTTTCTACATATTTCTATATTTTATTGTATTTGCCTTATTATCTTTTGAGAAGTGTTTTCTTCTTTAAAATTATTCTAAATCATATTTTAAAGTAGAGTAAAGAATGTTAAATTTCCACATGAATTATCAATCGTGGTGAAGTCATTGCTTAGCAACTGTTCAAGGATATTTATATGTCAGGATTGCTATCTTGCCAAAATAATCTCCTACCTTGTACTACCAAATTCTGTCCTGAAGAAACAGTATTTCTCTTTAGCCCAAGAAGAAAGAAACTTGAAGTGTTAATATTTTCAGCACATTCCTTTTGCAATTATAGTTTCTAATCACTCACCTGGGACAGAGCATATGTTGTGGTGAATTGTCATTTGTCTTTCTAGATTAAAAGCAAGTAAGCATATTGCCTGGAGTAATCACTCAGGGAATGTTAGTTGTCCTAAAATCAAAGCACACCATCTTGTCATGTCTGCATTTATTACTTTGATTGTATTTTGGTCTTTACTTCCTGTTCACCCTCCATCATTAGTAATCCCTTGCACACAAATCTCTACAAAGTAATGTTTTGACACATCTTCTTATTATTTGTCAGAAGATTTTATAGAAAACATAAAGCAGTAGTTTATTTCCAAAAGTCAAACATAATATATTATTATTTTGTTCTACATTTGTCTTTGGTTTTACTGTTCTTCTTTAATCTTATTTGAGTATATTTACCCATATACTAAAGATCACTTGAAAGGCATCTTTTGAACATTTAGGATTTTTATGTTTGCAAACCTCAGATTTATCTTCCTCCTATTATAATTCTAATTCTAAATTCACAGTTCAAAAATGTGTATATAAAAGGATGAACAAAGTCCAGATGTAATTCAACACATCAACAGGCACAAAGACAAGAACCCCACAATCATCTCAAAAGATGAAGAAAAGCATTTGACAAGATCCAACACCCCTTTATGATAAAAGCTCTCGAGAACCTAGGAAACCATCGAGTATTCCTTGTTATCATAAACTCTTAATATGTCAAACTTAGGTACAGCATTTTACTTCATGGTGAAAAGTTAAAACCATTTCCTCCAAAATTAGAAACCAGAAAAGGCTGTCCAGTATCCCCACTCCTCTTCAATATGGTACTGGAATTCCTAGCAAGAGACAAACATAAAGGGGAGCTAAACGAGGAAAGAAGTAAAATGCTCCTCTTTGCAAATGACATGATCCTGTATTTAAAGAACTCCATAGATTCCTCTCTCAAGCTACCTAGCTGATCCAAAACTTTGGCAAACTATATAAAATTAACCCCTTTATGCCAACAATGAGAAGAGCAAGACAGAAATCAGGAAAGCAACTTCATTTGTAATAGTCTTCAAAAATGCCTAATAATTAACTTAACAAAAGATGTGAAGTAACTATATGATGAAAACTTTACAAACCTGAAAAGGGAAATTAAAGCAGATTTAAGGAAATGGAAAAACCTTCCATGTTCCTGGATTGGAAGGATTAACGTCATGAAAATGGCAATACTGCCCAAATCTATCTACAAATTCAATGCAATATCTATCAAAATCCCAACAATATTCTTCAGTGATACAAAAGAAGCAATCCAAAACTTCATATGGAATAAGAGAAGACCCCAAAAAACAAAAACAATTCTTAGCAGGATGAACACTGCTGGAGGAATATCAATACCAACCTTCAAACTCTATTAAAAAGCCATAGTAATAAAAACTGCTTGGTAATGGCATGAGACTAGGACTGATGAATAATGGAATGTGGAATTGAAGACCAGAAATGAACCTACAGACCACACCCACCGAATATTTGATAAAGGAGCCAAAAACACAGGACAAAGAAAGCCTCCTCAACAAATTGTGCTGGCAGAATTGGCTATACATATGCAGAAAATGTAAACTAGGTCCTTATATAGCATCCTGCACCAGAATCAATTCCAAAGGGATGAAGGACCTCAATGTAAGACCAGATATGCTGAAAATATTACAGGGAGGGATAGGGGAAACACTGGGGCTCCTTAGTATGTATCAGAACATCCTAAGTAAATATCCAGAATCACAACAAATCAAAGAAAGAAGAGACAAATGGGATTGCATCAAACTGAAGAGTTTCTGTATAGCAAAGGCTATAGCTAGCAAGATAAATAGAAGTCCATAGAAAGGGAGAAGATCTTTACTAGCTATGTATCAGACAAGGGATTATATCTAAAATATACTTAGGGCTCAAAAATTAAACCCCACCCCAAAATAATCCTCAGAGAAACAAGAATTCAATTAATAAATGGGCTAAAGACTTAAAGAGAGACTTCTCAGAAGCAGAAACAGTCAATAGACACATGAAGAGATGTTCAACATCTCTGGCCATAAAAGAAATGCAAATCAAAACAACACTGCAATTCCACCTCAGCTCAGTTAAAATGCCCATTATCAAGAATACTAACAATAACAGATGCTGAAGGGAATATGGTCAAAAGGGAATGATACTACACTGCTGATGTGAATGTAAACTAATTCAACCACTCTGGAACACTGCGGAATTTCCTCAAAAGAATAAACACAGAGCTTCCCTATGACCCACTAATCCCACTGTTTGGCATTTATCCAAATGACCACAAACTAGGCCACAACCATGTTCATTGCAGCATTGTCTACCATAGCTAAGAAATGGAATCAACCCAGAATGTATCACGAAAAGGTGGTATGGGTACATAATGGAATTCTATGCTTCCATCAGAAAGAATGACATTGCCCCATTCATAAGGAAATGGAAAAACTGGTAAAATATTATACTAAGTGAAGTAAGCCAGATCCAAAAAAACATAGGTTGCATTGCTTCCCTCATTTTAATAATTAGTATGTGCCTATTAATCTACAAGTAAACCCAATGGGGAGAAAAATACAAAAAATTATACTGGATATGATTAATTAAAAAGAACTCCAAATATTCACACTGTGAGAACAAAGGAGATTATCCTGAGGAGAGGATCACAAGGGCTCAATAATTATGTGCATATGATCACAGAAAATGATGCTTATCAAAATAAACTCTAAGAAATGGAAACAAGGGGATTTTACTACACTGTGGTCCCTCCTCCTCCTTCTTTCTTCTCCTCCTCTTCCTCCTCTTCTGCTTCTGCTTTTCCTTTTATGCTTTTTTCTTTTGTCACTTTTTTAAAAAAATTTCTGTACCTTTTGTCTTGTATGCAAGTGTATCTCATTTGAGAAGGGAAAGTGGAAGCACAGAAATGTTGGGACAATGGGTGAATTAATTCAGCGGTGAAATTCACTATACACTATGTTGGAAATGAACTATACAACATGGGGGTAGGGGGTCCAAAGGAAATGTCCTTATTACCTGACTTATATAAATGTAATCTCTCCACACATCACCTTTACAATAAAAAGTTATGTATATATATATATATATAATTTATGCATACACATATATATGTATAGACACATACATATATAAATACATGAAAAAGGATTAACAAAGTTCTGTTGTGATATTAAGAATAATTTACAGAATCTAATGTTAAATGAAATTAAAGTAAGAAGTATTTGTAAAAATATAGAATAATATTTGTAAAAAGGAAAAGTTTTTATCATACATATATACTGTTATATTAATTAACTGAGTGGAATGATGTAAGTGAAAGGTTTCTAGTTCTCCACACACATACACACACACACACACACACACACACACACACACATTCTTTTGCACTGTTTAAAATTTAATAATGTCGTTAAAAAATAGAACCAAAATTTAAATTTACACAATTCAAGACTTCTGAGAACATGACTACAGAGGATATATGCCTTCATTGGTTGGTCATCCATCTAATAACAATCTATAAAATCTCTAGGAGGGTTGAACTCTAAGTATATTTTAGATATTAGGTCTTTGTAATATAGCTAGTGAAGATCTCTCAATCTGTAGGCTTTCTATTTATCTTGCTAGCTATGTTCTTTGCCATGCAGAAGCTCTTCAGTTCAATTCAATCCCATTCATCCAACCTTTCTTTGATTTGTTGTGTTTCTGTTTCTTTCTTGAGAAAGTTTCGACCGGTGCCAAGGAGTCCTAATGTTTCCCCTATTCCTTCCTGCAATATTTTCAGGCTATCTGATTTTACATTGAAGTGTTTGATCCATTTGGAGTTGATTCTGGTGCAGGGTGATATATGAGGATCCAACTTCAATTTTCTACACATGTGTAGCCAATTCAGACAGTAAAGAGGCTGTTTTTCTTCCATCCTGGTTTGTTTTTTTTGGCGCCATGAATCACAACAGCCAGGTAGCTATGTACATATAACCTTATACAGTGATGCTAATCAAAATAACAACAAGATATGGAAACAAGAGGTTTTATTTTTTTCTTAGTGCATTATATGCAATTATTTCTTTTTTCTTTCATATTTCCCCCCTTTGATTTACCCCCTGTTGTCACTATTTTTGATTTTGATACCCTTTGTATTGTACATATGTTTATCTGATTTGGGGATGGGAAGGGAAAATCATAGAAATGTTGTAACAAAGGACAAAAGGTGAACCAATGCAGCAGTAATACTCACAACTCACTTTACAATTTGGGGAGAGGGGATTGGGAGGAGGAAAAGGGGAGAAAGAAGAAATGTATTCATTACCTTACTTATGTAACTGTAACCCCTGTGTGTATCACCACCTTTACAATGAAAAAGAAAACAAAGAAATTTCTACAATATGTCATCAGTTAAACTCCATGGAGGGGGGAGGGGTATGTTGTCATGGAGATCCTAGTGCAAACTGAATAACCGAAGTCCTACCATTTTTGAAAGATGTAGTGAACACTTACCAGGACAACATAAATTTCACACGAGTGTCCAGGTTCTACTAGTGAAGAATAGTGCTTTCAATTGAAGGGTTTAATTGCCAGTGTCAGAGAGTAAGTAGCTGCCCCTAGAGAGTTTGAACATAGGGGATGATTAGCTGGGACAACAGCTCACAGGAAGCCCACTAGAAATTGTGCAGATGGGATTGTCAGAGACTAGGAAGAGCACTGAAAAGGTTAGATAGGTGTTATCTTGAAGTAATCAGTCTGAAAACAAAGGCATCTACCTGCATAAAAGTCTCTTAATTTTGTGCTTTTATATCTGTTTTAATGGGCAATCTTTATACACCCTATCATTGTATAAGTCAGCCACCTGAATTAAAAAATAACTGCAAAATTCAGAAAGCAGCTAATGTATATATTCCTATGAATAGTATCATTGTAAATATAACACTTTAAATGCTTACTACCTGTTGTTTCTAAGTGGAAGAAAATTAATTTATGCTTTCCTTTACTCTTCATATGAGAACCATTTTCAGAAAGATTAAAAAGCTTTAGAGATTATCAGCTCAGATTTACAGTACACATCCCCGCATCACTACATTGTCTTACTATGAAGTAGTATATTTCCCTCCTACTTTCTGTCTCCCAAGGGAATATAGCCACTATGTTATTGGCAGATTTTTTAGTCTTAGCACTATTTAGTTTCCAGATCAATAAATTCTTTGAGATTCTTATTTCTTGTGTAAAATGATTTTACAAACATGTATATTTTTACATGTGGCCTGTCAGATAAAAGATTAATTCCTTAAATAAAAAGAATGCTTTGGATAGTGCAACTGGATTGTTATCCACCAGAATAACTTTAATGTTATTATTATTATTTTATTGATTATTATTTCTTAGAAAATATATATTATTTCCTACTCTGACACAGATTTTAAAAGACTAGATACTTTTTTAAATTTCCAAAATGAATAAAACATTAGCCCTGATATCTGAAGAGATACCAGCATTCAACAGCTTGCTTTATTCTTTTTCTGTTTTTTTTTCAATGCTACTACTCTTTATGCTTGGCATTTTCTGAATGTTTACAGTGACATGCTTCTCTCCTTCTTGCCCCTACTAACTTTTCCTACAGATCCTGTGAGGTACAGTCACCATTGCAGCCAGGGAATTTATGTTGACCAACCTCAGCAAAAGGACTTAGCCAATATTACAGCACTGCTCCAGGCTATAGGAAAGCTGTGTTTGACCAGATGTTATTACAGAGCAGAAAAACAAATTATGCTTTATATTTTGGTTCTACAGAAACCTTTCATAAATAGTTATACCTAATGAAATACAGAAATTTGATCATCAGAAAACACTTGATCTAAATGGAGTCAAACACCAGCTGCATGCCCTTGCCCAGCTTTGTAAAAATTCAAGTTTTGTCTTCCCTTTATAGAACAATAGTAAAATACTAAGGCCAACCATAGCTAATTTTAAATGTAGCTACCCCATCGTGTGACTCTAATAAAAGCCTGCATTATTTCTAGCACCAAAGTTTTATTTTCTTGCCCAAATCTGGACCTCCTATGTTGGCAGTCACTTCCATGAGACCTTGCACTAAACAATTACTGGTAGGTGTCCTTTACAATTACTTTTAACAAAATGTTCACTCAAGTTTTGTGTGAGAATATAAACTCTGCTATCAGCACAGCTTCCTTCCTTCCTTCCTTCCTTCCTACCTTTCTTCTTTCCTTTCCTGCAACTCCTTATATCTTATCAACCTATAATTCAATACTTTGTTTCAGATTTCAATTATTCTTACACTACACTCTTTATTACAATATAAATATTACAATATAAATATTTATATTGAAATAATATATGCATATTGTAACTTATGCATGTTCACAAATTACATATATTTGAACATTATATATGAATAATATATATTTATAATTTGCAAATTCTAATTTTCCACTAGTAATATTTTAAATAACTAAGTTATCTGAATTTTTCTCTAAACCAAAATTCATGAAATAGTTAAGTTTCATCATACGAACTTTGGTCCTCACTGAATTTTAGTGTTCAAATAAGAAAACTCTGAATAAATTATCAGAAAACTCTGAGTGGATTATGCTTTAATATTTTTCTGTATATATTATTTGTTTTAGTTAATAAAGGTTAATAAAAATAATACCTTCATTTTATTTGTGTATATTTTAATGGTTCCCTCTTGAAGTTAGTCTGTGTTTAATCTTGTCCTGTCCATCATGAGGAGTATTAAAAATCTGTCTGAATCCAATCAGTAGTTATACAGCCATAGTCTTGAAGATGAACTTGTGTCAATTTCCTTTCATAATCATTTACACTATATACAATTATGTTTCATTATGCTTAATTTAAAAAGACTTTTTACTCATTTGAGCATTCACTATATCAGATCATACAAAAAATAAAACTCAGTTCATAATAAAAATTGAATCTATTGAATGCATTTTAAATAGATTGAAAAATAAAAAATATATTAAATATTTAATTCGCAAGTATGTTGCTTTAACTCTTTAGTTTGCCATTTCATGTTGTTAACCATCTTTAGCTCAGTATTTTTTATTTGTTATTGTCTTTTGAAAGTTGTACAAGGGAGTTTCAAGTTAACAAAGAAGTTATGAATGTAAAATAACTTGAACAATGTTAACCCTTTCAATATTCTTACTCATCCCTCCCCTACCATCCATGCCTCACTTTCCTTAATTTTGTAGGATATATGTTGGATTCTTGATTGAATTCTTTATTATTGATTATGCTAAATTCATCCATTTTTCTTTCATGGAAAATGATTTTGGTAGCACTTAAGAAGTTCTGAAATTGAGGAAAACTGAGCAAAGTAAGGGATAGAACCATTACATGATTAATAGAGGTATAATATAATTTTAGTAATCTCTGGACATGGCAAATAGCCAAATGGTAGTTCTATGTTTTATATGATAACTTTGCCTACTTATAAAATAACAATACTTCCCAAGGTTATCTACAAATTCAACAATGCCATACCTATTCCAACCTCATTGTTCAAGGAAATAGAAGAGGCAACCCAAAAATTCATATGGAACCATAAAAGACCCCAAATAGCAAACATGATCCTTAACAGAAAGAACAATGCTGGAGGAATACCAATACCAAATTTCAAACTCCATTACAAAGCCATAGTAATCAAAACAGCTTGCTACCGGCACAAGAACAGACCTCAGGACCAATGGAATAGAATTGAAAACCCAGAAATGAACCCACAGACCTATAGGCACCTAGTCTTCAATAAGGGAGCTAAAAAAACAGAATGGAAGAAAGACACCCTCTTCAATAAATAGTGCTGGCAAAATTGGTTAACCACTTGTAGGAAACTAAAGCTAGATCCTTATATATCATCCTGCACCAGAATCAACTCCAAATGGATCAAAGACCTCGGAATCAAAGCAGACACACTGAGAACATTACAAGAAGAAATAGGAGAAACCCTAGGTCTCCTTGGCATAGGCCTAAATTTTCTTAATAGGACCCAGGAATGCAACGAATCAAAGAAAGGTTGGAAAGCCCACAGATTGGGAGAAGATCTTCACTAGCCATACAACGGACAAGGGTCTCATATCTAAAATATACTTGGAACTCAATAATTAAATCCCCCAAAAACAAATCCTCAAAGATACAACTGCCTGATAAATAAGTGGGCTAAAGACTTACAGAAACTTCTCTGAAGAGGAAAGAAGGATAGCTAATAAACACATGTTCAACCTCCCTAGCCATACAAGAATTGAATACCTTCCATTTCCTCATTCTCTAATGGTGGCAATTAAATACCTACCTTGTTTTTGACTCCCATACCCTTTTGCCTAGACACCTAGAACATGCAATTGCACAGATAGGTTTCTACATTTGGTTATATATTCTAGTGTCTATTCTCTAAGTCAAACCACTCCTTACAAAATGTCCTTTATAACAAGGTTCATTTAAAGTTGCATCAAACACAAAGTTCATTTAGTCCACAGAGAAAGTAATCAATTTTCTTTTCCCTTCAGAGGCCTAGCTTGTGTCTGCCATATAATCTCATTCCTTCAGAATTTTTTGAACAAAGCTAAGGCACCAGTCCTTGTGTTTTATAAATCTGGGCAGAGAATGTTAGCTTTTCTCAAAAAAAACCCTATACTGTATGGCAAGGTAGTGCATGGGTGGGCTTAGTCTTCAGCACTCTATCCCAAATCAATTATGCTGATTTTATCACAGATCTGTTCATAAGAGATTATAAAGAACCTCTCTCCTAATTATATAGTGAGTTTAGTTTGGCCCTTGCTGCTCATCAACTTTCCACCATATGTAGTATTCCTTTCACTTAGAAGGTATGGCATCCATTACAGCCTCTTGAAGCAGTTACTGAACCTAACTGAACCTGCTGACTATGATCATGGAATTCTCAGCCCTTAGAAAGTGCCATTAAATCCAAGACCATTATAACTTACCTAATTTATCATGTGCTATTAGAGAAAACACTCAGAGAATAAACATAAGTTACAGGAAACCACAAGAATGAAATGAGCAGATAAAAACAAATACATACACCGTAAGATCAAAAAATTGCCAGGGAGAAAGAGTAAGGAGAGTTTTGTGCTTGAGAGGCCAAGGAACATTAAGTGAGTTAAAGATGAGATATGTCCATTGATTTAAGCAGCGAGGAAGGTATTGATGATATTGTCATCTGGCAAGATCAATACCAGTGATTCCGCAGAAGCAGAGGCTAGGTTGGAATGGATTTAAGAGCAAATGAAAAGTAACAAAGTAGAGACAGTGGCCATAGACAATCCTTCAACAGTGTGAAGAGGGCAAAGTTACTAATGTGAAATAGGAGGGAATTTAATATTTCTTCATATTAAATGTGACATCTTTAAATGTCTTTTGAGAAGGACCAAGAACCTAGAAAGAAGTTAACTATTTAAAATACCTGTAAAACTTTTAAAAGCTTTTTCTCAGATATGAAAGATTTTTTTACTTATTAATTACTAATAACATTGTGATATTATGGTTTTTATTGCTGTAGAATCTAAATGACTAAGATATTTACAGGTAGTATAACAATAACATGTTAAGGTGACACTAAGTTTTAAAACCTTGCAATGTCTGATAGGTAAAAAGTCCTGGTGATATCAGTTTTACTTCTCAAATTTTTTTGTATCTCTCATAGAAAAATGATCTATACATTAAGATGTATTCACCAGGTCTTGAATCTTGAAATAGTCAAATGTTTTTAAAATTTTTATTTTGTTCACATAAATTGTAATGGGATTGCAGTTTAATGTCCTTTATGCTCACAGTGCATCTGACTACAGTCACATTTTCTATCATCTCCTTCAGATCTCTCCATATTCTACACAGGTACTAAAGTTTCTTAGTTCAGATTTCATGTGTGCACTGAATATTATTACTGCATTTTCACCATTCCTTTTTTATGTTTGTTTGTTTTTGTCGGTCATGGGGCTGGAACTGTGGGCCTGGGTGCTGTCCCTCAGCTCTTCAGCTCGAGGCTAGCATACTACCACTTGAGCCACAGCGCCAGTTCTGGTTTTCTGGTGGTTTATTGGAGATAAGAGTCTCATGGACTTTCCTGCCCAGGCTGGCTTTGAACTGTGATACTTAGATCTCAGCCTCCTGAGTAACTGGAATTACAGGCATGAGCCACCAGCGTCAGGCTCTTCATTCCTTTTTTAATTCATCCACACCCTTTTTTTAGTTTCCACTCCTCTCAGTCAAGACATACTTAAGCTTCCTAGTACACATCATGTTGAACTGCCTGATAATTGTTCATAGAATCTCACTGTACACACACAAACTTTACTCAATCCAATCATGTATATATGTGTATGGTCCAGTACATGTTTCCAAAAATGTTCACATTTTAGGTCTAACCACCAAAAGTGAGTGGAAACCTGTGTCTTCTATCATTCTGAGCCTAGTGTACTTCACTCTTGTCAATTATGTTAGATCCATGTGATTCACTACGAATGACATCATATTTTTCTTCCTGATAGACAAATAAAATTCCATTGCATAATTCTAACATATTTTCTTATAGGGTATCTGAACTTCCTCCATATTTGGCTATGGTCAATAGTACTGCAATGAACATGAGTGATTTGGTATTTTTGCTGAATTTTGTCTTGCCATCTTTTCACTAAATGTGAAAAAAATGTTATCACTAGATTATAGAGTATTTCTATTTTAAGAGCTTTTTATCCCAAGAATATGTATGCTGTTTTCCATAGTAGTTGCACTAGTTTACATTATACCAGCAGTATATGAATGCTCACCTCCTACTCATCCTCACTAGCGAATGTTGTGGTTCATATTCTTTTCTTTTTTTCTAGAGATGAATTATTTTGGGTTTTTTTGTTTCCCTATTCTTTAAATTTTTATTGTCACTATAAAGGTGATGTACAGAGGGGTTACAGATACATAAGTCAGATAAAAAGTACCTTCTTTTTGGACATTGTCACTCCTTCCCTTGCTGCCTCCCAATTTTTTTCCCTTCCATCCCTACCCACTAGATGTATAGTTCATTCTCAACATAGTGCATACCAGTGCTGAGTTTGTTCACCCTTTGTCCCTTCATTTCTGCATATTGTTTATATTCTTGATGATGCCATTCTAATTGGACTGAGATAGAATTTCAATGTTAGGTTAATTTGCATTAATTAGGGCCAAAGATTGTGAGCGTCCCCTCGTGTGTTTAATGGGTCTCTGTATTTCTTTTCTGAAAAGTATCTAAGTCCATTTGTCCATTTACTAATTGGATTATTGATTCTGTGGGGGTTTAGGCTTTTAAATTACTTGAGTATTTTGGTTATTAGATTCTTGTCATTCATACACATAGCTGGTAAAAATCTTGTCCCACTCAGAAAATCCTCTAAGACCACCCTCATGTAGCTTTAGTTCTTACACACGCCTGAAAGAATAAGCCATTCTCCTTTTGGTCTTTTTCTTATTCTTAGATAATTTTTCTGACAAAAGTACATTATTAGAGATGTGAAGTATATCTACTGTGAGTGAGTTGACCCAAAAGATAATGTTCTTAGGTTGGCTCAAAAATGAACCAAAATACTGGACAGGGCAGCAATGGGGAGGGAATGAAAGATAAAGAGGGAATGGCCTACACTAAGCAAAAGGAAAGAAATGTACATATCATCTGATTTGGAAAACATAGCTGTAATGTAAGTTTGTAGGTTCCATAAGTTTTACAAGACCACAATAATGACAATGCGCCTCATAAAGGTTAAAATGTTGTTGTGACTTTATGCATCAATATCCCACAATACTGTGAATTTGTGGAATTTATGTACTCAATCTCAATTTTAAAGAATTCTTGAATGTAAAAGATGGAGAAAAATGGAAAAAAGTTTAAAGCTTACCCCACCAGTAGAGATAATTTACTTAGTGCAGGAAGGACAGGAGTAATATCCAGAGATAAGAACCATGGCAAAGGACCTAGGAATCTCAGTGCAAGTGAGATGTAGGACTTAGATTGAAGGAGGATGGATATAACTTAGTTTATTGTAATGAGGAAGGAAGGAAAAATGTTAATCAGCATTTGTTTCACCTATTATAAGACCTCAGTGGGAAACATATGCCATTACAATTTCTTTGAACTGTATTGATGCTTGAATTCACTTGAGTAGATTATTTCCTTTTTTTGTTTTTTTTTTTTTTTAGTTTCCTTATTTGCATGTAAAGAAGAAATACTGTAAAGTCTTTTTGGTCTTTAACCTTCATTTTTTTGGTCTGGTCATGGGGCCTGAACTCTGGGCCTAAGTGCTGTCCCTCAGCTCTTCAGCTCAAGGCTAGCACGCTACCACTTGAGCCACAGCGTTACTTCCGGCTTTTTTCTTTTTGCTTATGTGGTGCTGAGGAATTGAACCCAGGGCCTCAGGCATGCAAGGCAAGTGCTCTACCACTGAGCTACCTTCCCAGTCCTTAATCCAAAATTTTAATTGTGAAATTCATCTTCTTTAATTTTAAGTGCTCTACATTTTAAAAGTGTCAGTTCTTAACTATTGATAAGAGAAATGTACACTGACAAATGACCACTGCAACTCTTTAATATGAAACTGATTTTTCTCTGTAGTCTGATTCATAAATGCATGAGAGATAATAATTAAAGGAACAATACATTTGCCTGACTAAACTCATAGTTTTCTGCTGCAGTGGTTGAACTTGGGCTTCCTTTTCAGTTAAGATGTTTCAAATGCAAATAACTAGAATATAATAGAAGTCTATTAAATTCAAGAAAAAGATGGTATACATCATTCATTTACAAAATTTAGGCTTCTGTGAACCATTGCATTATATTGGAGGTGTTTCTACCAGTTCTTGAGAAACAAGCTTTTAAAGTATTTCTTAGTTTTTGCATCTTTGTCTTTAATTTTAGCATCTGAATAAGTTTCCACTTTTTGCTTCTCAACAGTGTTTGTTGAATGAACAGGAGGATTATTCTTGATGCCCACGATTGTAACATAGTTTTCAGAAATAATTGCAATTCAAAGCACATAGTTCCACAGTTAAGAAAATTGAATATTTCTTAATATGGTATATGTTAAAATTCAGCTGTTTATATACAGGACAACTTTGTTTCTGCTTCTTCCCCTCACTGTGGCAAATGTTAACAATCAGTCTGTCACATCTGCAAACTGCTGCTCTAATTGGCCTGTAAGAGCACTCTTTTTTTTCCTTTAAGCATCATACAGATGTTATATGGATAATCCACTTAGAGACTTCCCTTCTGTGATATTATATTTAAAATAGCTTGTTGTGTTCTTCATGGGGATTTGCAAAATGAATTTCTAAGAGAAGAGAAATTATACTGCTATTACTTCCACATCACACAGAGTCTTTAAAAGGATTCATGTCAGCCACAATGGGACAGATCCCCACGTCTTTTTGTGACCATCTACAGCTTAATAATGCAAAAACTGAGATTCTCCAGAAAATGTCTTAGAAAAAATAGAGATGAGATCTTTTCTGTCCTTCTTCAGAACCATTTCATGGAGCCCTATGGGGGTCATAGCTAGCTTCCTAGAGCTCCATGTTGTTGTTGTTATTTCTGGCAGAAAGCACAATCCCCAAGAGGGGAGGCCTTGAACAAGCTTTCTTTGACATATGATCTCCATGGTGTTGTGTTGGGTGTGATATCTTCCCAAGTCTTATTATCTCTACCTTTTAATTGAGAGTAGGTCTAACTTTGAATGATAGCACATATCCTCTAGGGAATTTAAAGCACCGTATGGACATTATTTTTTCTAATATATTCTAATTATTACTACACTAAGTCGACACTATCATTACCTTTGATTTATGGGAAGAAAAGGGAGATTTCCAAGGGATTTATGATATCTCCAAGTTCCCATCGCTCTTGAGACATAAAGAAGGTAAAAGCCCATCTCTTTTTGATAATTAGAAGACTCGGTCTTTTGTCAAACATGGACAGTAAGGAGCTTCATAAGATCAAGTATTTCAAGATTTTAACCAAGTCTCAGCATGGCATAATTAGCTCGTGAATATAAATATTCATACCTTATGAAGTTCATATTTTGTCTGAATACTCAGTTTAATGTCAAGAACAGACTTCCTTGCCAGAAATCAAATACATTACTCAAGTAATGTCTGAAGTGTCTCTTTGACAACAGGAAATGGTTTCCATTTTAGCATTTCCTTGATAATGGTTACAAGTGTTTATAGAAGTATCTATAAATGCTTACATTGCTATATGCGATCTATTCTCTTGCAAGTAAACAATACAATAATGATTTTACAAATGAAAAAACTAAGCTATTGTTGAACAAGTAACTATATCATATTCTCAAAGCTGGGAAGGGGTGAAGTTGTGCTATAAATCCAAGTGTGGCTAGATGTCCCCTTCCTTACTTCAACATCGAATAATTATGTGACTGTCTTTTCTGTTAAGATCTTTATACTCCCTAGGTAGATGTTATCCACCCAGCTTAAGCGTCATTAAGTATCATTCATATGTGTGTATATATAAATGTATGTAAGTACGTATGTATCTATCTATACTTTTTACTTAATTTTCTGCATATTTTCAGGATAATAGTTGAATAAAGAAATTTGTTTTTAGCTCATTCACACAACTCTAAGGAATATCATTGGGTTATCTCATTTTCAAGAAATTAAGGGAAATGGAATAAAAATGATGTAAAAATATAGAAAGAAAACACTTTGCATGCTAACACCTAAATTTCAAATAGCACATCAGCTTTAACAAGTGTAAGAGTGTATTAGCTTTAAAAGGTTTAGCCATTAGGGATTTTTCCATTGTCAGTAAAATGGACAAGTAGAAATAGTTTAAATATATTAATGGAAATTTCTTTTCATCAGAATTCTTTTAAGACTGGATATCGTCTCAAACTAATAAAGTTAATCATAAAGCACTTTAGGGGCCTATTTATGGAAATAAGAGTGACTGGGGCAAGTTGTAGAATTTTATTCTTAACTGTGAAAAGAAAAGAAGGCAACATTTTGCTTTATATAGAAAAATTAACTGCATAAATGTGATGCCATAGGAAAATCAGTTTATGGAGCAGTAAATTTGATTGCATAGGGAGTTTACATTCATTGCTCCCTGACATGAAATACCACAGGTGCTCTGGGGCTCACGGAGAGTGAAATGGCCTTGGCTTCTGAGGGAGTGAGAAAAATGGACATGATGACATTCCCTACCAATCAGAGGTCGAATAAGAACATATACATCTACATTGGGGCCACTTGTGAACTTAGAACTATGTCTCATGAAGTTTCAGAGCCCCCTTTCAGTTAGGTCAGGAGCAAGTAGCAAAATAATCCAGCACATGTCCAGCTTTTACATGAACTAAGTTGAATCTAAAGAAATTACATAGCATGCCCATAAAACTTGAATCAGCTTTTCCCTCTCAGAAGAATATTTCTTCTGAATAAATTAAATAACGTTGCATACACATGTACAGAATATTTTACTTTAAAATGGTAGAACATATGAATTTTAATATTGGACTTAATAAAAATGGAGTCCAAATTAGGGCTACAAGTATAAATTCATTGTGCTTAATTCCCTGTGTTTGTAAAGTGTTGATTATAAAATCTAATTATTCACTAGGGCAATATAAGGTTTTGAAACAAGAAGACAATTGCATTTCAATATTTTCTCTACTTCCACATTCTGGGAGAGGAAGGCTGAAAAATGTCTGTCTACAGAGAAATAAACTCTTGTTGACAGTCTAGTTTTAGTAATGTAATTTTCTCACAGTGAAGACCCTGTGACAATACTGACTTAGCCTGGGATATCTAAGTGCTGGCCACTGGCCTCTAAGATAGCTGGCCACTGGCAAAGCACAAAAACCACATAGTCACACCCAAGGATCCAAATTCTACCCTGTGTGAAATTCCGTGTCCCATGGCTGAATTCCCTTAAGAAGTGGCTGTGTGGGGCTGCCACTGACTGCATTTATTATCCAAAAGTCCCTATTTTGAGTTAAACATTTATGAAATTCTTTGATAACATAATAAGAATCATTAGCTACATTCCACTAGATAAATCATAGGAATTCAAGATATAGTCCTTTATTTCAAGAAAATTTTTTCGTGGCTTTCTTATCCATTTCTTCTCATCCACAGAGCTTTGCTAATGGAAGACAGAGGGGACCCAGCCTCATTCTTGAGAATCTTAGTATTTATTTCAAGGATTGTGAATGAAAAAAAAATGTTGAGGAAAATGCTAATGTACACCTCAAATGTAGGGATGATATGCCAGGGGGATAAATTATCCAGGTATCTTTACATCATTATAGAACTAAAACCAAGGCAAACAATGATCTTAGCTGGTGAATGTAGAATTAAGTGGAGAGAGAAAGGGTAGAAAAATGCAATGTATCTACATGGGTATGGAACTAGGGTGACCTAGGGGATGGGAGGTGTTTGGAGAGATGGAGGGAGATGATGAAGGAGTTTACAAGATACATTGTAGTCACAAACTTACCTGTTGAATTGAAACCTTTCTGTACAACAACTTATAGATAATAAATAGATAAATGGACTGAGATTAAATGTAATAAGAAAATTAAAATCTACAGAACATGGTCTTGAGAATCAATGTTATTTATGTGTTTATAGGGTTTTTTGGTTTTTTTCTTTAGGTCCTTTTGGGAAGGATTTCTTGGGACTGTGAACCCCAATTTGGGCTCGTTTGTCAGGGGCCAGGTAGACTTCCCATTCATTTCAGTTAATGAACTAAAAGTTTGTCTTAATTCTCAAAAAGTTTACTTGAATATCGCAGAGCTGTGGCAAAAGCATATTTGAAAAAGTCAGCATTTCTTGAATATATGTCATTTTGATCAAGAGAATATGAAATAGCTATGAAAATCTTTGCTTGTGCCTCAGCTCGGAATGTAGGACTGGTATGCCATGTATCATAGGCAAGTTTTATACTTGATGTAAAGTATGACATAGATATGTCTGTTGTGCAAGTGCATTGTTTTAATGTATATTACGCTTACAAGAGATGTTGCAGAGTGTATTTATTAAGAAAGTCTCTGACTGCTGACACAATTAGTTAAATAAATACTTTAAATCTATGAAAGAACTTTGTACTTAGGGTTAGTAGTCAGTCCTGCCCTATTTGCCTAAGTGTGTTTAGTACATTAGCTTAGGTTATCAAAACAGCATATCACAGAATAAGTGGCTTAAACAATAGGAATTTGTTTCTTCACAGTTCAAAGAGCCATATGTTCCAGCTCAAAGTGACAGCCTGAGTGAATTCCTCTGAGGACCATAAGAGGAAAACCTGTTCTAGCCTCTTCCAGCCTATTCTGCCTATTGTTCTTCTGAAGCCAGTGTCCTATCATCTCTTTGTGTGCCCAGCTTTCTTATAACAAAACCAACCAATCAGATTGGTCACTTCAATGGCCTTATTTTAACTCTATCAGCAATCTAAATTCCCTGTCTCCAGTATAGTCATATTCTGAGGTAAAGGCTTAGAAGTGTAGAGTGAGGGGTCTCTCAGTCAAGCCTACTGCAGCAGTAAGTAAACTGAATCCAAGAGGATGGATGTGCTGTGTACAGAGGACAACACGAAATTGTGGGACCTGAGAGACAAGACCAGAGGACTTATATGGATGTACTGAGCTTCTAGTAGTAAAACAGCAACTTGAGAGTCAAAAAAATCATCAATATACTTTCTTGCTTAAATAATGGTAGCTTTTTATTTAATATTTCAACCGTTTTAGAAGGAATAGTAGAAATTATTAGACTATAAAACTTCACAAGTTGGTTTATTATAGTTAAGAAGGTGTGTGTGTGAGAGAGAGAGAGAGAGAGAGAGAGAGAGAGAGAGAGAGAGAGAGAGTGTGTGTGTTCTTCCTTATAAACAATAACTTTGGTAACTCCACTGTTTCTCTTACCCTGGAATTTCAGAAAAACCTCAGGTTCTGAACTCTATATAAAGGGATATTTTTTGTACGTTTTTTATAGTAAAAATGCTGTACAGAGGGGTTACACTTACATGAGCATAGTAATGAGTACATTTCCTATTGAACATTGTTGCCTCCTCCTTTGTTTTCCCCCTCCATCCCTTCCCTCCCAACTCCACACCTACACCACCACCCCCCACCGAAGTTGTAAAGTTCATTTTTCAACATAGTGTTTTGTACATCTCATTGTTACAATGGGTCAACCTTTATCCCTATTTAAGCATTTTGTTTTTTCCCTTCCCCTCCCCAAGCTAGAGAAGTGTATATACAAGATGCAGGGCACCAACATCAAATATAGTGAAAATGAGGATTACCATGGGGGAGGAACATACAAAGAAACAAAAAAAATCACATGTTACATTATAAATACATTTAAAACAATAGCAAGAAATAAAAAACCACGTGTGTCCCTATCTTGCGGTTCATTTTGCTTAACATCATCTTATATGGTCATATGTACCTAGTTTTTGACTTTTTTTGCTTGTCTCACACATGTACTAGTTATTGCAAATTAGGGAAACTATGGGACCTATGTTTTTTGGGGTGGGCCTGGCTTACTTCACTTAATATAATTTTTTCCAAGTCTTCCTATTTCCTAACAAATGGGGTGATGTCATTCTTTCTGATGGAGGCATAGAATTCCATTGTGTGTGTGTGTGTGTGTGTGTGTGTGTGTATTACATTTTCTCCATCCATTCATCTACTGAGGGGCATCTGGGTTGGTTCCATATTTTAGCTATAGTAAATAATGCTACAATAAACATAGTTGTGCTGGTAGCTTTAGTATGGTCTTGTTTGTTATCATTTGGGTAAATGCCCAAAAGTAGAAGTGCTGGGTCATAGGGGAGCTCTATGTGGAGTCTTTTGAGGAACCTCCATACTGCTTTCCTAAGTGGCTGAACATGGTTACACTCGCAACAACAATGCAGTAAGGTTCCCTCCTGGCCACATCCCCTCCAATATCTGTTGTTATTAGAGTTTTTGATTATAGCCATTATAAATGGGGTAAGGTGAAATCTCAATGTTGTTTTGATTTGCATTTCTTTTATGGTTAGAGAAGTTGAGCATTTCTTCTGTGTCTATTGGCCATTCTTATTTCCTCTTCAGAGAAGTTTCTCTTTAAGTCTTTAGCCCACTTATTTATCAGGCAGTTATTTCTTTGAAGATTTGTTGTTGGGGGATTTAATTTTGTGAGTTCTAGGTATATTTTAGATATGAGACCTTGTCCGTTGTATGGCTAGTGAAGATCTTCTCCCAATTCATGGGCTTTCTATTGATCTTGCTAGCTATGTTCTCTGCCATGCAGAAGCTCTACAGCTTCATGCAATCCCATTTGTCCAAACATTCTTTGATTTGTTGTGTTTCTGGGTCTCTACTAAGAAAATTTTGGCCTGTGCTAAGGATATCTAGGGCTTCTCCTATTCCATCCTGTAATGTTTTCAGGGTGCCTGCTTTGACTCTGAGGTCTTTGATCCATTTGGAGTTGATTCTGGTGCAGGGTGATATATAAGGATATAGCTTTAGTTTTCTACAGGTGAATAACCAATTTTTCCAGCACCATTTATTGAAGAAGCTGTCTTTCTTCCATTCTATTTTTTAGCTCAAAGGGATATTTTTAATATATTGACAGCATTAAGTTCTGCTTCACCAATATATGGTATATTTTTTTCTACTTTCTTAAAAAGAGTTAGGTATCCTGTTATTTTAAATCTGCTCCTTTCATTCTACAAAACATGACTTTACATGTTTCTAGATTGAATTTGAATCCATTTAATAAACCTGTAATGTGTAAGGAAGCAGTGTGTTAAATCCTATATGAACAGTAAATAAGAATAAAGCATGTCCTTAATGAGCTGACAGTGGAAAGGGAAGCAAGCTGTCTTGAAAATCACCATAGCTTACAAAACAGAATGATGAAAGGTGTTTCACAAGACTGCAGACACTAGAGGGACATAATCACCAGCCATTTAGGAAACACGTCCTTGCATGCGTAGTATTTAGACACCAAGTAAAAGGACAGTTAGATATTCTGTAGGGAGTGATCATAAGCAGTGGCATAGTGCAGCATGTCGCTTAGATGGACATGAATAGAAATGGAGAGGCATAAAGGACAGAGCTGAGAAAAGGCAAAGGATTGATTCAGCCCATTCTGGTTGGACCTGGTGGAGCCATGGTAAAAGGAGCTCAGTGAAAACTATTGAGAATCACTGGGAAATCAGGCAGTTTTAGTTAACCCAAACACTAACTTCTCAGTTCCTTACAAAAGTGTCTTTAAATGAGGAGCAGGTACATGGTTTCTCTTAGCCAATGTAGAATGAATGTGTGCAATAGAATATGATAGTGTTATGATGATTATTATGGTATTTCCATCTAATTATTCTATTCTATTTGTCTATTTTTTTGCTCATATGTTTGAATGCTATGTGACTATAAGGTATCATGCATCTGAATACCTCAATATTTGTTAAGTCTGCAGAGAGTTCTATCTATGGAAGAAAAAGACATGTAGCTGTTAAATATCTGAGAAGTGTGGATGACAAATTGTTGTCAAACCATCTCATGTATTTTAACCTATATTATTTCAGTTTCCAGAACTGTTAAATTACACAAGAAATACAAGATAACACGATAATCTTAAATTTCTAGTTTAGCATCAGACTCAAATAAGTCTAGCATTTCTAGCTGTGTGGTTTTGGGCACAAGTTGCTTACACACTCTGATTTTATTCTTTTCACTGTAATCCATTGGTATCTTATGTAATTAATAAATATGAAAAATATAAAAATTAATAAAAATGATACATATAGAGAAGATCATATGGTACAAATAATCACTAGGATAGTAGACCTTTTTTTATTTCTTGAATATTTCTTTGGGCCAAGCATATTGTTCTGCATGCAAATTCCTTATTTCTGAGTAGAAGAAAAAATGAGGGTCAAGGAAGCTGAATAACTGGAGTTAGAGTTGATGAGGGTAATACCTTCTTACTATTCATTGCTAGATAATAACCACCCTAAAATTTAGTGACTCGATATAATTTCTTTTTCACTTTTAAAACTCTGTGTGTTAACCTGACTCAGCTGGAGAGTCTAATTTAAAATTGCTCAAGATGTTTTGATCTAATGTGGACAAGAATTACAGTTATATGAAGACCTCATAGGATTGAACATCCAGGACAGGTAACACATATAACAGACAGTGGATGCTTCTGCCTTCTGCCACATCAGATTATTAAAAATAATAATCTTCCCAAGCTTCTCCAAGCAGGATGATGGGGTCTGAGAGGAAGTGTCCCACCAGTAAGCATTCAAAGAGAATGGGATAAAGACCACGAGATTTCTTTACTCGTATATTTGAGTATAAGGCCTGAACTTCTCACTCCATGGGAACCTAAGGTATAAGCATATATTTTCTTATATGCTAGTCGGCATATAATCAGGAATCAAGAATCAGGAAACAAAATTTGCTAGACTATTGAAGAGCTAGATACAGAAAAAGACTTACAAAATACTATATCTGCTTTTCTGCTATATATTCTCTGTGAAGAGCTTTCCAAAACCTGCCCCCTGTAGTAGAGGATAACATTGCACGTGAGCTGTATAATGATACTGTTACCACTTTTCTAAGACCTTACAAAATTATGTAAAATAGGCAAGGATGATGTTACCTAAATTGTGTTTTTGACAAGGAAACAGAGACTGAGGAATACGAGAGTCAACATAATTCTATTATTAAATAAACGGCTTGACATTGAACTCTAGCTTTGTGAATCCAAACTGAGTCTTCCGGGAAAATCATGTTCTACTTCTCACATTCCTCACCACAACCTCCCTCCAGAGATGGGAAAGAGGATGGAGACTCACAATAGTGACCTCTACTAACCACATTTCTATCTTCCTGCTCTTCCTATTCCCTGATCTTTTGGGCCTGTCCCCTTAATTCCTTCTCTCCCTGTGAGCCTTCACAGATAGATAGATAGATAGATAGATAGATAGATAGATAGATAGATAGATAGATAGATAGATAGATAGATAGATAGATAGATAGATAGATATGGAGATATATAGTTATGTGTGTGTGTGTGAGAGAGAGAGAGAAAGAGAAAGAGAATTAATAGAAAGTTATATCAGATGCTACATGAAAGTCAGCAGAGCCATGGCTGATACATAATCAGTGTCTAAAACATTTCAGATATTGGTATTGCTATTGCGATTCCTATTTGATTCCCTCAGGATAGAGATTGATATTGTCCCTTGCTCTTGATTTTCATTCCTCCCTAACCATTTTTCTTCTACATGCAGTTTTTACCTAGGCTATCTCCAGATAACCTGAACCAGGGAATAATATTCTTTGCTTAATGCTTTCTTTAGCTTTCTGCTTCCTTGGTAGAAATGGCTTTGCACCCCTCCCTAATTGACTCTGGAAACCACATGCAATTATGCAGGTAATGAGCTGTTAAAAGATAGTCATAAAGGAAAAGAATGTGCATCAAAATAAAATGCAGATGTAGATTTATTACCACTTTCCAGCAGATGGCAGTACCATGAGCTACTGTAACAAGTATGAGATGCTGTCAGCTCATCCCACTATTAGCTCTTTTTGACACAGCTGACAGATCTGTTCATGTAATTGTCACTATATGTAATTTACCCATTTTCTAACTACCTGAATTACAACTCTGGAGAATGTTTACATTTAGTCACTCAACAGGACCTATTTCTTGGCTTGAAAATTTAATATAGCTAACTTTACATGAGAAGTACTGCAGATTCATCCCAGAGCCTTGTGTATGTAAGTATGTGACCAGTTGAGCCATGCCCCAGTATATTTAGTTTGCTTTTCCATAGGAGTCATGCTTTTGCCTGGCTAACCTTGGACTGTGAGGCTTTTACCTCCATCTCTTAAGTAGGTGGAATTGACCCTTATTTCTAGGCCTGTATCACCACATCTAGCTCAGATTGTATCAGTCCTACCATTAAGCAACCAAGCATACAGATAATCTGTAACTACATTAGTTCTTCCTTCCCTTCTGCCTTTCCCATCCTCCTATCTTTGGGTTACACTTTTATTCATGTGTTTGATTCCTCCCTTCTCTCTCCCTTCTCAGGACTTTTGCATCATTGAATGATCATTCTCTTTTCCCCTACAGTTAAACCTTTCCATCTCAAATTGTCTTCATCTTATAAAAGTATCTCCCATTCACTGTTAATAACATTACACAAAATACATATCGCTGAAGGTACTGCTCTCTTTGCTCCATTTTCACACTGAAGTGTTCAGGAGAAGCTTACAGTTACCATCACTGTCAGTCCCTCAGAACTTTTGTGTTTGCTGAAACATTTTATTGCCTGCAACAAATTCCCCTGGACACCACATTGTGATTGTCCTGCCATAGTGAAGATCCTAAGTGATCTTCCTAACGGTGTTGGGACAGGTATTGCTGGCCTTGAGTAGGTAGAAACTGGGAAAGAAGCTTCATCTCTAAGCATGGACAGAAGGGAGCCCACAATCATGAGTTGCCTGGTCTAACATTTCAAATGGCACTGAGGTTGAGACATTCTGCTGTAGAGGCAAACCGATTTTTTCATACTATACACCTGATTTGGTAATGTGTGTGTGTGTGCGTTAACACACCACACACACACACACACATACACACACACACACACACACACACAAACACACATCAACAACTTTCCATTAAGCTAAGACAAAAATAGTCAGTACGGATCTGCAGGTCCTTTATGTTCCAGGCTCTGACTGAAGCTGCAAGTCATGTAGCTCATGTTCTCTTAGGATTCTTCTTCCAGCCATATTTCTATTCTATTCTATTCTATTCTATTCTATTCTTATCTCAGGACATTTGTACATGTGGTTTTCTCTGTGTGGAAAGTGTGCTGTCTTATAAAGCCCCAATTTTTCTTCAAATACCTACTGGAGACTTTTCCAGGAGTATTCTCATATGACTTCCTCCCTGGGAGTAGTGCTGTCTCAATTGGTGTTATCAGAACTTATCTGGCTTGTTGACAGTTATATATTTATATTGGTTTATGTGCTTTATTATGATTTGATTCTCACTAAACTGAAAACCGCAGAGGTCAGAATACTTTCATTTCCATTCTATTCAAAATAAAACTAGATGAGAAATGGCTATTTCTTGAACTTGAAATAGTCAATACTGAGTCCCGGAATGAACAGTGAAATGATCCAGGCCACACAAGTAATAACAGCCAATTGAAGGCTTCTGCATTTACTTTTAATAATCCAGTGTTTTGTGCATTTATTAAAGACTAAGTTTCAAGTCAAAGCAACTCATTTGCACAGTGCACAGATTAGAAGAGATTAAAACATTACTGCTTTGATTAGAGACAACTCAATCTCATCAAGGGTACATCTAACTCTTGGTTATACTCTGATAAAGAATTTGCCTCAGAACAGTGTAGATTTGATAAGAGAGGCTTGGAAACAGGTCTGGTACCTTAATATGTAGATTGTCTAGGTATTTCTCACCACCTCAGCATAAGATGTTATGAATTCCAAACAGAGAGTACTTGTAGAGTGTACATTGGTCACTGACATTTGAAACACTTTCAAAGATAGTTGTTTAACATACTCAGTCTAATCTCATGGACTATGTTAACCAGACCATCCATTAGAGACACTGAGCTCCAATAAACCACTCAGAAAACTGGAAGTGGGGCTGCAGTTCATGTGGTAGAGAGCTGGCCTTGAGCTGAAGAGCTGAGAGAAACTGCCCAGGCTCAGAGTTCAAGCCCCATGACTGACAAAAAAAGAATAAATACAACATCCATATCATTGCAGTCGCCTTTCTTGGCAGTGGTAGAAGATACCAGAGTGAACAACAGTACAGGAGTATACATTCACACACATATAAATGTATAACAAAAATTTAAAAATGTATAAGATTTATCTATGAATCAGATAATATTGAACAGAAAATGCATTTCCGCTAAGAAGTATTTTAAAACTTGAAGCTACTTTTCCCACTTGCCTCACTCATACCAATGTTCAAACATGAAAAGCAGTCATTCACATCACTGTATGATTTCCTAGTGCTTTATAACTGCAGTCTCCTTTGCAAAGACCTAAAATTTTCCATGAGCTATTAAAATTTTTTCCATGCATTACTTGTTATATCTATAGATACATCTACATAGATATAGATAGGTAATAGGTAAATGATAGATGAACATACTATTGTTTCTGAAACTGTAGTTACACATTTACCACGTTCTACAATTTTAGTCAAAATATTTAGTGTAATTAGATTGACTTGTTTGATATTACTCAAACTACAAAATATGGAATACTAGACTGTATCATAAATATTTCTATACATATTATGGGACTTATAATCAACATTTTTTATTATTAAGAGAAATAATTTCATAGTATTCATGAATTGACAATCTGTACATGGTAGCTAAATGTTTTATTTTGAAGCTGAGAACTCATTAATTGCTAGGATGATTATTGTAGGGTGAGCATGACATTAAAGAAAACTTAATTCCTTCTGTCGTTAGCATGTAATATTGATGCACTGCTACTTTCTGAATATTCCTCATTGACATTTCTCGGGCCTAGGGAGTTGTATGTATTACCATATATTATGCTGCACTGTGACCCTTATTTCTGCTTTGTCTTTTATGAGTGGGGAAAAGCACACACATGAAAGGAAAGCTAATTCAGAAATGGAAACAGTGGCAAAGAAGTAAACCAAGCATCAGATGTGTGTTTGTGGGTCTTAGCAAAGTTATTAAAAATTTTCCCTGAAGCATATTGAAAAACATCACTCACGATAGAAGCCCCCTCTATTTTCACCCCTCCCTTCTAAACCCCTGAAAACCACATCTGTTTCCCACTGATAGCTTTTAACACACATCCCTTTAATGTCTCCTAACAGGAAGTGGAAATTGAGCGAAGCTTATGTTCACCAACCTTTAAGAGTCACCCTGGGAGCCAGTCAGATGACTCCGGGAAAGATTCAGACAAGAAAGGCAAGGAAACACCCTTTGACAAGATGTCACCTGAAAGTGGTCACAGCCACATCTTTGAAGGTTAGCATAAAATCTTGATGTGATTTACTGAGATCATACTTTGTACAGCATAGTTGTGCAATAAGTAAGGTATATGAGGAATCATTTAAAACTAAGAAAAATGATGACAGCATATAGCTTAAGAAACCCAATTCAGGAAAGATAGAACTACATGCACATGCATTGTTATTATATAAGACTATGATTTAAAACTATATGGATCATATTAAGTTATTGTAAAGTATTTCAATATGCATTGTCAGTGTTGTTTCTAACCATGGACGTTATCTGATTCTTTTGTGTATCCTTTTGGGAAAAGATAGGTTTCTTTCTGTGAGCAATATAATGATATATGCAACTGTCAGTAGCAAAAGAAAACAGTAAATAAAATAGTGCCTTGAGCATCTCTTTTTAAGACAATTAAACTGAATGTGATTAATGAACTAAAATAAATTTTGGCATGAGACTACCATATTTTAGGGGGAAGACATAAATTTTAAATACCATACAAGTGTCAATAAGTGATTAGTAGTTCATATGTGAGAAATTGCAGTAGTAATGAAATTTTCAACATTGATACAGATGTCAGTTCATCAGTACTGAAGAATCATTCTGAAGTTTTTCTGTTTAATCAAGAAATGCATGCTGTTTTTTTTAAAAGTTATTTTCAACATCATGTACAGAATGGTTACAGTGACATAGGTAAGGTAATGATTATGTTTCTTGTCAAACATTGCTACCTTCTCCCTCATTTTTCTCTCATTTTCCCTACCCCCATTCCCTCCTCTCCCCAAGTTGTAAAGTTTATTTCCAACATATTGTCTTGTGAGTATCACTGTTGCATTGGTTTTCTCTTTTTGTAATGTATTTTAAAGATTACAGTTACTAAAACTTTTAGGCTGTCATTTGGAATATGAATAGCAAACTATCAAGTTACAGCAATGTAGTCTGACTGTGGCACATTACAACTTGTATCTTTGCTTTAAAGTTTTGCTACCCAGTATTGTCTATGGATCAGAACATCAACTTCTATTGGGAGGTTTATTAGAAATGGTGAACCTTAGGTCACACACCAATCCTATTGAATCTGATCTGCATTGAAACAAGATCATCACATGATTCATGTCCACATTACTGTTTTAGAAGTTAGATCTTATGAAATTAAATATTGATTTTCAAGAAAATGTATATATGATGTAGCCTATCTAACTACATTTGGTTTAACTATGTTTGAAATGGTGGATGCACATGGGAAAAGTAGAAGAGAATTTACTAATGATGGATCTGTGTGTGTGTGTGTGTGTGTGTGTGTGTGTGTGTGTATGTGTGTCATGGGATTTACACTCAGGATACAGGTGAGCTACCTGTACATTTTTTGCTCCAGGCTAGCACTGTAACACTTGATCCCAGCTCCACTTCTATTTTTTTTTGGTGGTTAATTAGAGGTAAGAATGTCAAGGACTTTCTTGCCTAATAAGCTTTGAATTAGGATCCTCAATCTCCTAAATAGCTAGAATTACAGCAATGAGCCACTAGTAACAGGCTGGGCTAGGTTTGTAAAACGCATGAAAATTGGTATTACAGTGATGCTAAGTGAAATGAACCCCAAGATATGAACACAAAAGTCTGTCTTTGTTTTGTTTTAAATGTACGATGTGATTTTGTTGTTGTTTCCTCTGTATGTTCTTCCTCCCTATGCCATATCCCCTGTTGTCACTGTACTTAATTTTGGTACCCTGCATCTTGTATACACATTTGTCTAATCTGGAGAGGGAAAGGGGAATAACAAATACTTAAACAAGGACACAGAATGACCCATTGAAACACTGATACCCTCAGGATATATATTGGAAACTAACTTTACACCTTTGGGTGGGGGTGGGGGGAAGAAGTGTGGGAGGGAGGAGAATTAAGGGATAGTGGGACAACAATAAGGGAAGGGTAACAATGATCTGCAAGTAATGCACCCATGGCCTTACTCATGTAACTGTAACCCCTCAGTACATCAGCTTACAATAAAATAAAATTTTAAAAAATCCCCACCCCCAAAATTAGTATCTCAAGCTCTGTTTTCATTTTCAATTTATCCTAATTCTTCCAGTTAATATATTAACAAGAGTACTATCTGTTTTGAAGAATTCACTTTACATATTTTGGCCCTTCAAGTGCACTTGGCTGAACAAAAATGAATTAAGAGTTTGAGCAGAGGCCAAAAAAGGAAGTTCTAGGAAATGAGTTATGTTCTGATGATGCCGGCCTATCTTAGTAGCAAGGCAAAACTGAGTTTGTTGAAGTGATGAAATTTATGTGATAATTAACTCCTGTCATCACACCTGACCCCACCACTGTTTTTTGAACCCCATGCAGAAGATTTCATGAGCCCTCTTTAATTTACAGCAATGACAATGCACTCTTGAAGAAAATCTTGAAGTTTTGTTTCCTTTGTATTTGTTTAAGTATTTTGTTATTCCCCTTCCCCTCTCCAGATTAGACAAATGTGTTTACAAGATGCAGGGTACCAAAATTAAATACATTGACAACAGGGAATATGCCATAGGCAGGAAGAACATACAAAGGAAACAAATCTTCATAAATAATAATACATAATCTTCATAAATAATAATACATAAATCTGTATAAATAATAATTTTGACAAATTGTACAAACTAATATATTCCAGAAATCTGAAATTTGAAATGTCTCCAAATTCAAAACTTTTTGACTATTAAAAGAATGCTGAAGTGAAAAATTTTGCATCTGACCATATCTGATAATTGCAGTCAAAGTGCAATTGAACTAAAGGACTACATAAAATTATTTTCAGGCCAGATATGATGGTGTATAATTGTAACCCCTATGTTAAAAACAACTAAAAACAAAGAAATATGAATCACTATTTAAGTGGAAGAACACCTTCCTATCAAGTTCAAAGTCCTTAGTTTAAACTTTAATACCATGAAAAACCAGATTGTTTATATAAAATTTACATGAAACACTAGGCTTAGTCCTTGCTCCACATTTTATTACATATATACATATATTTTAAAATTATTTTCTTAAAAATCCCAAATCCAAAGGACTACTAATCCTAGGCATATCAGACAATGAATGTGGTAACCATGGTATAAATTTTTGTGGTAATAAATTTAGAAGTCTTATTTGTAGAATTTTCAGTAGGGGTGTGTATGTGTGTGTGTGTGTGTGTGTGTGTGTGTGTGTGTGTGTGTGTGTGTATTCTGTATATTCTGTTCTTGGTGCTTGAACTCAAGACCTGGGCACTACCTGGAGCTCCTTTTACTCAAAGCTACAACTTGAGACAGAGCTCTATTTCTGGATTTTTTGGGGGGGAGGTAGCTTATTGGAATTAACAATCTCACAGATTTTCCTGTCCAAGTTGGCTTTGAAAAGGATCCTCAGAACTCAGCCTCTTTTCGTTAATTGTGAAAATACTGTACAGAGGGGTTATAATTACATGAGCAAGGTGATGAGTACCATACAACGGACAAGGGTCTCATATCTAAAATATACCTGGAACTCAAAAAATTAAATCCCCCAATAACAAATCCTCAAAGAAAACTTTCTAATAAATAAGAGAAACTTCTCTGAAGAGGAAAGAGGAATGACCAATAGACACATGAAGAAGTGCTCAATCTCTCTAGCCATAAAAGAAATGCAAATCAAAACAACATTGAGATTCCACCTCATTCCAGTTAGAATGAATATAATCAAGAACTCTAATAACAACAGATGCTGGAGGGGATGTGGACAGAAGGGAACCTTACTACATTGTTGGTGGGAGTATAAACTTGTTCAACCACTTTGGAAAACAGGATGGAGGTTCCTCAAAAGACTCCACATAGAGCTCCCCTATGACCCAGCAATCCCACTTTTGGGCATTTACCCAAATGATCATAAACAAGACCATACTAAAGCTACCAGTACAACTATGTTTATTGCAGAATTATTTACCATAGCTAAGATATGGAAACAACCCAGATGCTCCTCATTAAATGAGTACATTTCTTATCAAGCATTGTTGCCTCCTCCTTTGTTTCCCCTTTCCATCCTGTTTCATGTCCACACTCCCCTTGCTCCTCCATTTACAACTTTACAAAGTTGTAAAATTCGTTTTTTGTAGCTAGGATTGCAGGCATGACCCCATCAGCACCAGGATGATTATATTTTTAAAAAATTGTTACAGTATAAGTCAATGTTTCTTTGTACTAATAAAGCTAGAGAACTAAAACCATCCATAATATTGATCAAGCTTCTCTTCCTAAAATACTGAAAATGTATTGCTGGTTTGTAGCTTTAATAACTCAGAGCTCTAATGTCTAATCATTACATATGTTTCTTCATGGTACTGAGAGTTCTTTTTTTTTCATTCCTGAGTCCCCATCTTGTTGTTTCTTTTTATTTTTAATAAGTTTTTTATTGTGAAAATACCATACAGAGGGGTTACAGTTACATGAGCAAGGTAATGAGTGCATTTCTTATCAAGCATTGTTGCCTCCTCCTTTGTTTTTCCCCTATCATTCCTTCCCTCCCATCTCCACAACCACACTTACCCCTCACCCCGCCCCCTGCCAAAGTTGTAAAGTTCGTTTTCCCACATAGCATCTTGTACATCTTATTGTTGCAGTGGGTCCACCTGTATCCTTTTTAAACAATTTGTTTTTTCCCTTCCCCTCCCCAAATTATACCAACATCAAATACTGTGAAAACAAATACCAACTGGTTAATATCCAGCAAGATTAAAACTGTTATTTGGAAGGAAATTGTTGAATTAGTGGACTCATATTCTTTTGTACTTGTTAAAACACATGAATATTAAATTGCTTTGTAAGTTGCAACATTGAAATGTGTCAAAATATAGAATTCAAGTCTGCAGTTGTGCGGCACACCATCAAGCAGTGAAATGGGACAAGCAGCTCAGGTAAGCCTCCAGGGACCATGAAATTCTCTCCCAACTTCAACTGTAAGAACAGCAATCTACTAGCTTAACCTTTGCACCGTAGAATGAAACAAATGCCTTTTAATTCTGAATCTAGTTTAAAAAAGAAAAATATATTTAATTTTTTAAAACATTGTTACTGTATCAAGCCCCAAAACTGACAAAGAAAATCTAATTCTAAAAATTGTTACTGTAAAGGAGATGTACAAAATGGTTACAGTTACTTAAGTCAGGAACTGAGTGCACTTCTTTTTGGACAAAACTATGCCTTCCCTTCTTTTGTCTCAGTTCTTCCTCCTGATCCACCCTGTCATTTTCAAGACAGTCTCTAGTGAGTATCACTGTTGCCTTTCATTACATATTTTTTAATAAACTAGAAAGTGAATAGTGAGAATGTGAAGTGCTAACATTTGATATATGAAATCTATTATTTTGCTTAAAAACTCTGTATCAAGTGATCTTTTAAATAGCACAGGTGATTGAGTAATCATCATCAAGTTGATATTACTTGGGATTTTTATATGAAAATTGCCTGCTTTTCTCTCTTATTCTTTAAAACGTAATTTTAATTTTAATCTTGTAAGTCATCAACATGTAAAAAGCTGAGAGATTAAGTCTATATTCAAAGTCATTCATTTGGGATATTTGTAATAAACCATAGAAATTACCTGCTGTATTTCTGTTTTTATTCTGTGTCATTAAACCAAACTCATTTTCTATTTTTGTAATTGCCATCGATCTCTGAACAATTTTACAAAACAAACTAAAACTCCTGTCCTTGTCAATTTTCTGCTTCTCCTTAAGTAGTATCCTTCCAGTTATTTACATTTCTACAATATTAAAGTCTACATTATATTAGTATATGTATATATATACCTAAGCAATATTTATTCAAGTATTTTATCTTTTATTTAAAAACCAGACCTTTTACAGCAATCTGTTGGAAATTTCTTCAATAGCCCTGCTAGACGTGCACTGTTTCTGAAAGGACCCTTCACATCCATCCCAGGGGACCACACAGAGGCAGGCAGGCACAGGAGAAATATTATCACAAGGTTTATTGGAGGAGCCAGATTTCTCCCAGAGATGGAGCACAGGGCATCCTTCACTATCCAGATAGCAGAAGGGTCTGGGGGCAGGAAGTGAGGTAGGTGGAAGCTCAGGTGGGTCTAGATGGAGAGGGGGAGGGGCCAGCTGTATGGCAGGAACTCCAGGGCTGGGAGGAGCTCAGGTCTGGGTGGAGCTGAGCACCAAAGGTGGGCATAATGCTTACATTTTCTACATTATTGAATGCAAAATCGCTGGCCACCTGTGCATATTAAACATCTGCAAACTATCTCATTCCCTGACCAGTATGTCTATTATACTTTTTATTGCTAATATAAATGTGAACATTGTGCTGGACACATACGAGTTTTAGGTTGGCAGAGCAGTTTTAGAAGATGACATGTGTCCAAGGAACTCATTGTCTACTTTCTCATAGTGGTGCTTTAGATGCTGGTTATCCATTTCAAGTCATCCTTTACCAACTGTCCTTTCAACTCAGCAAACTGATAAGCAGATAAGTAGCAGTAATCCCCAGAATTAAAACTCACCTTCAAGGGCTAGTGAAAATCACTTCTTTAGAATACTCTCTTCTACTAAAATTAAGACAAGAAACATCCACAAATTCTTTGTTTTAATGTAAAAAACCCACAAATTTTATTATAGGTAGAAAAATCTGCTGTGAAACCCTGTTTGTGCTATTTATTACTGCATTTTTCTCTAATATCTTTTTTACTCCTTCACTTCCTTCGGTTTAAGAATCCTCTCAGGTCAGGAAGCAAAACATTCACTAAGTACCTAAAGTCAAGAAAGTTGAGCGAAATCCAATAAAATGGTTTACTTTAAAATTATTGGCACTGGGCTGGGAAGGTGGCTCCGTTGTAGAGTGCTTGCCTAGCATGCATGAGACTCTGGGTTAGATTCCTCAGCACCACATAAGCAGAAAAACCTGGAAGTGGTGCTTTGGCTCAAGTGGTAGAGCACTAGTCTTGAGCTGAAGAGCTGAGGGACAATGCCCAGGGCCAGAGTTCAGGCCTCATGACCAACAATAAAATAAAATTATTGGCACTATTTCTTTAATAGAAAGGAGTGACAGGGATGAATTTGAACAAAACACATGATATGCATCTATGGAAATTTCACATTAAACTACTTTTTTGCAATTAATTTACACTAATATAAATAGCTTCATTTGGAGACATAAATTAATTAATCACAGAGAAGTTTTAGCTAAGAACACCAACAAAATGACTTCACAGGAAATATTTGCGGCTCAGATTTATCACATACCATGGCAGAGCTAAAACTCTCAACACTGTCTTCTATTTCAACAAATGCTTCCTTGTTTTGTCCATACTTTATTTCATATCTCAGATGAAATTATAGCCTTAGCAAGATCCCCAGTCAATAAACTGGATTTTTTTTAAATAATACTTTGGCGATGTCCTTTTCAAAGTAAAGAAAATGTGTTTCATATTACTAAACACCATTAATTGATCTTTCAATGTATGCTTTGCATTCTTAGAGTTCACCACTGATTTTCATAGACTCCCACATGGCCCTTTTAGTTGCTGTTATACTCATAAGTTAAAGCACATTCCAGAGTTAAATCATGGCCCAGGAGAAAGGGTCAGCCGGAAGTTGGCTATTCTGAAGTATAGGAAATGGAAGGTCTATTCATGAAGCTGTCTGCATGGTAACCACCACTCAGCCTCTTGGAATGTTGGAAAATATCCACGGACTACCCGTCACAATCCCAGCCACTTAATTTGTGCCTCATTTTAAAGCATGATATCATCAAAGAAAGCAACTATAAATAGCCTATCTTAAAACCATTAATTTATCTTACCACCTTGCAATTTGAAATCATCAGGTATTATTCTTAAATGTTCTAATCACAAGACATCAAAAATGTGGATCTATCCCTATAAAATATTTGGGAGTGATTTCTGCCATCTGCCCAGATATCCAGCAGTTATTTATTGAGTGCCTTTTGGAGCTAGGTATTAATTTAAGTACTTGAAAACACCAATTAATAAAAGAGAATTTTTTTCTTTTTTTTATTGTGAACATACTGTACAGAGGGGTTACAATTACATGGGCAAGATAATGAGTATATTTCTTACCAAGCATTGCAGCCTCCTCCTTTGTTTACCCTTCACATCCCTTCCCAGCCTCCCCCCTCCTGCCTCCCCACCCAATCCTTCCCCCCCCCCACACCAAAGTTGTAAAGTTCGTTTTCAGCATGACAACTTGTACTTCTAAAAGAGAGAAATTTTAAAAAAAAATCTTTGTTCTGATGAGGCTTGAACTCTAACAGGGAAATACATACAATGGACACTAAAATAACAGAGAAGAATTATTTGTAAGAAGGTGGTAGGAGCTGGGGACCTCACAGATGGAGAGAATGGAAGCATGGTACTGAAATATTTTCTTACCAAACTAAGATGGTGAAGATCAGCCACAATGAGGAAAAGACATTTAGAACATGACCAATATTAAACAGTTTGGGGGTTTTGTTCCTTTTAAAACATTCTTCACTGGTGTATTCCTCTCTCTGTTGTACAGAGAATAGGCCCAAATAAGACAGTGGAAGTCAAGGAGGTCAGGCAGAATATCCTGGCTGGCTGAAGACGCGGAGCCCACATCTGGGAACCAACCCAGGCATCAGTTATTCTAGGAAAGGTCCAAGGAATTATGTGATCTAATCGTTGTGAAATTCAAATGGCAGTACAAAGGTGAAACAGGAGAACGCTACATCTTCAACTGAATTCCATGTAACTAAGCAGGTTGACATAACTTAGGTGACTGTCAGTATTCCAAAATAATCAGAACTTTAGAAGTCTACACATGTGACAGGTCTATACAGGAAAGCTATTAGTGATGCAATCCTGACCCAACTGGGTTTAAACAAGATACTGAGTCACTAAGGATTAGAGCATGGCTATGATAACTCATTATTGTGAGGCAGTGATTTTTAAAAATGGGATGAAGGAAATTAAGAAAGGTGGAAAAAGGAAGGCATGAAGAAAGAATTTAAAGAGAAAATGATAGTCTCAAACAGAAATGGAAGAGTGAAAATGGGTTGAAAGACAAAAACTATTTCTTTGAAACTTTTGAGAAGGAGCCAGAATTCCATTAATAAAAACTATTTTTGTTTTCAGACACAACCCAGGTAGAGAGCATAGAAACATAGTAAACTCAACCAACATCTACTATACATATAATTTGTTTCTTCACCCTTGTTTAGTATAGGATTTGTAGGTATGTGAAGATGTAGACCTTAATCTTAAGCAATTCAGGGAAAATATCAGGGCCCTTAAAATGTAACAAGCAATATATGTTACAGTAGACAGGCACAAAGGAAGCTACTGGCTTTCCCCCCTAAGATCCAAAGATGCTTCATTAAAGTCATGAAGGGGTTGAAAGGTATATTTGAAGTATGACAATAAGAAGTAAGAAGGGATGTGGGAAGAAAAGGAGAATGAGTGGAATGCCAAGTAGAAGAAGCAAATGGTGAAGGAACATCAAAAATGAGGCCTTTGGGGAACAGAAACACTTTCATAATCTGAGATTTAATGCTACCTTTCAACAAATGTCCTTTATCTGTGAACTGGGTCAAGATGGGTGAGAAAGATGGACTCTAAAGGGAGTCTACTTAATCTCTAGATTGATGCTAATTACGCTCAGCTTCCTGGCTGGGATGACCAGTTTAAATGAAAAGAAAGACTATTCCACGCTTTCTAGTTGATAGATTCATTGGTACATATTACATTCTATTTTTTTAAATTTATTTTTTATTGTGAAAATACTGTACAGAGGAGTTACAATTACATGGGCAAGATAATGAGTACATTTCTTATCAAGGATTGTAGCCTCCTCCTTTGTTTCCCCTTCCCATCCCTTCCCAGCCTCCCCCCAAGTCCTCCCCAATCCTCCCCCCCCACCAAAGTTGTAAAGTTCTTTTTCAACATGACAACTTGTACTTCTCATTGTTGCAACGGGTCCACCTGTATCCTTATTTAAATGTCTTGTTTTTCCCCTTCCCCTCCACAAATTATACCAACATAAAATACAGTGAAAGCAGGGGTTATACTGTGGGGGAGGGACATACAAAGCAACAAAGAAATAATCTTATAAATGCGTTAGAAACAAATGCATAAAAGAAAAAAAACATTTAAATACATATCTTAGGGTTCATTGTCCTAATATCACCGTATCTGATCTTTTCTGCTTGACTCAGACATATACTAGACATTGCAAATAAGGGAAACTATGGGACCTATGTTTCCTTGGGCTTGGCTTACTTCACTTAATATAATTTTTTCCAAGTCTTTCCATTTCCTAACAAATGGGTCAATGTCATTCTTTCTGATGGAGGCATAGAATTCCATTGTGTATATATACCACATTTTCTTGATCCATTCATCTACAGAGGGGCATCTGGGTTGGTTCCATATATTAGCTATAGTAAATAATGCTGTAATAAACATAGTTGTGCTGGTAGCTTTAGTGTGGTCTTGTTTGTAAACATTTGGAAAACTAACATGCTGTTTTTTTTGGTTGGTTGTGGGGCTTGAACTCTGGGCCTGGGCGCTGTCCCTCAGCTCTTCAGCTCAAGGCAAGTGCTCTACCAGTTGAGCTACAGCATATTACATTCTTTTAAAAAAAAGGGAGATTGTCTTTAGTGATGGTAAAAATTAAAAGCCAATGTTCTAGAGGCAATCTTAAATTCTAGATAACTCACATGTGTACAATAGGCAAAAGCTACTATGTATGATATCAAATTAGCAATGTCATCTTATCAATTTAATTTTGAAGTATTTAATGATTTATATATTAATTATATTAATATAATATGTAAATATATTATATTCTCTACATAATGCACATATTTGTAATTATAATATTAGTGTGCTTCATACATAATATTTAATGTGGTTTAGAAATACAAGTTATAAGAATTAAAAACCTGAAAAAGGAAATTAAAGCAGAACTAAGTAAGTGGAAAAAACTCTGCTGCTCCTGGATTGGGAGGATTAATATAGTGAAAATGGCAATCCTGCCAAAGGCTATCTACAAATTCAATGTGATACCTATCAATATCCCAGCATCATTCTTCAAGGAAATAGAAGAGTCAATCAAAAAATTCATATGGAGCAGTAAAAGACCTCGAAGAGCAAAAAACAACCCTTAGCAGAAAGAACAGTGCTGGAGGAATATCAATGTCAAACTTCAAACTCTACTAAGAAGGCATAGCAATCAAAACAACTTGGTACTGGCACACGAACAGACCTGAAGACCAATGGAATGGAATCAAAAATCCAGAAATGAACCCACAGACCTATAGACACATAATATTCAATAAGGTAGCTAAAAAAAATAGAATGGAAGAGGGGCTGGGAAGGTGGCTCAGTGGTAGAGCTTGCCTTGCATGCCAGAGGCCCTGGGTTTGATTCCTCAGCACCACATAAGCAAAAAGAAA